>NC_134667.1:688151-1029727 GCF_030463565.1 Pelecanus crispus | reverse complement strand
GAGTGCTGGGAGGCAAGGGCAGCACAGATGGGCAGAGTGTGTTTGGCTGTGAAAGCGGTGTGAAGGGAAGGTGCGGACCAGCAACAGCTCTAAGCCCTTAGATGTAGCATGCGGCAGAAAATGCTAGGACGTTTGCACTTTGGGAGGTGTTGTGTGCCGGGAGTGAGAGTGAGATTGAACCTGAGAATGTGCGTTGAGAGTGCTGGGAGGCAAGGCAAAGGCAGATGGGCAGAGTGTGTTTTCCTGTGAAAGCGGTGTCAAGGGAAGGTGAGGACCAGCAACAGCTCTAAGCCCTTAGGCCTATCGTAGGGGAGAAATGGCTTGGACGTTTGCACTTTGGGAGGTGGTCTGTGCCGGGAGTGAGAGTGAGATTGAGCCTGAGAATATGTTTTGGGAGTGATGGGAGGGAAAGCCAGGGTAGATGGGCAGAGTGTGTTTGTCTGTGAAAGCGGTGTCAAGGGAAGGTGAGGACCAGCAACAGCTCTAAGCCCTTAGGCCTATCGTAGGGGAGAAATGGCTTGGAGGTTTGCACTTTGGGAGGTGGTCTGTGCCGGGAGTGAGAGTGAGATTGAACCTGAGAATGTGTGTTGGGAGTGCTGGGAGGCAAGTTAAAGGCAGATGGCCAGAGTGTGTTTGGCTGTGAAAGCGGAGTCAAGGGAAGGTGAGGACCAGCAACAGCTCTAAGCCCTTAGATGTAGCGTGTGTCAGAAATCGCTTGGGTGTTGGCATTTTGGGAGGTGGTCTGTGCCGCGAGTGAGAATGAGATTCAACCTGAGAATGTGTGTTGGGAGTGCTGGGAGGCAAAGCCAGGGTAGATGGGCAGAGTGTGTTTGGCTGTGAAAGCGGTGTCAAGGGAAGGTGAGGACCAGCAACAGCTCTAAGTCCTTAGGCCTATCGTAGGGGTGAAATGGCTTGGAGGTTTGCACTTTGGGAGGTGGTGTGTGCCGGGAGTGAGAGTGAGAGTAAGCCTGAGAATGTGTGTTGGGAGTGCTGGGAGGCAAAACCAGCGTAGATGGGCAGAGTGTGTTTGGCTGTGAAAGCGGTGTCAAGGGAAGGTGAGGACCAGCCACAGCTCTAAGCCCTTAGATGTAGCGTATGTCAGAAATCGGTTGGGTGTTTGCACTTTGGGAGGTGGTCTGTGCCAGGAGTGAGAGAGAGATTGAACTTGAGAATGTGTCTTGGGAGTGCTGGGAGGCAAGGGCAGCACAGATGGTCAGAGTGTGTTTGGCTGTGAAAGCGGTGTGAAGGGAAGGTGCGGACCAGCAACAGCTCTAAGCCCTTAGGCCTATCGTAGGGGAGAAATGGCTTGGACGTTTGCACTTTGGGAGGTGGTGTGTGCCGGGAGTGAGAGTGAGATTGAGCCTGAGAATGTGTGTTGGGAGTGCTGGGAGGCAAAGCCAGGGTAGATGGGCAGAGTGTGTTTGGCTGTGAAAGCGGTGTCAAGGGAAGGTGAAGACCAGCAACAGCTCTAAGCCCTTAGATGTAGCGTATGTCAGAAATCGGTTGGGTGTTTGCACTTTGGGAGGTGGTCTGTGCCGGGAGTGAGAGTGAGAGTGAGCCTGAGAATGTGTGTTGGGAGTGCTGGGAGGCAAAGCCAGGGTAGATGGGCAGAGTGTGTTTGGCTGTGAAAGCGGTGTCAAGGGAAGGTGAGGACCAGCAACAGCTCTAAGCTCTTAGATGTAGCGTGTGTCAGAAATCGCTTGGAGGTTTGCACTTTGGGAGGTGGTCTGTGCCGATAGTGAGAGTGTGTTGGGAGTGGTGGGCGGCAAGGCAAACGCAGATGGGCAGAGTGTGTTTGGCTGTGAAAGCGGTGTCAAGGGAAGGTGAGGACCAGCAACAGCTCTAAGGCCTTAGATGTAGTGTGTGTCAGAAATCGCTTGGGTATTTGCTCTTTGGGAAGTGGTCTGTGCCGGCAGTGATAGTGAGATTCAACGTGAGAATGTGTTTTGGGAGTGCTGGGAGTCAAAACCAGCATAGATGGCCAGAGTGTGTTTGGCTGTGACAGCGGTGTCAAGGGAAGGTGAGGACCAGCCACAGCTCTAAGCCCTTAGGCCTATCGTAGGGGAGAAATGGCTTGGACGTTTGCACTTGGGGAGGTGGTCTGTGCCGGGAGTGAGAGTGATAGTGAGCCTGAGAATATGTATTGGGAGTGCTGGGAGGGAAAGCCAGGGTAGATGGGCAGAGTGTGTTTGGCTGTGAAAGCGCTGTCAAGGGAAGGTGAGGACCAGCAACAGCTCTAAGCCCTTAGATGTAGCATGCGGCAGAAATCGCTTGGGTGTTTTGACTTTGTGAGGTGGTGTGTGCCGGGAGAGAGAGTGATTTTGGAGTGCTGGGAGGCAAGGCAAAGGCAGATGGGCAGAGTGTGTTTGGCTGTGAAAGCGGTGTCAAGAGAAGGTGAGGACCAGCAACAGCTCGAAGCCCTTAGGCCTATCGTATGGGAGAAATGGCTTGGAGGTTTGCACTTTGGGAGGTGGTCTGTGCCGGGAGTGAGAGTGAGATTGAACCTGAGAATGTGTGTTGGGAGTGCTGGGAGGCAAGTTAAAGGCAGATGGCCAGAGTGTGTTTGGCTGTGAAAGCGGAGTCAAGGGAAGGTGAGGACCAGCAACAGCTCTAAGCCCTTAGATGTAGCGTGTGTCAGAAATCGCTTGGGTGTTGGCATTTTGGGAGGTGGTCTGTGCCGCGAGTGAGAATGAGATTCAACCTCAGAATGTGTGTTGGGAGTGCTGGGAGGCAAAGCCAGGGTAGATGGGCAGAGTGTGTTTGGCTGTGAAAGCGGTGTCAAGGGAAGGTGAAGACCAGCAACAGCTCTAACCCCTTAGATGTAGCGTATGTCAGAAATCGGTTGGGTGTTTGCACTTTGGGAGGTGGTCTGTGCCGGGAGTGAGAGTGAGAGTGAGCCTGAGAATGTGTGTTGGGAGTGCTGGGAGGCAAAGCCAGGGTAGATGGGCAGAGTGTGTTTGGCTGTGAAAGCGGTGTCAAGGGAAGGTGAGGACCAGCCACAGCTCTAAGCTCTTAGATGTAGCGTGTGTCAGAAATCGCTTGGAGGTTTGCACTTTGGGAGGTGGTCTGTGCCGATAGTGAGAGTGTGTTGGGAGTGCTGGGCGGCAAGGCAAACGCAGATGGGCAGAGTGTGTTTGGCTGTGAAAGCGGTGTCAAGGGAAGGTGAGGACCAGCAACAGCTCTAAGGCCTTAGATGTAGTGTGGTTCAGAAATCGCTTGGGTATTTGCTCTTTGGGAAGTGGTCTTGCCGGCAGTGATAGTGAGATTCAACGTGAGAATGTGTTTTGGGAGTGCTGGGAGGCAAAACCAGGGTAGATGGCCAGAGTGTGTTTGGCTGTGAAAGCGGTGTCAAGGGAAGGTGAGGACCAGCCACAGCTCTAAGCCCTTAGGCCTATCGTAGGGGAGAAATGGCTTGGACGTTTGCACTTGGGGAGGTGGTCTGTGCCGGGAGTGAGTGTGATAGTGAGCCTGAGAATATGTATTGGGAGTGCTGGGAGGGAAAGCCTGGGTAGATGGGCAGAGTGTGTTTGGCTGTGAAAGCGCTGTCAAGGGAAGGTGAGGACCAGCAACAGCTCTAAGCCCTTAGATGTAGAATGGGTAGAAATCGCTTGGGTGTTTTGACTTTGTGAGGTGGTGTGTGCCGGGAGAGAGAGTGATTTTGGAGTGCTGGGAGGCAAGGCAAAGGCAGATGGGCAGAGTGTGTTTGGCTGTGAAAGCGGTGTCAAGAGAAGGTGAGGACCAGCAACAGCTCTAAGCCCTTAGGCCTATCGTATGGGAGAAATGGCTTGGAGGATTGCACTTTGGGAGGTGGTCTGTGCCGGGAGTGAGAGTGAGATTGAACCTGAGAATGTGTGTTGGGAGTGCTGGGAGGCAAGTTAAAGGCAGATGGCCAGAGTGTGTTTGGCTGTGAAAGCGGAGTCAAGGGAAGGTGAGGACCAGCAACAGCTCTAAGCCCTTAGATGTAGCGTATGTCAGAAATCGGTTGGGTGTTTGCACTTTGGGAGGTGGTCTGTGCCGGGAGTGAGAGTGAGATTCAACCTGAGAATGTGTGTTGGGAGTGCTGGGAGGCAAAGCCAGGGTAGATGGGCAGAGTGTGTTTGGCTGTGAAAGCGGTGTCAAGGGAAGGTGAGGACCAGCAACAGCTCTAAGCTCTTAGATGTAGCGTGTGTCAGAAATCGCTTGGATGTTTGCACTTTGGGAGGTGGTCTGTGCCGATAGTGAGAGTGTGTTTGGAGTGGTAGGCGGCAAGGCAAAGGCAGATGGGCAGAGTGTGTTTGGCTGTGAAAGCGGTGTCAAGGGAAGGTGAGGACCAGCAACAGCTCTAAGGCCTTAGATGTAGTGTGTGTCAGAAATCGCTTGGGTATTTGCTCTTTGGGAAGTGGTGTGTGCCGGCATTGATAGTGAGATTCAACGTGAGAATGTGTTTTGGGAGTGCTGGGAGGCAAGTTAAAGGCAGATGGCCAGAGTGTGTTTGGCTGTGAAAGCGGAGTCAAGGGAAGGTGAGGACCAGCAACAGCTCTAAGCCCTTAGGCCTATCGTAGGGGAGAAATGGCTTGGACGTTTGCACTTTGGGAGGTTGTGTGTGTCGGGATTGAGAGTGAGATTGAGCCTGAGAATATGTATTGGGAGTGCTGGGAGGCAAAGCCAGGGTAGATGGGCAGAGTGTGCTTGGCTGTGAAAGCGGTGTCAAGGGAAGGTGAGGACCAGCAACAGCTCTAAGCTCTTAGATGTATCATGTGTCAGAAATCGCTTGGGTGTTTGCACTTTGGGAGGTGGTCTGTGCTGGGAGTGAGAGTGAGAGCGTGACTGTGCCTGAGAATGTGTGTTGGGAGTGCTGGGAGGCAAGGGCAGCACAGATGGGCAGAGTGTGTTTGGCTGTGAAAGCGGTGTCAAGGGAAGGTGAGGACCAGCAACAGCTCTAAGCCCTTAGATGTACCATGTGGCAGAAATCGCTTGGGTGTTTTGACTTTGTGAGGTGGTGTGTGCCGGGAGAGAGAGTGATTTGGGAGTGCTGGGAGGCAAGGCAAAGGCAGATGGGCCGAGTGTGTTTGGCTGTGAAAGCGGTGTCAAGAGAAGGTGAGGACCAGCAACAGCTCGAAGCCCTTAGGCCTATCGTATGGGAGAAATGGCTTGGAGGTTTGCACTTTGGGAGGTGGTCTGTGCCGGGAGTGAGAGTGAGATTGAACCTGAGAATGTGTGTTGGGAGTGCTGGGAGGCAAGTTAAAGGCAGATGGCCAGAGTGTGTTTGGCTGTGAAAGCGGAGTCAAGGGAAGGTGAGGACCAGCAACAGCTCTAAGCCCTTAGATGTAGCGTGTGTCAGAAATCGCTTGGGTGTTGGCATTTTGGGAGGTGGTCTGTGCCGCGAGTGAGAATGAGATTCAACCTGAGAATGTGTGTTGGGAGTGCTGGGAGGCAAAGCCAGGGTAGATGGGCAGAGTGTGTTTGGCTGTGAAAGCGGTGTCAAGGGAAGGTGAGGACCAGCAACAGCTCTAAGCCCTTAGGCCTATCGTAGGGGAGAAATGGCTTGGAGGTTTGCACTTTGGGAGGTGGTGTGTGCCGGGAGTGAGAGTGAGATTGAGCCTGAGAATGTGTGTTGGGAGTGCTGGGAGGCAAAGGCCGGGTAGATGGCCAGAGTGTGTTTGGCTGTGAAAGCGGTGTCAAGGGAAGGTGAAGACCAGCAACAGCTCTAAGCCCTTAGATGTAGCGTATGTCAGAAATCGGTTGGGTGTTTGCACTTTGGGAGGTGGTCTGTGCCGGGAGTGAGAGATTGAGCCTGAGAATGTGTGTTGGGAGTGCTGGGAGGCAAAGCCAGGGTAGATGGGCAGAGTGTGTTTGGCTGTGAAAGCGGTGTCAAGGGAAGGTGAAGACCAGCAACAGCTCTAACCCCTTAGATGTAGCGTATGTCAGAAATCGGTTGGGTGTTTGCACTTTGGGAGGTGGTGTGTGCCGGGAGTGAGAGTGAGAGTGAGCCTGAGAATGTGTGTTGGGAGTGCTGGGAGGCAAAGCCAGGGTAGATGGGCAGAGTGTGTTTGGCTGTGAAAGCGGTGTCAAGGGAAGGTGAGGACCAGCCACAGCTCTAAGCTCTTAGATGTAGCGTGTGTCAGAAATCGCTTGGAGGTTTGCACTTTGGGAGGTGGTCTGTGCCGATAGTGAGAGTGTGTTGGGAGTGCTGGGCGGCAAGGCAAACGCAGATGGGCAGAGTGTGTTTGGCTGTGAAAGCGGTGTCAAGGGAAGGTGAGGACCAGCAACAGCTCTAAGGCCTTAGATGTAGTGTGGTTCAGAAATCGCTTGGGTATTTGCTCTTTGGGAAGTGGTCTTGCCGGCAGTGATAGTGAGATTCAACGTGAGAATGTGTTTTGGGAGTGCTGGGAGGCAAAACCAGGGTAGATGGCCAGAGTGTGTTTGGCTGTGAAAGCGGTGTCAAGGGAAGGTGAGGACCAGCCACAGCTCTAAGCCCTTAGGCCTATCGTAGGGGAGAAATGGCTTGGACGTTTGCACTTGGGGAGGTGGTCTGTGCCGGGAGTGAGTGTGATAGTGAGCCTGAGAATATGTATTGGGAGTGCTGGGAGGGAAAGCCTGGGTAGATGGGCAGAGTGTGTTTGGCTGTGAAAGCGCTGTCAAGGGAAGGTGAGGACCAGCAACAGCTCTAAGCCCTTAGATGTAGAATGGGTAGAAATCGCTTGGGTGTTTTGACTTTGTGAGGTGGTGTGTGCCGGGAGAGAGAGTGATTTTGGAGTGCTGGGAGGCAAGGCAAAGGCAGATGGGCAGAGTGTGTTTGGCTGTGAAAGCGGTGTCAAGAGAAGGTGAGGACCAGCAACAGCTCTAAGCCCTTAGGCCTATCGTAGGGGAGAAATGGCTTGGAGGATTGCACTTTGGGAGGTGGTCTGTGCCGGGAGTGAGAGTGAGATTGAACCTGAGAATGTGTGTTGGGAGTGCTGGGAGGCAAGTTAAAGGCAGATGGCCAGAGTGTGTTTGGCTGTGAAAGCGGAGTCAACGGAAGGTGAGGACCAGCAACAGCTCTAAGCCCTTAGATGTAGCGTATGTCAGAAATCGGTTGGGTGTTTGCACTTTGGGAGGTGGTCTGTGCCGGGAGTGAGAGTGAGATTCAACCTGAGAATGTGTGTTGGGAGTGCTGGGAGGCAAAGCCAGGGTAGATGGGCAGAGTGTGTTTGGCTGTGAAAGCGGTGTCAAGGGAAGGTGAGGACCAGCAACAGCTCTAAGCTCTTAGATGTAGCGTGTGTCAGAAATCGCTTGGATGTTTGCACTTTGGGAGGTGGTCTGTGCCGATAGTGAGAGTGTGTTTGGAGTGGTAGGAGGCAAGGCAAAGGCAGATGGGCAGAGTGTGTTTGGCTGTGAAAGCGGTGTCAAGGGAAGGTGAGGACCAGCAACAGCTCTAAGGCCTTAGATGTAGTGTGTGTCAGAAATCGCTTGGGTATTTGCTCTTTGGGAAGTGGTGTGTGCCGGCAGTGATAGTGAGATTCAACGTGAGAATGTGTTTTGGGAGTGCTGGGAGGCAAGTTAAAGGCAGATGGCCAGAGTGTGTTTGGCTGTGAAAGCGGAGTCAAGGGAAGGTGAGGACCAGCAACAGCTCTAAGCCCTTAGGCCTATCGTAGGGGAGAAATGGCTTGGACGTTTGCACTTTGGGAGGTTGTGTGTGTCGGGATTGAGAGTGAGATTGAGCCTGAGAATATGTATTGGGAGTGCTGGGAGGCAAAGCCAGGGTAGATGGGCAGAGTGTGCTTGGCTGTGAAAGCGGTGTCAAGGGAAGGTGAGGACCAGCAACAGCTCTAAGCTCTTAGATGTATCATGTGTCAGAAATCGCTTGGGTGTTTGCACTTTGGGAGGTGGTCTGTGCTGGGAGTGAGAGTGAGAGCGTGACTGTGCCTGAGAATGTGTGTTGGGAGTGCTGGGAGGCAAGGGCAGCACAGATGGGCAGAGTGTGTTTGGCTGTGAAAGCGGTGTCAAGGGAAGGTGAGGACCAGCAACAGCTCTAAGCCCTTAGATGTACCATGTGGCAGAAATCGCTTGGGTGTTTTGACTTTGTGAGGTGGTGTGTGCCGGGAGAGAGAGTGATTTGGGAGTGCTGGGAGGCAAGGCAAAGGCAGATGGGCCGAGTGTGTTTGGCTGTGAAAGCGGTGTCAAGAGAAGGTGAGGACCAGCAACAGCTCGAAGCCCTTAGGCCTATCGTATGGGAGAAATGGCTTGGAGGTTTGCACTTTGGGAGGTGGTCTGTGCCGGGAGTGAGAGTGAGATTGAACCTGAGAATGTGTGTTGGGAGTGCTGGGAGGCAAGTTAAAGGCAGATGGCCAGAGTGTGTTTGGCTGTGAAAGCGGAGTCAAGGGAAGGTGAGGACCAGCAACAGCTCTAAGCCCTTAGATGTAGCGTGTGTCAGAAATCGCTTGGGTGTTGGCATTTTGGGAGGTGGTCTGTGCCGCGAGTGAGAATGAGATTCAACCTGAGAATGTGTGTTGGGAGTGCTGGGAGGCAAAGCCAGGGTAGATGGGCAGAGTGTGTTTGGCTGTGAAAGCGGTGTCAAGGGAAGGTGAGGACCAGCAACAGCTCTAAGCCCTTAGGCCTATCGTAGGGGAGAAATGGCTTGGAGGTTTGCACTTTGGGAGGTGGTGTGTGCCGGGAGTGAGAGTGAGATTGAGCCTGAGAACGTGTGTTGGGAGTGCTGGGAGGCAAAGGCCGGGTAGATGGCCAGAGTGTGTTTGGCTGTGAAAGCGGTGTCAAGGGAAGGTGAAGACCAGCAACAGCTCTAAGCCCTTAGATGTAGCGTATGTCAGAAATCGGTTGGGTGTTTGCACTTTGGGAGGTGGTCTGTGCCGGGAGTGAGAGTGAGAGTGAGCCTGAGAATGTGTGTTGGGAGTGCTGGGAGGCAAAGCCAGGGTAGATGGGCAGAGTGTGTTTGGCTGTGAAAGCGGTGTCAAGGGAAGGTGAGGACCAGCAACAGCTCTAAGCTCTTAGATGTAGCGTGTGTCAGAAATCGCTTGGGTGTTTGCACTTTGGGAGGTGGTCTGTGCCGATAGTGAGAGTGTGTTGGGAGTGCTGGGCGGCAAGGCAAAGGCAGATGGGCAGAGTGTGTTTGGCTGTGAAAGCGGTGTCAAGGGAAGGTTAGGACCAGCAACAGCTCTAAGCCCTTAGATGTAGCATGCGGCAGAAATCGCTTGGGTGTTTTGACTTTGTGAGGTGGTGTGTGCCGGGAGAGAGAGTGATTTGGGAGTGCTGGGAGGCAAGGCAAAGGCAGATGGGCAGAGTGTGTTTGGCTGTGAAAGCGGTGTCAAGGGAAGGTGAGGACCAGCAACAGCTCTAAGCCCTTAGGCCTATCGTAGGGGAGAAATGGCTTGGACGTTTGCACTTTGGGAGGTTGTGTGTGTCGCGATTGAGAGTGAGATTGAGCCTGAGAATATGTATTGGGAGTGCTGGGAGGCAAAGCCAGGGTAGATGGGCAGAGTGTGCTTGGCTGTGAAAGCGGTGTCAAGGGAAGGTGAGGACCAGTCACAGCTCTAAGCCCGTAGATGTAGCGTGTGTCAGAAATGATTGGGTATTTGCACTTTGGGAGGTGGTCTGTGCTGGGAGTCAGAGTGAGAGCGTGAGCGTGCCTGAGAATGTGTGTTGGGAGTGCTGGGAGGCAAGGGCAGCGCAGATGGGCAGAGTGCGTTTGGCTGTTAAAGCGGTGTCAAGGGAAGGTGAAGACCAGCAACAGCTCTAAGCCCTTAGATGTAGCGTGTGTCAGAAATCGGTTTGGTGGTGGCATTTTGGGAGGTGGTCTGTGCTGGTAGTGAGAGTGTGTTGGGATTGCTGGGAGGCAAGGCAAAGGCGGATGGCCAGAGTGTGTTTGGCTGTGAAAGCGGTGTCAAGGGAAGGTGAAGACCAGCAACAGCTCTAAGCCCTTAGATGTAGCGTACGTCAGAAATCGGTTGGGTGTTTGCACTTTGGGAGGTGGTCTGTGCCGGGAGTGAGAGTGAGATTGAGCCTGAGAATGTGTGTTGGGAGTGCTGGGAGGCAAAGGCCGGGTAGATGGCCAGCGTGTGTTTGGCTGTGAAAGCGGTGTCAAGGGAACGTGAAGACCAGCAACAGCTCTAAGCCCTTAGATGTAGCGTATGTCAGAAATCGGTTGGGTGTTTGCACTTTGGGAGGTGGTGTGTGCCGGGAGTGAGAGTGAGAGTGAGCCTGAGAATGTGTGTTGGGAGTGCTGGGAGGCAAAGCCAGGGTAGATGGGCAGAGTGTGTTTGGCTGTGAAAGCGGTGTCAAGGGAAGGTGAGGACCAGCAACAGCTCTAAGCTCTTAGATGTAGCGTGTGTCAGAAATCGCTTGGGTGTTTGCACTTTGGGAGGTGGTCTGTGCCGATAGTGAGAGTGTGTTGGGAGTGCTGGGCGGCAAGGCAAAGGCAGATGGGCAGAGTGTGTTTGGCTGTGAAAGCGGTGTCAAGGGAAGGTGAGGACCAGCAACAGCTCTAAGCCCTTAGATGTAGCATGCGGCAGAAATCGCTTGGGTGTTTTGACTTTGTGAGGTGGTGTGTGCCGGGAGAGAGAGTGATTTGGGAGTGCTGGGAGGCAAGGCAAAGGCAGATGGGCAGAGTGTGTTTGGCTGTGAAAGCGGTGTCAAGGGAAGGTGAGGGCCAGCAACAGCTCTAAGCCCTTAGGCCTATCGTAGGGGAGAAATGGCTTGGAGGTTTGCACTTTGGGAGGTGGTCTGTGCCGGGAGTGAGAGTGAGATTGAACCTGAGAATGTGTGTTGGGAGTGCTGGGAGGCAAGTTAAAGGCAGATGGCCAGAGTGTGTTTGGCTGTGAAAGCGGAGTCAAGGGAAGGTGAGGACCAGCAACAGCTCTAAGCCCTTAGATGTAGCGTATGTCAGAAATCGCTTGGGTGTTTGCACTTTGGGAGGTGGTGTGTGCCGGGAGAGAGAGTGATTTGGGAGTGCTGGGAGGCAAGGCAAAGGCAGATGGGCAGAGTGTGTTTGGCTGTGAAAGCGGTGTCAAGGGAAGGTGAGGACCAGCAACAGCTCTAAGCCCTTAGGCCTATCGTAGGGGAGAAATGGCTTGGACGTTTGCACTTTGGGAGGTTGTGTGTGTCGCGATTGAGAGTGAGATTGAGCCTGAGAATATGTATTGGGAGTGCTGGGAGGCAAAGCCAGGGTAGATGGGCAGAGTGTGCTTGGCTGTGAAAGCGGTGTCAAGGGAAGGTGAGCACCAGCAACAGCTCTAAGCCCTTAGATGTAGCGTGTGTCAGAAATCGCTTGGGTGTTGGCATTTTGGGAGGTGGTCTGTGCCGCGAGTGAGAATGAGATTCAACCTGAGAATGTGTGTTGGGAGTGCTGGGAGGCAAAGCCAGGGTAGATGGGCAGAGTGTGTTTGGCTGTGAAACTGGTGTCAAGGGAAGATGAGGACCAGCAACAGCTCTAAGCCCTTAGATGTAGCATGCGGCCGAAATCGCTTGGGTGTTTTGACTTTGGGAGGTGGTGTGTGCCGGGAGAGAGAGTGATTTGGGAGTGCTGGGATGCAAGGCAAAGGCAGATGGGCAGAGTGTGTTTGGCTGTGAAAGCGGTGTCAAGAGAAGGTGAGGACCAGCAACAGCTCTAAGGCCTTAGATGTAGCGTGTGTCAGAAATCGCTTGGGTATTTGCTCTTTGGGAAGTGGTCTGTGCCGGCAGTGATAGTGAGATTCAACCTGAGAATGTGTTTTGGGAGTGCTGGGAGGCAAAGGCAGGGTAGATGGGCAGAGTGTGTTTGGCTGTGAAAGCGGTGTCAAGGGAAGGTGAGGACCAGCAACAGCTCTAAGCCCTTAGGCCTATCGTAGGGGAGAAATGGCTAGGACGTTTGCACTTTGGCAGGTGGTCTGTGCCGGGAGTGAGAGTGAGATTGAGCCTGAGAATATGTTTTGGGAGTGATGGGAGGGAAAGCCAGGGTAGATGGGCAGAGTGTGTTTGGCTGTGAAAGCGGTGTCAAGGGAAGGTGAGGACCAGCAACAGCTCTAAGCCCTTAGGCCTATCGTAGGGGAGAAATGGCTTGGAGGTTTGCACTTTGGGAGGTGGTCTGTGCCGGGAGTGAGAGTGAGATTGAACCTGAGAATGTGTGTTGGGAGTGCTGGGAGGCAAGTTAAAGGCAGATGGCCAGAGTGTGTTTGGCTGTGAAAGCGGAGTCAAGGGAAGGTGAGGACCAGCAACAGCTCTAAGCCCTTAGATGTAGCATGTGTCAGAAATCGCTTGGGTGTTGGCATTTTGGGAGGTGGTCTGTGCCGCGAGTGAGAATGAGATTCAACCTGAGAATGTGTGTTGGGAGTGCTGGGAGGCAAAGCCAGGGTAGATGGGCAGAGTGTGTTTGGCTGTGAAAGCGGTGTCAAGGGAAGGTGAGGACCAGCAACAGCTCTAAGCCCTTAGGCCTATCGTAGGGGAGAAATGGCTTGGAGGTTTGCACACTGGGAGGTGGTCTGTGCCGGAAGTGAGAGTGAGATTCAACCTGAGAATGTGTGTTGGGAGTGCTGGGAGGCAAAGCCATGGTAGATGGGCAGAGTGTGTTTGTCTGTGGAAGAGGTGTCAAGAGAAGGTGAGGACCAGCAACAGCTCTAAGCCCTTAAGCCTATCGCAGGGGAGAAATGGCTTGGACGTTTGCACTTGGGGAGGTGGTCTGTGCCGGGAGTGAGAGTGAGATTGAGCCTGAGAATGTGTGTTGGGAGTGCTGGGAGGCAAAGGCAGGGTAGATGGGCAGAGTGTGTTTGGCTGTGAAAGCGGTGTCAAGGGAAGGTGAAGACCAGCAACAGCTCTAAGCCCTTAGATGTAGCGTATGTCAGAAATCGGTTGGGTGTTTGCACTTTGGGAGGTGGTCTGTGCCGATAGTGAGAGTGTGTTGGGAGTGCTGGGCGGCAAGGCAAAGGCAGATGGCCAGTGTGTGTTTGGCTGTGAAAGCGGTGTCAAGGGAAGGTGAGGACCAGCAACAGCTCTAAGCCCTTAGATGTAGCGTGTGTCAGAAATCGCTTGGGTGTTGGCATTTTGGGAGGTGGTCTGTGCCGCGAGTGAGAATGAGATTCAACCTGAGAATGTGTGTTGGGAGTGCTGGGAGGCAAAGCCAGGGTAGATGGGCAGAGTGTGTTTGGCTGTGAAAGCGGTGTCAAGGGAAGGTGAGGACCAGCAACAGCTCTAAGCCCTTAGGCCTATCGTAGGGGAGAAATGGCTTGGAGGTTTGCACTTGGGGAGGTGGTGTGTGCCGGGAGTGAGAGTGAGCCTGAGAATGTGTGTTGGGAGTGCTGGGAGTTGAGGCAAAGGCAGATGGGTAGAGTGTGTTTGTCTGTGAAAGCGGGTGTCAAGAGAAGGTGAGGACCAGCAGCAGCTCTAAGCCCTTAAGCCTATCGTAGGGGAGAAATGGCTTGGACGTTTGCACTTTGGGAGGTGGTGTGTGCCGGGAGTGACAGTGAGATTGAGCCTGAGAATGTGTGTTGGGAGTGCTGGGAGGCAAAGCCAGGGTAGATGGGCAGAATGTGTTTGGCTGTGAAAGCGGTGTCAAGGGAAGGTTAGGACCAGCAACAGCTCTAACCCCTTAGATGTAGCGTATGTCAGAAATCGGTTGGGTGTTTGCACTATGGGAGGTGGTCTGTGCCGATAGTGAGAGTGTGTTGGGAGTGGTGGGCGGCAAGGCAAAGGCAGATGGCCAGAGTGTGTTTGGCTGTGAAAGCGGTGTCAAGGGAAGGTGAGGACCAGCAACAGCTCTAAGGCCTTAGATGTAGCGTGTGTCAGAAATCGCTTGGGTATTTGCTCTTTGGGAAGTGGTGTGTGCCGGCAGTGATAGTGAGATTCAACCTGAGAATGTGTTTTGGGAGTGCTGGGAGGCAAAACCAGCGTAGATGGCCAGAGTGTGTTTGGCTGTGAAAGCGGTGTCAAGGGAAGGTGAGGACCAGCAACAGCTCTAAGCCCTTAGATGTAGCGTATGTCAGAAATCGGTTGGGTGTTTGCACTTTGGGAGGTGGTCTGTGCCAGGAGTGAGAGAGAGATTGAACTTGAGAATGTGTGTTGGGAGTGCTGGGAGGCAAGGGCAGCACAGATGGGCAGAGTGTGTTTGGCTGTGAAAGCGGTGTGAAGGGAAGGTGCGGACCAGCAACAGCTCTAAGCCCTTAGATGTAGCATGCGGCAGAAAATGCTAGGACGTTTGCACTTTGGGAGGTGTTGTGTGCCGGGAGTGAGAGTGAGATTGAACCTGAGAATGTGCGTTGAGAGTGCTGGGAGGCAAGGCAAAGGCAGATGGGCAGAGTGTGTTTTCCTGTGAAAGCGGTGTCAAGGGAAGGTGAGGACCAGCAACAGCTCTAAGCCCTTAGGCCTATCGTAGGGGAGAAATGGCTTGGACGTTTGCACTTTGGGAGGTGGTCTGTGCCGGGAGTGAGAGTGAGATTGAGCCTGAGAATGTGTTTTGGGAGTGATGGGAGGCAAAGCCAGGGTAGATGGGCAGAGTGTGTTTGTCTGTGAAAGCGGTGTCAAGGGAAGGTGAGGACCAGCAACAGCTCGAAGCCCTTAGGCCTATCGTAGGGGAGAAATGGCTTGGACGTTTGCACTTTGGGAGGTGGTCTGTGCCGGGAGTGAGAGTGAGATTGAACCTGAGAATGTGTGTTGGGAGTGCTGGGAGGCAAGTTAAAGGCAGATGGCCAGAGTGTGTTTGGCTGTGAAAGCGGAGTCAAGGGAAGGTGAGGACCAGCAACAGCTCTAAGCCCTTAGATGTAGCGTGTGTCAGAAATCGCTTGGGTGTTGGCATTTTGGGAGGTGGTCTGTGCCGCGAGTGAGAATGAGATTCAACCTCAGAATGTGTGTTGGGAGTGCTGGGAGGCAAAGCCAGGGTAGATGGGCAGAGTGTGTTTGGCTGTGAAAGCGGTGTCAAGGGAAGGTGAAGACCAGCAACAGCTCTAACCCCTTAGATGTAGCGTATGTCAGAAATCGGTTGGGTGTTTGCACTTTGGGAGGTGGTCTGTGCCGGGAGTGAGAGTGAGAGTGAGCCTGAGAATGTGTGTTGGGAGTGCTGGGAGGCAAAGCCAGGGTAGATGGGCAGAGTGTGTTTGGCTGTGAAAGCGGTGTCAAGGGAAGGTGAGGACCAGCAACAGCTCTAAGCTCTTAGATGTAGCGTGTGTCAGAAATCGCTTGGAGGTTTGCACTTTGGGAGGTGGTCTGTGCCGATAGTGAGAGTGTGTTGGGAGTGCTGGGCGGCAAGGCAAACGCAGATGGGCAGAGTGTGTTTGGCTGTGAAAGCGGGTGTCAAGGGAAGGTGAGGACCAGCAACAGCTCTAAGGCCTTAGATGTAGTGTGTGTCAGAAATCGCTTGGGTATTTGCTCTTTGGGAAGTGGTCTTGCCGGCAGTGATAGTGAGATTCAACGTGAGAATGTGTTTTGGGAGTGCTGGGAGGCAAAACCAGGGTAGATGGCCAGAGTGTGTTTGGCTGTGAAAGCGGTGTCAAGGGAAGGTGAGGACCAGCCACAGCTCTAAGCCCTTAGGCCTATCGTAGGGGAGAAATGGCTTGGACGTTTGCACTTGGGGAGGTGGTCTGTGCCGGGAGTGAGTGTGATAGTGAGCCTGAGAATATGTATTGGGAGTGCTGGGAGGGAAAGCCTGGGTAGATGGGCAGAGTGTGTTTGGCTGTGAAAGCGCTGTCAAGGGAAGGTGAGGACCAGCAACAGCTCTAAGCCCTTAGATGTAGAATGGGTAGAAATCGCTTGGGTGTTTTGACTTTGTGAGGTGGTGTGTGCCGGGAGAGAGAGTGATTTTGGAGTGCTGGGAGGCAAGGCAAAGGCAGATGGGCAGAGTGTGTTTGGCTGTGAAAGCGGGTGTCAAGAGAAGGTGAGGACCAGCAACAGCTCTAAGCCCTTAGGCCTATCGTATGGGAGAAATGGCTTGGAGGATTGCACTTTGGGAGGTGGTCTGTGCCGGGAGTGAGAGTGAGATTGAACCTGAGAATGTGTGTTGGGAGTGCTGGGAGGCAAGTTAAAGGCAGATGGCCAGAGTGTGTTTGGCTGTGAAAGCGGAGTCAACGGAAGGTGAGGACCAGCAACAGCTCTAAGCCCTTAGATGTAGCGTATGTCAGAAATCGGTTGGGTGTTTGCACTTTGGGAGGTGGTCTGTGCCGGGAGTGAGAGTGAGATTCAACCTGAGAATGTGTGTTGGGAGTGCTGGGAGGCAAAGCCAGGGTAGATGGGCAGAGTGTGTTTGGCTGTGAAAGCGGTGTCAAGGGAAGGTGAGGACCAGCAACAGCTCTAAGCTCTTAGATGTAGCGTGTGTCAGAAATCGCTTGGATGTTTGCACTTTGGGAGGTGGTCTGTGCCGATAGTGAGAGTGTGTTGGGAGTGCTGGGAGGCAAAGCCAGGGTAGATGGGCAGAGTGTGTTTGGCTGTGAAAGCGGTGTCAAGGGAAGGTGAGGACCAGCAACAGCTCTAAGGCCTTAGAAGTAGTGTGTGTCAGAAATCGCTTGGGTATTTGCTCTTTGGGAAGTGGTGTGTGCCGGCAGTGATAGTGAGATTCAACGTGAGAATGTGTTTTGGGAGTGCTGGGAGGCAAGTTAAAGGCAGATGGCCAGAGTGTGTTTGGCTGTGAAAGCGGAGTCAAGGGAAGGTGAGGACCAGCAACAGCTCTAAGCCCTTAAGCCTATCGTAGGGGAGAAATGGCTTGGACGTTTGCACTTTGGGAGGTTGTGTGTGTCGGGATTGAGAGTGAGATTGAGCCTGAGAATATGTATTGGGAGTGCTGGGAGGCAAAGCCAGGGTAGATGGGCAGAGTGTGCTTGGCTGTGAAAGCGGTGTCAAGGGAAGGTGAGGACCAGCAACAGCTCTAAGCTCTTAGATGTATCATGTGTCAGAAATCGCTTGGGTGTTTGCACTTTGGGAGGTGGTCTGTGCTGGGAGTGAGAGTGAGAGCGTGACTGTGCCTGAGAATGTGTGTTGGGAGTGCTGGGGAGGCAAGGGCAGCACAGATGGGCAGAGTGTGTTTGGCTGTGAAAGCGGTGTCAAGGGAAGGTGAGGACCAGCAACAGCTCTAAGCCCTTAGATGTACCATGTGGCAGAAATCGCTTGGGTGTTTTGACTTTGTGAGGTGGTGTGTGCCGGGAGAGAGAGTGATTTGGGAGTGCTGGGAGGCAAGGCAAAGGCAGATGGGCCGAGTGTGTTTGGCTGTGAAAGCGGTGTCAAGAGAAGGTGAGGACCAGCAACAGCTCGAAGCCCTTAGGCCTATCGTATGGGAGAAATGGCTTGGAGGTTTGCACTTTGGGAGGTGGTCTGTGCCGGGAGTGAGAGTGAGATTGAACCTGAGAATGTGTGTTGGGAGTGCTGGGAGGCAAGTTAAAGGCAGATGGCCAGAGTGTGTTTGGCTGTGAAAGCGGAGTCAAGGGAAGGTGAGGACCAGCAACAGCTCTAAGCCCTTAGATGTAGCGTGTGTCAGAAATCGCTTGGGTGTTGGCATTTTGGGAGGTGGTCTGTGCCGCGAGTGAGAATGAGATTCAACCTGAGAATGTGTGTTGGGAGTGCTGGGAGGCAAAGCCAGGGTAGATGGGCAGAGTGTGTTTGGCTGTGAAAGCGGTGTCAAGGGAAGGTGAGGACCAGCAACAGCTCTAAGCCCTTAGGCCTATCGTAGGGGAGAAATGGCTTGGAGGTTTGCACTTTGGGAGGTGGTGTGTGCCGGGAGTGAGAGTGAGATTGAGCCTGAGAATGTGTGTTGGGAGTGCTGGGAGGCAAAGGCCGGGTAGATGGCCAGAGTGTGTTTGGCTGTGAAAGCGGTGTCAAGGGAAGGTGAAGACCAGCAACAGCTCTAACCCCTTAGATGTAGCGTATGTCAGAAATCGGTTGGGTGTTTGCACTTTGGGAGGTGGTCTGTGCCGGGAGTGAGAGATTGAGCCTGAGAATGTGTGTTGGGAGTGCTGGGAGGCAAAGGCCGGGTAGATGGCCAGAGTGTGTTTGGCTGTGAAAGCGGTGTCAAGGGAAGGTGAAGACCAGCAACAGCTCTAAGCCCTTAGATGTAGCGTATGTCAGAAATCGGTTGGGTGTTTGCACTTTGGGAGGTGGTCTGTGCCGGGAGTGAGAGTGAGAGTGAGCCTGAGAATGTGTGTTGGGAGTGCTGGGAGGCAAAGCCATGGTAGATGGGCAGAGTGTGTTTGGCTGTGAAAGCGGTGTCAAGGGAAGGTGAGGACCAGCAACAGCTCTAAGCTCTTAGATGTAGCGTGTGTCAGAAATCGCTTGGGTGTTTGCACTTTGGGAGGTGGTCTGTGCCGATAGTGAGAGTGTGTTGGGAGTGCTGGGCGGCAAGGCAAAGGCAGATGGGCAGAGTGTGTTTGGCTGTGAAAGCGGTGTCAAGGGAAGGTTAGGACCAGCAACAGCTCTAAGCCCTTAGATGTAGCATGCGGCAGAAATCGCTTGGGTGTTTTGACTTTGGGAGGTGGTGTGTGCCGGGAGAGAGAGTGATTTGGGAGTGCTGGGAGGCAAGGCAAAGGCAGATGGGCAGAGTGTGTTTGGCTGTGAAAGCGGTGTCAAGGGAAGGTGAGGACCAGCAACAGCTCTAAGCCCTTAGGCCTATCGTAGGGGAGAAATGGCTTGGACGTTTGCACTTTGGGAGGTTGTGTGTGTCGCGATTGAGAGTGAGATTGAGCCTGAGAATATGTATTGGGAGTGCTGGGAGGCAAAGCCAGGGTAGATGGGCAGAGTGTGCTTGGCTGTGAAAGCGGTGTCAAGGGAAGGTGAGGACCAGTCACAGCTCTAAGCCCGTAGATGTAGCGTGTGTCAGAAATGATTGGGTATTTGCACTTTGGGAGGTGGTCTGTGCTGGGAGTCAGAGTGAGAGCGTGAGCGTGCCTGAGAATGTGTGTTGGGAGTGCTGGGAGGCAAGGGCAGCGCAGATGGGCAGAGTGCGTTTGGCTGTGAAAGCGGTGTCAAGGGAAGGTGAGGGCCAGCAACAGCTCTAAGCCCTTAGGCCTATCGTAGGGGAGAAATGGCTTGGAGGTTTGCACTTTGGGAGGTGGTCTGTGCCGGGAGTGAGAGTGAGATTGAACCTGAGAATGTGTGTTGGGAGTGCTGGGAGGCAAGTTAAAGGCAGATGGCCAGAGTGTGTTTGGCTGTGAAAGCGGAGTCAAGGGAAGGTGAGGACCAGCAACAGCTCTAAGCCCTTAGATGTAGCGTATGTCAGAAATCGCTTGGGTGTTTGCACTTTGGGAGGTGGTGTGTGCCGGGAGAGAGAGTGATTTGGGAGTGCTGGGAGGCAAGGCAAAGGCAGATGGCCAGAGTGTGTTTGGCTGTGAAAGCGGTGTCAAGGGAAGGTGAGGACCAGCAACAGCTCTAAGCCCTTAGGCCTATCGTAGGGGAGAAATGGCTTGGACGTTTGTACTTTGGGAGGTTGTGTGTGTCGCGATTGAGAGTGAGATTGAGCCTGAGAATATGTATTGGGAGTGCTGGGAGGCAAAGCCAGGGTAGATGGGCAGAGTGTGCTTGGCTGTGAAAGCGGTGTCAAGGGAAGGTGAGCACCAGCAACAGCTCTAAGCCCTTAGATGTAGCGTGTGTCAGAAATCGCTTGGGTGTTGGCATTTTGGGAGGTGGTCTGTGCCGCGAGTGAGAATGAGATTCAACCTGAGAATGTGTGTTGGGAGTGCTGGGAGGCAAAGCCAGGGTAGATGGGCAGAGTGTGTTTGGCTGTGAAACTGGTGTCAAGGGAAGATGAGGACCAGCAACAGCTCTAAGCCCTTAGATGTAGCATGCGGCCGAAATCGCTTGGGTGTTTTGACTTTGGGAGGTGGTGTGTGCCGGGAGAGAGAGTGATTTGGGAGTGCTGGGATGCAAGGCAAAGGCAGATGGGCAGAGTGTGTTTGGCTGTGAAAGCGGTGTCAAGAGAAGGTGAGGACCAGCAACAGCTCTAAGGCCTTAGATGTAGCGTGTGTCAGAAATCGCTTGGGTATTTGCTCTTTGGGAAGTGGTCTGTGCCGGCAGTGATAGTGAGATTCAACCTGAGAATGTGTTTTGGGAGTGCTGGGAGGCAAAGGCAGGGTAGATGGGCAGAGTGTGTTTGGCTGTGAAAGCGGTGTCAAGGGAAGGTGAGGACCAGCAACAGCTCTAAGCCCTTAGGCCTATCGTAGGGGAGAAATGGCTAGGACGTTTGCACTTTGGGAGGTGGTCTGTGCCGGGAGTGAGAGTGAGATTGAGCCTGAGAATATGTTTTGGGAGTGATGGGAGGGAAAGCCAGGGTAGATGGCCAGAGTGTGTTTGGCTGTGAAAGCGGTGTCAAGGGAAGGTGAGGACCAGCAACAGCTCTAAGCCCTTAGGCCTATCGTAGGGGAGAAATGGCTTGGAGGTTTGCACTTTGGGAGGTGGTCTGTGCCGGGAGTGAGAGTGAGATTGAACCTGAGAATGTGTGTTGGGAGTGCTGGGAGGCAAGTTAAAGGCAGATGGCCAGAGTGTGTTTGGCTGTGAAAGCGGAGTCAAGGGAAGGTGAGGACCAGCAACAGCTCTAAGCCCTTAGATGTAGCATGTGTCAGAAATCGCTTGGGTGTTGGCATTTTGGGAGGTGGTCTGTGCCGCGAGTGAGAATGAGATTCAACCTGAGAATGTGTGTTGGGAGTGCTGGGAGGCAAAGCCAGGGTAGATGGGCAGAGTGTGTTTGGCTGTGAAAGCGGTGTCAAGGGAAGGTGAGGACCAGCAACAGCTCTAAGCCCTTAGGCCTATCGTAGGGGAGAAATGGCTTGGAGGTTTGCACACTGGGAGGTGGTCTGTGCCGGAAGTGAGAGTGAGATTCAACCTGAGAATGTGTGTTGGGAGTGCTGGGAGGCAAAGCCATGGTAGATGGGCAGAGTGTGTTTGTCTGTGGAAGAGGTGTCAAGAGAAGGTGAGGACCAGCAACAGCTCTAAGCCCTTAAGCCTATCGCAGGGGAGAAATGGCTTGGACGTTTGCACTTGGGGAGGTGGTCTGTGCCGGGAGTGAGAGTGAGATTGAGCCTGAGAATGTGTGTTGGGAGTGCTGGGAGGCAAAGGCAGGGTAGATGGGCAGAGTGTGTTTGGCTGTGAAAGCGGTGTCAAGGGAAGGTGAAGACCAGCAACAGCTCTAAGCCCTTAGATGTAGCGTATGTCAGAAATCGGTTGGGTGTTTGCACTTTGGGAGGTGGTCTGTGCCGATAGTGAGAGTGTGTTGGGAGTGCTGGGCGGCAAGGCAAAGGCAGATGGGCAGAGTGTGTTTGGCTGTGAAAGCGGTGTCAAGGGAAGGTGAGGACCAGCAACAGCTCTAAGCCCTTAGATGTAGCGTGTGTCAGAAATCGCTTGGGTGTTGGCATTTTGGGAGGTGGTCTGTGCCGCGAGTGAGAATGAGATTCAACCTGAGAATGTGTGTTGGGAGTGCTGGGAGGCAAAGCCAGGGTAGATGGGCAGAGTGTGTTTGGCTGTGAAAGCGGTGTCAAGGGAAGGTGAGGACCAGCAACAGCTCTAAGCCCTTAGGCCTATCGTAGGGGAGAAATGGCTTGGAGGTTTGCACTTTGGGAGGTGGTGTGTGCCGGGAGTGAGAGTGAGCCTGAGAATGTGTGTTGGGAGTGCTGGGAGTTGAGGCAAAGGCAGATGGGTAGAGTGTGTTTGTCTGTGAAAGCGGTGTCAAGAGAAGGTGAGGACCAGCAGCAGCTCTAAGCCCTTAAGCCTATCGTAGGGGAGAAATGGCTTGGACGTTTGCACTTTGGGAGGTGGTGTGTGCCGGGAGTGACAGTGAGATTGAGCCTGAGAATGTGTGTTGGGAGTGCTGGGAGGCAAAGCCAGGGTAGATGGGCAGAATGTGTTTGGCTGTGAAAGCGGTGTCAAGGGAAGGTTAGGACCAGCAACAGCTCTAACCCCTTAGATGTAGCGTATGTCAGAAATCGGTTGGGTGTTTGCACTTTGGGAGGTGGTCTGTGCCGATAGTGAGAGTGTGTTGGGAGTGGTGGGCGGCAAGGCAAAGGCAGATGGGCAGAGTGTGTTTGGCTGTGAAAGCGGTGTCAAGGGAAGGTGAGGACCAGCAACAGCTCTAAGGCCTTAGATGTAGCGTGTGTCAGAAATCGCTTGGGTATTTGCTCTTTGGGAAGTGGTGTGTGCCGGCAGTGATAGTGAGATTCAACCTGAGAATGTGTTTTGGGAGTGCTGGGAGGCAAAACCAGCGTAGATGGCCAGAGTGTGTTTGGCTGTGAAAGCGGTGTCAAGGGAAGGTGAGGACCAGCCACAGCTCTAAGCCCTTAGATGTAGCGTATGTCAGAAATCGGTTGGGTGTTTGCACTTTGGGAGGTGGTCTGTGCCAGGAGTGAGAGAGAGATTGAACTTGAGAATGTGTGTTGGGAGTGCTGGGAGGCAAGGGCAGCACAGATGGGCAGAGTGTGTTTGGCTGTGAAAGCGGTGTGAAGGGAAGGTGCGGACCAGCAACAGCTCTAAGCCCTTAGATGTAGCATGCGGCAGAAAATGCTAGGACGTTTGCACTTTGGGAGGTGTTGTGTGCCGGGAGTGAGAGTGAGATTGAACCTGAGAATGTGCGTTGAGAGTGCTGGGAGGCAAGGCAAAGGCAGATGGGCAGAGTGTGTTTTCCTGTGAAAGCGGTGTCAAGGGAAGGTGAGGACCAGCAACAGCTCTAAGCCCTTAGGCCTATCGTAGGGGAGAAATGGCTTGGACGTTTGCACTTTGGGAGGTGGTCTGTGCCGGGAGTGAGAGTGAGATTGAGCCTGAGAATGTGTTTTGGGAGTGATGGGAGGCAAAGCCAGGGTAGATGGGCAGAGTGTGTTTGTCTGTGAAAGCGGTGTCAAGGGAAGGTGAGGACCAGCAACAGCTCTAAGCCCTTAGGCCTATCGTAGGGGAGAAATGGCTTGGACGTTTGCACTTTGGGAGGTGGTCTGTGCCGGGAGTGAGAGTGAGATTGAACCTGAGAATGTGTGTTGGGAGTGCTGGGAGGCAAGTTAAAGGCAGATGGCCAGAGTGTGTTTGGCTGTGAAAGCGGAGTCAAGGGAAGGTGAGGACCAGCAACAGCTCTAAGCCCTTAGATGTAGCGTGTGTCAGAAATCGCTTGGGTGTTGGCATTTTGGGAGGTGGTCTGTGCCGCGAGTGAGAATGAGATTCAACCTGAGAATGTGTGTTGGGAGTGCTGGGAGGCAAAGCCAGGGTAGATGGGCAGAGTGTGTTTGGCTGTGAAAGCGGTGTCAAGGGAAGGTGAGGACCAGCAACAGCTCTAAGTCCTTAGGCCTATCGTAGGGGTGAAATGGCTTGGAGGTTTGCACTTTGGGAGGTGGTGTGTGCCGGGAGTGAGAGTGAGAGTAAGCCTGAGAATGTGTGTTGGGAGTGCTGGGAGGCAAAACCAGCGTAGATGGGCAGAGTGTGTTTGGCTGTGAAAGCGGTGTCAAGGGAAGGTGAGGACCAGCCACAGCTCTAAGCCCTTAGATGTAGCGTATGTCAGAAATCGGTTGGGTGTTTGCACTTTGGGAGGTGGTCTGTGCCAGGAGTGAGAGAGAGATTGAACTTGAGAATGTGTCTTGGGAGTGCTGGGAGGCAAGGGCAGCACAGATGGTCAGAGTGTGTTTGGCTGTGAAAGCGGTGTGAAGGGAAGGTGCGGACCAGCAACAGCTCTAAGCCCTTAGGCCTATCGTAGGGGAGAAATGGCTTGGACGTTTGCACTTTGGGAGGTGGTGTGTGCCGGGAGTGAGAGTGAGATTGAGCCTGAGAATGTGTGTTGGGAGTGCTGGGAGGCAAAGCCAGGGTAGATGGGCAGAGTGTGTTTGGCTGTGAAAGCGGTGTCAAGGGAAGGTGAAGACCAGCAACAGCTCTAAGCCCTTAGATGTAGCGTATGTCAGAAATCGGTTGGGTGTTTGCACTTTGGGAGGTGGTCTGTGCCGGGAGTGAGAGTGAGAGTGAGCCTGAGAATGTGTGTTGGGAGTGCTGGGAGGCAAAGCCAGGGTAGATGGGCAGAGTGTGTTTGGCTGTGAAAGCGGTGTCAAGGGAAGGTGAGGACCAGCAACAGCTCTAAGCTCTTAGATGTAGCGTGTGTCAGAAATCGCTTGGAGGTTTGCACTTTGGGAGGTGGTCTGTGCCGATAGTGAGAGTGTGTTGGGAGTGGTGGGCGGCAAGGCAAACGCAGATGGGCAGAGTGTGTTTGGCTGTGAAAGCGGTGTCAAGGGAAGGTGAGGACCAGCAACAGCTCTAAGGCCTTAGATGTAGTGTGTGTCAGAAATCGCTTGGGTATTTGCTCTTTGGGAAGTGGTCTGTGCCGGCAGTGATAGTGAGATTCAACGTGAGAATGTGTTTTGGGAGTGCTGGGAGTCAAAACCAGCATAGATGGCCAGAGTGTGTTTGGCTGTGACAGCGGTGTCAAGGGAAGGTGAGGACCAGCCACAGCTCTAAGCCCTTAGGCCTATCGTAGGGGAGAAATGGCTTGGACGTTTGCACTTGGGGAGGTGGTCTGTGCCGGGAGTGAGAGTGATAGTGAGCCTGAGAATATGTATTGGGAGTGCTGGGAGGGAAAGCCAGGGTAGATGGGCAGAGTGTGTTTGGCTGTGAAAGCGCTGTCAAGGGAAGGTGAGGACCAGCAACAGCTCTAAGCCCTTAGATGTAGCATGCGGCAGAAATCGCTTGGGTGTTTTGACTTTGTGAGGTGGTGTGTGCCGGGAGAGAGAGTGATTTTGGAGTGCTGGGAGGCAAGGCAAAGGCAGATGGGCAGAGTGTGTTTGGCTGTGAAAGCGGTGTCAAGAGAAGGTGAGGACCAGCAACAGCTCGAAGCCCTTAGGCCTATCGTATGGGAGAAATGGCTTGGAGGTTTGCACTTTGGGAGGTGGTCTGTGCCGGGAGTGAGAGTGAGATTGAACCTGAGAATGTGTGTTGGGAGTGCTGGGAGGCAAGTTAAAGGCAGATGGCCAGAGTGTGTTTGGCTGTGAAAGCGGAGTCAAGGGAAGGTGAGGACCAGCAACAGCTCTAAGCCCTTAGATGTAGCGTGTGTCAGAAATCGCTTGGGTGTTGGCATTTTGGGAGGTGGTCTGTGCCGCGAGTGAGAATGAGATTCAACCTCAGAATGTGTGTTGGGAGTGCTGGGAGGCAAAGCCAGGGTAGATGGGCAGAGTGTGTTTGGCTGTGAAAGCGGTGTCAAGGGAAGGTGAAGACCAGCAACAGCTCTAACCCCTTAGATGTAGCGTATGTCAGAAATCGGTTGGGTGTTTGCACTTTGGGAGGTGGTCTGTGCCGGGAGTGAGAGTGAGAGTGAGCCTGAGAATGTGTGTTGGGAGTGCTGGGAGGCAAAGCCAGGGTAGATGGGCAGAGTGTGTTTGGCTGTGAAAGCGGTGTCAAGGGAAGGTGAGGACCAGCAACAGCTCTAAGCTCTTAGATGTAGCGTGTGTCAGAAATCGCTTGGAGGTTTGCACTTTGGGAGGTGGTCTGTGCCGATAGTGAGAGTGTGTTGGGAGTGCTGGGCGGCAAGGCAAACGCAGATGGGCAGAGTGTGTTTGGCTGTGAAAGCGGTGTCAAGGGAAGGTGAGGACCAGCAACAGCTCTAAGGCCTTAGATGTAGTGTGTGTCAGAAATCGCTTGGGTATTTGCTCTTTGGGAAGTGGTCTTGCCGGCAGTGATAGTGAGATTCAACGTGAGAATGTGTTTTGGGAGTGCTGGGAGGCAAAACCAGGGTAGATGGCCAGAGTGTGTTTGGCTGTGAAAGCGGTGTCAAGGGAAGGTGAGGACCAGCCACAGCTCTAAGCCCTTAGGCCTATCGTAGGGGAGAAATGGCTTGGACGTTTGCACTTGGGGAGGTGGTCTGTGCCGGGAGTGAGTGTGATAGTGAGCCTGAGAATATGTATTGGGAGTGCTGGGAGGGAAAGCCTGGGTAGATGGGCAGAGTGTGTTTGGCTGTGAAAGCGCTGTCAAGGGAAGGTGAGGACCAGCAACAGCTCTAAGCCCTTAGATGTAGAATGGGTAGAAATCGCTTGGGTGTTTTGACTTTGTGAGGTGGTGTGTGCCGGGAGAGAGAGTGATTTTGGAGTGCTGGGAGGCAAGGCAAAGGCAGATGGGCAGAGTGTGTTTGGCTGTGAAAGCGGTGTCAAGAGAAGGTGAGGACCAGCAACAGCTCTAAGCCCTTAGGCCTATCGTATGGGAGAAATGGCTTGGAGGATTGCACTTTGGGAGGTGGTCTGTGCCGGGAGTGAGAGTGAGATTGAACCTGAGAATGTGTGTTGGGAGTGCTGGGAGGCAAGTTAAAGGCAGATGGCCAGAGTGTGTTTGGCTGTGAAAGCGGAGTCAACGGAAGGTGAGGACCAGCAACAGCTCTAAGCCCTTAGATGTAGCGTATGTCAGAAATCGGTTGGGTGTTTGCACTTTGGGAGGTGGTCTGTGCCGGGAGTGAGAGTGAGATTCAACCTGAGAATGTGTGTTGGGAGTGCTGGGAGGCAAAGCCAGGGTAGATGGGCAGAGTGTGTTTGGCTGTGAAAGCGGTGTCAAGGGAAGGTGAGGACCAGCAACAGCTCTAAGCTCTTAGATGTAGCGTGTGTCAGAAATCGCTTGGATGTTTGCACTTTGGGAGGTGGTCTGTGCCGATAGTGAGAGTGTGTTTGGAGTGGTAGGCGGCAAGGCAAAGGCAGATGGGCAGAGTGTGTTTGGCTGTGAAAGCGGTGTCAAGGGAAGGTGAGGACCAGCAACAGCTCTAAGGCCTTAGATGTAGTGTGTGTCAGAAATCGCTTGGGTATTTGCTCTTTGGGAAGTGGTGTGTGCCGGCAGTGATAGTGAGATTCAACGTGAGAATGTGTTTTGGGAGTGCTGGGAGGCAAGTTAAAGGCAGATGGCCAGAGTGTGTTTGGCTGTGAAAGCGGAGTCAAGGGAAGGTGAGGACCAGCAACAGCTCTAAGCCCTTAGGCCTATCGTAGGGGAGAAATGGCTTGGACGTTTGCACTTTGGGAGGTTGTGTGTGTCGGGATTGAGAGTGAGATTGAGCCTGAGAATATGTATTGGGAGTGCTGGGAGGCAAAGCCAGGGTAGATGGGCAGAGTGTGCTTGGCTGTGAAAGCGGTGTCAAGGGAAGGTGAGGACCAGCAACAGCTCTAAGCTCTTAGATGTATCATGTGTCAGAAATCGCTTGGGTGTTTGCACTTTGGGAGGTGGTCTGTGCTGGGAGTGAGAGTGAGAGCGTGACTGTGCCTGAGAATGTGTGTTGGGAGTGCTGGGAGGCAAGGGCAGCACAGATGGGCAGAGTGTGTTTGGCTGTGAAAGCGGTGTCAAGGGAAGGTGAGGACCAGCAACAGCTCTAAGCCCTTAGATGTACCATGTGGCAGAAATCGCTTGGGTGTTTTGACTTTGTGAGGTGGTGTGTGCCGGGAGAGAGAGTGATTTGGGAGTGCTGGGAGGCAAGGCAAAGGCAGATGGGCCGAGTGTGTTTGGCTGTGAAAGCGGTGTCAAGAGAAGGTGAGGACCAGCAACAGCTCGAAGCCCTTAGGCCTATCGTATGGGAGAAATGGCTTGGAGGTTTGCACTTTGGGAGGTGGTCTGTGCCGGGAGTGAGAGTGAGATTGAACCTGAGAATGTGTGTTGGGAGTGCTGGGAGGCAAGTTAAAGGCAGATGGCCAGAGTGTGTTTGGCTGTGAAAGCGGAGTCAAGGGAAGGTGAGGACCAGCAACAGCTCTAAGCCCTTAGATGTAGCGTGTGTCAGAAATCGCTTGGGTGTTGGCATTTTGGGAGGTGGTCTGTGCCGCGAGTGAGAATGAGATTCAACCTGAGAATGTGTGTTGGGAGTGCTGGGAGGCAAAGCCAGGGTAGATGGGCAGAGTGTGTTTGGCTGTGAAAGCGGTGTCAAGGGAAGGTGAGGACCAGCAACAGCTCTAAGCTCTTAGATGTAGCGTGTGTCAGAAATCGCTTGGAGGTTTGCACTTTGGGAGGTGGTCTGTGCCGATAGTGAGAGTGTGTTGGGAGTGGTGGGCGGCAAGGCAAACGCAGATGGGCAGAGTGTGTTTGGCTGTGAAAGCGGTGTCAAGGGAAGGTGAGGACCAGCAACAGCTCTAAGGCCTTAGATGTAGTGTGTGTCAGAAATCGCTTGGGTATTTGCTCTTTGGGAAGTGGTCTTGCCGGCAGTGATAGTGAGATTCAACGTGAGAATGTGTTTTGGGAGTGCTGGGAGGCAAAACCAGGGTAGATGGGCAGAGTGTGTTTGGCTGTGAAAGCGGTGTCAAGGGAAGGTGAGGACCAGCCACAGCTCTAAGCCCTTAGGCCTATCGTAGGGGAGAAATGGCTTGGACGTTTGCACTTGGGGAGGTGGTCTGTGCCGGGAGTGAGTGTGATAGTGAGCCTGAGAATATGTATTGGGAGTGCTGGGAGGGAAAGCCTGGGTAGATGGGCAGAGTGTGTTTGGCTGTGAAAGCGCTGTCAAGGGAAGGTGAGGACCAGCAACAGCTCTAAGCCCTTAGATGTAGAATGGGTAGAAATCGCTTGGGTGTTTTGACTTTGTGAGGTGGTGTGTGCCGGGAGAGAGAGTGATTTTGGAGTGCTGGGAGGCAAGGCAAAGGCAGATGGGCAGAGTGTGTTTGGCTGTGAAAGCGGTGTCAAGAGAAGGTGAGGACCAGCAACAGCTCTAAGCCCTTAGGCCTATCGTATGGGAGAAATGGCTTGGAGGATTGCACTTTGGGAGGTGGTCTGTGCCGGGAGTGAGAGTGAGATTGAACCTGAGAATGTGTGTTGGGAGTGCTGGGAGGCAAGTTAAAGGCAGATGGCCAGAGTGTGTTTGGCTGTGAAAGCGGAGTCAACGGAAGGTGAGGACCAGCAACAGCTCTAAGCCCTTAGATGTAGCGTATGTCAGAAATCGGTTGGGTGTTTGCACTTTGGGAGGTGGTCTGTGCCGGGAGTGAGAGTGAGATTCAACCTGAGAATGTGTGTTGGGAGTGCTGGGAGGCAAAGCCAGGGTAGATGGGCAGAGTGTGTTTGGCTGTGAAAGCGGTGTCAAGGGAAGGTGAGGACCAGCAACAGCTCTAAGCTCTTAGATGTAGCGTGTGTCAGAAATCGCTTGGATGTTTGCACTTTGGGAGGTGGTCTGTGCCGATAGTGAGAGTGTGTTTGGAGTGGTAGGCGGCAAGGCAAAGGCAGATGGGCAGAGTGTGTTTGGCTGTGAAAGCGGTGTCAAGGGAAGGTGAGGACCAGCAACAGCTCTAAGGCCTTAGATGTAGTGTGTGTCAGAAATCGCTTGGGTATTTGCTCTTTGGGAAGTGGTGTGTGCCGGCAGTGATAGTGAGATTCAACGTGAGAATGTGTTTTGGGAGTGCTGGGAGGCAAGTTAAAGGCAGATGGCCAGAGTGTGTTTGGCTGTGAAAGCGGAGTCAAGGGAAGGTGAGGACCAGCAACAGCTCTAAGCCCTTAGGCCTATCGTAGGGGAGAAATGGCTTGGACGTTTGCACTTTGGGAGGTTGTGTGTGTCGGGATTGAGAGTGAGATTGAGCCTGAGAATATGTATTGGGAGTGCTGGGAGGCAAAGCCAGGGTAGATGGGCAGAGTGTGCTTGGCTGTGAAAGCGGTGTCAAGGGAAGGTGAGGACCAGCAACAGCTCTAAGCTCTTAGATGTATCATGTGTCAGAAATCGCTTGGGTGTTTGCACTTTGGGAGGTGGTCTGTGCTGGGAGTGAGAGTGAGAGCGTGACTGTGCCTGAGAATGTGTGTTGGGAGTGCTGGGAGGCAAGGGCAGCACAGATGGGCAGAGTGTGTTTGGCTGTGAAAGCGGTGTCAAGGGAAGGTGAGGACCAGCAACAGCTCTAAGCCCTTAGATGTACCATGTGGCAGAAATCGCTTGGGTGTTTTGACTTTGTGAGGTGGTGTGTGCCGGGAGAGAGAGTGATTTGGGAGTGCTGGGAGGCAAGGCAAAGGCAGATGGGCCGAGTGTGTTTGGCTGTGAAAGCGGTGTCAAGAGAAGGTGAGGACCAGCAACAGCTCGAAGCCCTTAGGCCTATCGTATGGGAGAAATGGCTTGGAGGTTTGCACTTTGGGAGGTGGTCTGTGCCGGGAGTGAGAGTGAGATTGAACCTGAGAATGTGTGTTGGGAGTGCTGGGAGGCAAGTTAAAGGCAGATGGCCAGAGTGTGTTTGGCTGTGAAAGCGGAGTCAAGGGAAGGTGAGGACCAGCAACAGCTCTAAGCCCTTAGATGTAGCGTGTGTCAGAAATCGCTTGGGTGTTGGCATTTTGGGAGGTGGTCTGTGCCGCGAGTGAGAATGAGATTCAACCTGAGAATGTGTGTTGGGAGTGCTGGGAGGCAAAGCCAGGGTAGATGGGCAGAGTGTGTTTGGCTGTGAAAGCGGTGTCAAGGGAAGGTGAGGACCAGCAACAGCTCTAAGCCCTTAGGCCTATCGTAGGGGAGAAATGGCTTGGAGGTTTGCACTTTGGGAGGTGGTGTGTGCCGGGAGTGAGAGTGAGATTGAGCCTGAGAATGTGTGTTGGGAGTGCTGGGAGGCAAAGGCCGGGTAGATGGCCAGAGTGTGTTTGGCTGTGAAAGCGGTGTCAAGGGAAGGTGAAGACCAGCAACAGCTCTAAGCCCTTAGATGTAGCGTATGTCAGAAATCGGTTGGGTGTTTGCACTTTGGGAGGTGGTCTGTGCCAGGAGTGAGAGATTGAGCCTGAGAATGTGTGTTGGGAGTGCTGGGAGGCAAAGGCCGGGTAGATGGCCAGAGTGTGTTTGGCTGTGAAAGCGGTGTCAAGGGAAGGTGAAGACCAGCAACAGCTCTAAGCCCTTAGATGTAGCGTATGTCAGAAATCGGTTGGGTGTTTGCACTTTGGGAGGTGGTCTGTGCCGGGAGTGAGAGTGAGAGTGAGCCTGAGAATGTGTGTTGGGAGTGCTGGGAGGCAAAGCCAGGGTAGATGGGCAGAGTGTGTTTGGCTGTGAAAGCGGTGTCAAGGGAAGGTGAGGACCAGCAACAGCTCTAAGCTCTTAGATGTAGCGTGTGTCAGAAATCGCTTGGGTGTTTGCACTTTGGGAGGTGGTCTGTGCCGATAGTGAGAGTGTGTTGGGAGTGCTGGGCGGCAAGGCAAAGGCAGATGGGCAGAGTGTGTTTGGCTGTGAAAGCGGTGTCAAGGGAAGGTTAGGACCAGCAACAGCTCTAAGCCCTTAGATGTAGCATGCGGCAGAAATCGCTTGGGTGTTTTGACTTTGGGAGGTGGTGTGTGCCGGGAGAGAGAGTGATTTGGGAGTGCTGGGAGGCAAGGCAAAGGCAGATGGGCAGAGTGTGTTTGGCTGTGAAAGCGGTGTCAAGGGAAGGTGAGGACCAGCAACAGCTCTAAGCCCTTAGGCCTATCGTAGGGGAGAAATGGCTTGGACGTTTGCACTTTGGGAGGTTGTGTGTGTCGCGATTGAGAGTGAGATTGAGCCTGAGAATATGTATTGGGAGTGCTGGGAGGCAAAGCCAGGGTAGATGGGCAGAGTGTGCTTGGCTGTGAAAGCGGTGTCAAGGGAAGGTGAGGACCAGTCACAGCTCTAAGCCCGTAGATGTAGCGTGTGTCAGAAATGATTGGGTATTTGCACTTTGGGAGGTGGTCTGTGCTGGGAGTCAGAGTGAGAGCGTGAGCGTGCCTGAGAATGTGTGTTGGGAGTGCTGGGAGGCAAGGGCAGCGCAGATGGGCAGAGTGCGTTTGGCTGTTAAAGCGGTGTCAAGGGAAGGTGAAGACCAGCAACAGCTCTAAGCCCTTAGATGTAGCGTGTGTCAGAAATCGGTTTGGTGGTGGCATTTTGGGAGGTGGTCTGTGCTGGTAGTGAGAGTGTGTTGGGATTGCTGGGAGGCAAGGCAAAGGCGGATGGCCAGAGTGTGTTTGGCTGTGAAAGCGGTGTCAAGGGAAGGTGAAGACCAGCAACAGCTCTAAGCCCTTAGATGTAGCGTACGTCAGAAATCGGTTGGGTGTTTGCACTTTGGGAGGTGGTCTGTGCCGGGAGTGAGAGTGAGATTGAGCCTGAGAATGTGTGTTGGGAGTGCTGGGAGGCAAAGGCCGGGTAGATGGCCAGCGTGTGTTTGGCTGTGAAAGCGGTGTCAAGGGAACGTGAAGACCAGCAACAGCTCTAAGCCCTTAGATGTAGCGTATGTCAGAAATCGGTTGGGTGTTTGCACTTTGGGAGGTGGTGTGTGCCGGGAGTGAGAGTGAGAGTGAGCCTGAGAATGTGTGTTGGGAGTGCTGGGAGGCAAAGCCAGGGTAGATGGGCAGAGTGTGTTTGGCTGTGAAAGCGGTGTCAAGGGAAGGTGAGGACCAGCAACAGCTCTAAGCTCTTAGATGTAGCGTGTGTCAGAAATCGCTTGGGTGTTTGCACTTTGGGAGGTGGTCTGTGCCGATAGTGAGAGTGTGTTGGGAGTGCTGGGCGGCAAGGCAAAGGCAGATGGGCAGAGTGTGTTTGGCTGTGAAAGCGGTGTCAAGGGAAGGTGAGGACCAGCAACAGCTCTAAGCCCTTAGATGTAGCATGCGGCAGAAATCGCTTGGGTGTTTTGACTTTGTGAGGTGGTGTGTGCCGGGAGAGAGAGTGATTTGGGAGTGCTGGGAGGCAAGGCAAAGGCAGATGGGCAGAGTGTGTTTGGCTGTGAAAGCGGTGTCAAGGGAAGGTGAGGGCCAGCAACAGCTCTAAGCCCTTAGGCCTATCGTAGGGGAGAAATGGCTTGGAGGTTTGCACTTTGGGAGGTGGTCTGTGCCGGGAGTGAGAGTGAGATTGAACCTGAGAATGTGTGTTGGGAGTGCTGGGAGGCAAGTTAAAGGCAGATGGCCAGAGTGTGTTTGGCTGTGAAAGCGGAGTCAAGGGAAGGTGAGGACCAGCAACAGCTCTAAGCCCTTAGATGTAGCGTATGTCAGAAATCGCTTGGGTGTTTGCACTTTGGGAGGTGGTGTGTGCCGGGAGAGAGAGTGATTTGGGAGTGCTGGGAGGCAAGGCAAAGGCAGATGGGCAGAGTGTGTTTGGCTGTGAAAGCGGTGTCAAGGGAAGGTGAGGACCAGCAACAGCTCTAAGCCCTTAGGCCTATCGTAGGGGAGAAATGGCTTGGACGTTTGCACTTTGGGAGGTTGTGTGTGTCGCGATTGAGAGTGAGATTGAGCCTGAGAATATGTATTGGGAGTGCTGGGAGGCAAAGCCAGGGTAGATGGGCAGAGTGTGCTTGGCTGTGAAAGCGGTGTCAAGGGAAGGTGAGCACCAGCAACAGCTCTAAGCCCTTAGATGTAGCGTGTGTCAGAAATCGCTTGGGTGTTGGCATTTTGGGAGGTGGTCTGTGCCGCGAGTGAGAATGAGATTCAACCTGAGAATGTGTGTTGGGAGTGCTGGGAGGCAAAGCCAGGGTAGATGGGCAGAGTGTGTTTGGCTGTGAAACTGGTGTCAAGGGAAGATGAGGACCAGCAACAGCTCTAAGCCCTTAGATGTAGCATGCGGCCGAAATCGCTTGGGTGTTTTGACTTTGGGAGGTGGTGTGTGCCAGGAGAGAGAGTGATTTGGGAGTGCTGGGATGCAAGGCAAAGGCAGATGGGCAGAGTGTGTTTGGCTGTGAAAGCGGTGTCAAGAGAAGGTGAGGACCAGCAACAGCTCTAAGGCCTTAGATGTAGCGTGTGTCAGAAATCGCTTGGGTATTTGCTCTTTGGGAAGTGGTCTGTGCCGGCAGTGATAGTGAGATTCAACCTGAGAATGTGTTTTGGGAGTGCTGGGAGGCAAAGGCAGGGTAGATGGGCAGAGTGTGTTTGGCTGTGAAAGCGGTGTCAAGGGAAGGTGAGGACCAGCAACAGCTCTAAGCCCTTAGGCCTATCGTAGGGGAGAAATGGCTAGGACGTTTGCACTTTGGGAGGTGGTCTGTGCCGGGAGTGAGAGTGAGATTGAGCCTGAGAATATGTTTTGGGAGTGATGGGAGGGAAAGCCAGGGTAGATGGCCAGAGTGTGTTTGGCTGTGAAAGCGGTGTCAAGGGAAGGTGAGGACCAGCAACAGCTCTAAGCCCTTAGGCCTATCGTAGGGGAGAAATGGCTTGGAGGTTTGCACTTTGGGAGGTGGTCTGTGCCGGGAGTGAGAGTGAGATTGAACCTGAGAATGTGTGTTGGGAGTGCTGGGAGGCAAGTTAAAGGCAGATGGCCAGAGTGTGTTTGGCTGTGAAAGCGGAGTCAAGGGAAGGTGAGGACCAGCAACAGCTCTAAGCCCTTAGATGTAGCATGTGTCAGAAATCGCTTGGGTGTTGGCATTTTGGGAGGTGGTCTGTGCCGCGAGTGAGAATGAGATTCAACCTGAGAATGTGTGTTGGGAGTGCTGGGAGGCAAAGCCAGGGTAGATGGGCAGAGTGTGTTTGGCTGTGAAAGCGGTGTCAAGGGAAGGTGAGGACCAGCAACAGCTCTAAGCCCTTAGGCCTATCGTAGGGGAGAAATGGCTTGGAGGTTTGCACACTGGGAGGTGGTCTGTGCCGGAAGTGAGAGTGAGATTCAACCTGAGAATGTGTGTTGGGAGTGCTGGGAGGCAAAGCCATGGTAGATGGGCAGAGTGTGTTTGTCTGTGGAAGAGGTGTCAAGAGAAGGTGAGGACCAGCAACAGCTCTAAGCCCTTAAGCCTATCGCAGGGGAGAAATGGCTTGGACGTTTGCACTTGGGGAGGTGGTCTGTGCCGGGAGTGAGAGTGAGATTGAGCCTGAGAATGTGTGTTGGGAGTGCTGGGAGGCAAAGCCAGGGTAGATGGGCAGAGTGTGTTTGGCTGTGAAAGCGGTGTCAAGGGAAGGTGAAGACCAGCAACAGCTCTAAGCCCTTAGATGTAGCGTATGTCAGAAATCGGTTGGGTGTTTGCACTTTGGGAGGTGGTCTGTGCCGATAGTGAGAGTGTGTTGGGAGTGCTGGGCGGCAAGGCAAAGGCAGATGGCCAGTGTGTGTTTGGCTGTGAAAGCGGTGTCAAGGGAAGGTGAGGACCAGCAACAGCTCTAAGCCCTTAGATGTAGCGTGTGTCAGAAATCGCTTGGGTGTTGGCATTTTGGGAGGTGGTCTGTGCCGCGAGTGAGAATGAGATTCAACCTGAGAATGTGTGTTGGGAGTGCTGGGAGGCAAAGCCAGGGTAGATGGGCAGAGTGTGTTTGGCTGTGAAAGCGGTGTCAAGGGAAGGTGAGGACCAGCAACAGCTCTAAGCCCTTAGGCCTATCGTAGGGGAGAAATGGCTTGGAGGTTTGCACTTTGGGAGGTGGTGTGTGCCGGGAGTGAGAGTGAGCCTGAGAATGTGTGTTGGGAGTGCTGGGAGTTGAGGCAAAGGCAGATGGGTAGAGTGTGTTTGTCTGTGAAAGCGGTGTCAAGAGAAGGTGAGGACCAGCAGCAGCTCTAAGCCCTTAAGCCTATCGTAGGGGAGAAATGGCTTGGACGTTTGCACTTTGGGAGGTGGTGTGTGCCGGGAGTGACAGTGAGATTGAGCCTGAGAATGTGTGTTGGGAGTGCTGGGAGGCAAAGCCAGGGTAGATGGGCAGAATGTGTTTGGCTGTGAAAGCGGTGTCAAGGGAAGGTTAGGACCAGCAACAGCTCTAACCCCTTAGATGTAGCGTATGTCAGAAATCGGTTGGGTGTTTGCACTTTGGGAGGTGGTCTGTGCCGATAGTGAGAGTGTGTTGGGAGTGGTGGGCGGCAAGGCAAAGGCAGATGGGCAGAGTGTGTTTGGCTGTGAAAGCGGTGTCAAGGGAAGGTGAGGACCAGCAACAGCTCTAAGGCCTTAGATGTAGCGTGTGTCAGAAATCGCTTGGGTATTTGCTCTTTGGGAAGTGGTGTGTGCCGGCAGTGATAGTGAGATTCAACCTGAGAATGTGTTTTGGGAGTGCTGGGAGGCAAAACCAGCGTAGATGGCCAGAGTGTGTTTGGCTGTGAAAGCGGTGTCAAGGGAAGGTGAGGACCAGCCACAGCTCTAAGCCCTTAGATGTAGCGTATGTCAGAAATCGGTTGGGTGTTTGCACTTTGGGAGGTGGTCTGTGCCAGGAGTGAGAGAGAGATTGAACTTGAGAATGTGTGTTGGGAGTGCTGGGAGGCAAGGGCAGCACAGATGGGCAGAGTGTGTTTGGCTGTGAAAGCGGTGTGAAGGGAAGGTGCGGACCAGCAACAGCTCTAAGCCCTTAGATGTAGCATGCGGCAGAAAATGCTAGGACGTTTGCACTTTGGGAGGTGTTGTGTGCCGGGAGTGAGAGTGAGATTGAACCTGAGAATGTGCGTTGAGAGTGCTGGGAGGCAAGGCAAAGGCAGATGGGCAGAGTGTGTTTTCCTGTGAAAGCGGTGTCAAGGGAAGGTGAGGACCAGCAACAGCTCTAAGCCCTTAGGCCTATCGTAGGGGAGAAATGGCTTGGACGTTTGCACTTTGGGAGGTGGTCTGTGCCGGGAGTGAGAGTGAGATTGAGCCTGAGAATATGTTTTGGGAGTGATGGGAGGGAAAGCCAGGGTAGATGGGCAGAGTGTGTTTGTCTGTGAAAGCGGTGTCAAGGGAAGGTGAGGACCAGCAACAGCTCTAAGCCCTTAGGCCTATCGTAGGGGAGAAATGGCTTGGAGGTTTGCACTTTGGGAGGTGGTCTGTGCCGGGAGTGAGAGTGAGATTGAACCTGAGAATGTGTGTTGGGAGTGCTGGGAGGCAAGTTAAAGGCAGATGGCCAGAGTGTGTTTGGCTGTGAAAGCGGAGTCAAGGGAAGGTGAGGACCAGCAACAGCTCTAAGCCCTTAGATGTAGCGTGTGTCAGAAATCGCTTGGGTGTTGGCATTTTGGGAGGTGGTCTGTGCCGCGAGTGAGAATGAGATTCAACCTGAGAATGTGTGTTGGGAGTGCTGGGAGGCAAAGCCAGGGTAGATGGGCAGAGTGTGTTTGGCTGTGAAAGCGGTGTCAAGGGAAGGTGAGGACCAGCAACAGCTCTAAGTCCTTAGGCCTATCGTAGGGGTGAAATGGCTTGGAGGTTTGCACTTTGGGAGGTGGTGTGTGCCGGGAGTGAGAGTGAGAGTAAGCCTGAGAATGTGTGTTGGGAGTGCTGGGAGGCAAAACCAGCGTAGATGGGCAGAGTGTGTTTGGCTGTGAAAGCGGTGTCAAGGGAAGGTGAGGACCAGCCACAGCTCTAAGCCCTTAGATGTAGCGTATGTCAGAAATCGGTTGGGTGTTTGCACTTTGGGAGGTGGTCTGTGCCAGGAGTGAGAGAGAGATTGAACTTGAGAATGTGTCTTGGGAGTGCTGGGAGGCAAGGGCAGCACAGATGGTCAGAGTGTGTTTGGCTGTGAAAGCGGTGTGAAGGGAAGGTGCGGACCAGCAACAGCTCTAAGCCCTTAGGCCTATCGTAGGGGAGAAATGGCTTGGACGTTTGCACTTTGGGAGGTGGTGTGTGCCGGGAGTGAGAGTGAGATTGAGCCTGAGAATGTGTGTTGGGAGTGCTGGGAGGCAAAGCCAGGGTAGATGGGCAGAGTGTGTTTGGCTGTGAAAGCGGTGTCAAGGGAAGGTGAAGACCAGCAACAGCTCTAAGCCCTTAGATGTAGCGTATGTCAGAAATCGGTTGGGTGTTTGCACTTTGGGAGGTGGTCTGTGCCGGGAGTGAGAGTGAGAGTGAGCCTGAGAATGTGTGTTGGGAGTGCTGGGAGGCAAAGCCAGGGTAGATGGGCAGAGTGTGTTTGGCTGTGAAAGCGGTGTCAAGGGAAGGTGAGGACCAGCAACAGCTCTAAGCTCTTAGATGTAGCGTGTGTCAGAAATCGCTTGGAGGTTTGCACTTTGGGAGGTGGTCTGTGCCGATAGTGAGAGTGTGTTGGGAGTGGTGGGCGGCAAGGCAAACGCAGATGGGCAGAGTGTGTTTGGCTGTGAAAGCGGTGTCAAGGGAAGGTGAGGACCAGCAACAGCTCTAAGGCCTTAGATGTAGTGTGTGTCAGAAATCGCTTGGGTATTTGCTCTTTGGGAAGTGGTCTGTGCCGGCAGTGATAGTGAGATTCAACGTGAGAATGTGTTTTGGGAGTGCTGGGAGTCAAAACCAGCATAGATGGCCAGAGTGTGTTTGGCTGTGACAGCGGTGTCAAGGGAAGGTGAGGACCAGCCACAGCTCTAAGCCCTTAGGCCTATCGTAGGGGAGAAATGGCTTGGACGTTTGCACTTGGGGAGGTGGTCTGTGCCGGGAGTGAGAGTGATAGTGAGCCTGAGAATATGTATTGGGAGTGCTGGGAGGGAAAGCCAGGGTAGATGGGCAGAGTGTGTTTGGCTGTGAAAGCGCTGTCAAGGGAAGGTGAGGACCAGCAACAGCTCTAAGCCCTTAGATGTAGCATGCGGCAGAAATCGCTTGGGTGTTTTGACTTTGTGAGGTGGTGTGTGCCGGGAGAGAGAGTGATTTTGGAGTGCTGGGAGGCAAGGCAAAGGCAGATGGGCAGAGTGTGTTTGGCTGTGAAAGCGGTGTCAAGAGAAGGTGAGGACCAGCAACAGCTCTAAGCCCTTAGGCCTATCGTATGGGAGAAATGGCTTGGAGGATTGCACTTTGGGAGGTGGTCTGTGCCGGGAGTGAGAGTGAGATTGAACCTGAGAATGTGTGTTGGGAGTGCTGGGAGGCAAGTTAAAGGCAGATGGCCAGAGTGTGTTTGGCTGTGAAAGCGGAGTCAACGGAAGGTGAGGACCAGCAACAGCTCTAAGCCCTTAGATGTAGCGTATGTCAGAAATCGGTTGGGTGTTTGCACTTTGGGAGGTGGTCTGTGCCGGGAGTGAGAGTGAGATTCAACCTGAGAATGTGTGTTGGGAGTGCTGGGAGGCAAAGCCAGGGTAGATGGGCAGAGTGTGTTTGGCTGTGAAAGCGGTGTCAAGGGAAGGTGAGGACCAGCAACAGCTCTAAGCCCTTAGGCCTATCGTAGGGGAGAAATGGCTTGGACGTTTGCACTTTGGGAGGTTGTGTGTGTCGCGATTGAGAGTGAGATTGAGCCTGAGAATATGTATTGGGAGTGCTGGGAGGCAAAGCCAGGGTAGATGGGCAGAGTGTGCTTGGCTGTGAAAGCGGTGTCAAGGGAAGGTGAGGACCAGTCACAGCTCTAAGCCCGTAGATGTAGCGTGTGTCAGAAATGATTGGGTATTTGCACTTTGGGAGGTGGTCTGTGCTGGGAGTCAGAGTGAGAGCGTGAGCGTGCCTGAGAATGTGTGTTGGGAGTGCTGGGAGGCAAGGGCAGCGCAGATGGGCAGAGTGCGTTTGGCTGTTAAAGCGGTGTCAAGGGAAGGTGAAGACCAGCAACAGCTCTAAGCCCTTAGATGTAGCGTGTGTCAGAAATCGGTTTGGTGGTGGCATTTTGGGAGGTGGTCTGTGCTGGTAGTGAGAGTGTGTTGGGATTGCTGGGAGGCAAGGCAAAGGCGGATGGCCAGAGTGTGTTTGGCTGTGAAAGCGGTGTCAAGGGAAGGTGAAGACCAGCAACAGCTCTAAGCCCTTAGATGTAGCGTACGTCAGACATCGGTTGGGTGTTTGCACTTTGGGAGGTGGTGTGTGCCGGGAGTGAGAGTGAGATTGAGCCTGAGAATGTGTGTTGGGAGTGCTGGGAGGCAAAGGCCGGGTAGATGGCCAGCGTGTGTTTGGCTGTGAAAGCGGTGTCAAGGGAACGTGAAGACCAGCAACAGCTCTAAGCCCTTAGATGTAGCGTATGTCAGAAATCGGTTGGGTGTTTGCACTTTGGGAGGTGGTGTGTGCCGGGAGTGAGAGTGAGAGTGAGCCTGAGAATGTGTGTTGGGAGTGCTGGGAGGCAAAGCCAGGGTAGATGGGCAGAGTGTGTTTGGCTGTGAAAGCGGTGTCAAGGGAAGGTGAGGACCAGCAACAGCTCTAAGCTCTTAGATGTAGCGTGTGTCAGAAATCGCTTGGGTGTTTGCACTTTGGGAGGTGGTCTGTGCCGATAGTGAGAGTGTGTTGGGAGTGCTGGGCGGCAAGGCAAAGGCAGATGGGCAGAGTGTGTTTGGCTGTGAAAGCGGTGTCAAGGGAAGGTGAGGACCAGCAACAGCTCTAAGCCCTTAGATGTAGCATGCGGCAGAAATCGCTTGGGTGTTTTGACTTTGTGAGGTGGTGTGTGCCGGGAGAGAGAGTGATTTGGGAGTGCTGGGAGGCAAGGCAAAGGCAGATGGGCAGAGTGTGTTTGGCTGTGAAAGCGGTGTCAAGGGAAGGTGAGGGCCAGCAACAGCTCTAAGCCCTTAGGCCTATCGTAGGGGAGAAATGGCTTGGAGGTTTGCACTTTGGGAGGTGGTCTGTGCCGGGAGTGAGAGTGAGATTGAACCTGAGAATGTGTGTTGGGAGTGCTGGGAGGCAAGTTAAAGGCAGATGGCCAGAGTGTGTTTGGCTGTGAAAGCGGAGTCAAGGGAAGGTGAGGACCAGCAACAGCTCTAAGCCCTTAGATGTAGCGTATGTCAGAAATCGCTTGGGTGTTTGCAATTTGGGAGGTGGTGTGTGCCGGGAGAGAGAGTGATTTGGGAGTGCTGGGAGGCAAGGCAAAGGCAGATGGGCAGAGTGTGTTTGGCTGTGAAAGCGGTGTCAAGGGAAGGTGAGGACCAGCAACAGCTCTAAGCCCTTAGGCCTATCGTAGGGGAGAAATGGCTTGGACGTTTGCACTTTGGGAGGTTGTGTGTGTCGCGATTGAGAGTGAGATTGAGCCTGAGAATATGTATTGGGAGTGCTGGGAGGCAAAGCCAGGGTAGATGGGCAGAGTGTGCTTGGCTGTGAAAGCGGTGTCAAGGGAAGGTGAGCACCAGCAACAGCTCTAAGCCCTTAGATGTAGCGTGTGTCAGAAATCGCTTGGGTGTTGGCATTTTGGGAGGTGGTCTGTGCCGCGAGTGAGAATGAGATTCAACCTGAGAATGTGTGTTGGGAGTGCTGGGAGGCAAAGCCAGGGTAGATGGGCAGAGTGTGTTTGGCTGTGAAACTGGTGTCAAGGGAAGATGAGGACCAGCAACAGCTCTAAGCCCTTAGATGTAGCATGCGGCCGAAATCGCTTGGGTGTTTTGACTTTGGGAGGTGGTGTGTGCCGGGAGAGAGAGTGATTTGGGAGTGCTGGGATGCAAGGCAAAGGCAGATGGGCAGAGTGTGTTTGGCTGTGAAAGCGGTGTCAAGAGAAGGTGAGGACCAGCAACAGCTCTAAGGCCTTAGATGTAGCGTGTGTCAGAAATCGCTTGGGTATTTGCTCTTTGGGAAGTGGTCTGTGCCGGCAGTGATAGTGAGATTCAACCTGAGAATGTGTTTTGGGAGTGCTGGGAGGCAAAGGCAGGGTAGATGGGCAGAGTGTGTTTGGCTGTGAAAGCGGTGTCAAGGGAAGGTGAGGACCAGCAACAGCTCTAAGCCCTTAGGCCTATCGTAGGGGAGAAATGGCTAGGACGTTTGCACTTTGGGAGGTGGTCTGTGCCGGGAGTGAGAGTGAGATTGAGCCTGAGAATATGTTTTGGGAGTGATGGGAGGGAAAGCCAGGGTAGATGGCCAGAGTGTGTTTGGCTGTGAAAGCGGTGTCAAGGGAAGGTGAGGACCAGCAACAGCTCTAAGCCCTTAGGCCTATCGTAGGGGAGAAATGGCTTGGAGGTTTGCACTTTGGGAGGTGGTCTGTGCCGGGAGTGAGAGTGAGATTGAACCTGAGAATGTGTGTTGGGAGTGCTGGGAGGCAAGTTAAAGGCAGATGGCCAGAGTGTGTTTGGCTGTGAAAGCGGAGTCAAGGGAAGGTGAGGACCAGCAACAGCTCTAAGCCCTTAGATGTAGCATGTGTCAGAAATCGCTTGGGTGTTGGCATTTTGGGAGGTGGTCTGTGCCGCGAGTGAGAATGAGATTCAACCTGAGAATGTGTGTTGGGAGTGCTGGGAGGCAAAGCCAGGGTAGATGGGCAGAGTGTGTTTGGCTGTGAAAGCGGTGTCAAGGGAAGGTGAGGACCAGCAACAGCTCTAAGCCCTTAGGCCTATCGTAGGGGAGAAATGGCTTGGAGGTTTGCACACTGGGAGGTGGTCTGTGCCGGAAGTGAGAGTGAGATTCAACCTGAGAATGTGTGTTGGGAGTGCTGGGAGGCAAAGCCATGGTAGATGGGCAGAGTGTGTTTGTCTGTGGAAGAGGTGTCAAGAGAAGGTGAGGACCAGCAACAGCTCTAAGCCCTTAAGCCTATCGCAGGGGAGAAATGGCTTGGACGTTTGCACTTGGGGAGGTGGTCTGTGCCGGGAGTGAGAGTGAGATTGAGCCTGAGAATGTGTGTTGGGAGTGCTGGGAGGCAAAGGCAGGGTAGATGGGCAGAGTGTGTTTGGCTGTGAAAGCGGTGTCAAGGGAAGGTGAAGACCAGCAACAGCTCTAAGCCCTTAGATGTAGCGTATGTCAGAAATCGGTTGGGTGTTTGCACTTTGGGAGGTGGTCTGTGCCGATAGTGAGAGTGTATTGGGAGTGCTGGGCGGCAAGGCAAAGGCAGATGGCCAGTGTGTGTTTGGCTGTGAAAGCGGTGTCAAGGGAAGGTGAGGACCAGCAACAGCTCTAAGCCCTTAGATGTAGCGTGTGTCAGAAATCGCTTGGGTGTTGGCATTTTGGGAGGTGGTCTGTGCCGCGAGTGAGAATGAGATTCAACCTGAGAATGTGTGTTGGGAGTGCTGGGAGGCAAAGCCAGGGTAGATGGGCAGAGTGTGTTTGGCTGTGAAAGCGGTGTCAAGGGAAGGTGAGGACCAGCAACAGCTCTAAGCCCTTAGGCCTATCGTAGGGGAGAAATGGCTTGGAGGTTTGCACTTTGGGAGGTGGTGTGTGCCGGGAGTGAGAGTGAGCCTGAGAATGTGTGTTGGGAGTGCTGGGAGTTGAGGCAAAGGCAGATGGGTAGAGTGTGTTTGTCTGTGAAAGCGGTGTCAAGAGAAGGTGAGGACCAGCAGCAGCTCTAAGCCCTTAAGCCTATCGTAGGGGAGAAATGGCTTGGACGTTTGCACTTTGGGAGGTGGTGTGTGCCGGGAGTGACAGTGAGATTGAGCCTGAGAATGTGTGTTGGGAGTGCTGGGAGGCAAAGCCAGGGTAGATGGGCAGAATGTGTTTGGCTGTGAAAGCGGTGTCAAGGGAAGGTTAGGACCAGCAACAGCTCTAACCCCTTAGATGTAGCGTATGTCAGAAATCGGTTGGGTGTTTGCACTTTGGGAGGTGGTCTGTGCCGATAGTGAGAGTGTGTTGGGAGTGGTGGGCGGCAAGGCAAAGGCAGATGGGCAGAGTGTGTTTGGCTGTGAAAGCGGTGTCAAGGGAAGGTGAGGACCAGCCACAGCTCTAAGCCCTTAGATGTAGCGTATGTCAGAAATCGGTTGGGTGTTTGCACTTTGGGAGGTGGTCTGTGCCAGGAGTGAGAGAGAGATTGAACTTGAGAATGTGTGTTGGGAGTGCTGGGAGGCAAGGGCAGCACAGATGGGCAGAGTGTGTTTGGCTGTGAAAGCGGTGTGAAGGGAAGGTGCGGACCAGCAACAGCTCTAAGCCCTTAGATGTAGCATGCGGCAGAAAATGCTAGGACGTTTGCACTTTGGGAGGTGTTGTGTGCCGGGAGTGAGAGTGAGATTGAACCTGAGAATGTGCGTTGAGAGTGCTGGGAGGCAAGGCAAAGGCAGATGGGCAGAGTGTGTTTTCCTGTGAAAGCGGTGTCAAGGGAAGGTGAGGACCAGCAACAGCTCTAAGCCCTTAGGCCTATCGTAGGGGAGAAATGGCTTGGACGTTTGCACTTTGGGAGGTGGTCTGTGCCGGGAGTGAGAGTGAGATTGAGCCTGAGAATATGTTTTGGGAGTGATGGGAGGGAAAGCCAGGGTAGATGGGCAGAGTGTGTTTGTCTGTGAAAGCGGTGTCAAGGGAAGGTGAGGACCAGCAACAGCTCTAAGCCCTTAGGCCTATCGTAGGGGAGAAATGGCTTGGAGGTTTGCACTTTGGGAGGTGGTCTGTGCCGGGAGTGAGAGTGAGATTGAACCTGAGAATGTGTGTTGGGAGTGCTGGGAGGCAAGTTAAAGGCAGATGGCCAGAGTGTGTTTGGCTGTGAAAGCGGAGTCAAGGGAAGGTGAGGACCAGCAACAGCTCTAAGCCCTTAGATGTAGCGTGTGTCAGAAATCGCTTGGGTGTTGGCATTTTGGGAGGTGGTCTGTGCCGCGAGTGAGAATGAGATTCAACCTGAGAATGTGTGTTGGGAGTGCTGGGAGGCAAAGCCAGGGTAGATGGGCAGAGTGTGTTTGGCTGTGAAAGCGGTGTCAAGGGAAGGTGAGGACCAGCAACAGCTCTAAGTCCTTAGGCCTATCGTAGGGGTGAAATGGCTTGGAGGTTTGCACTTTGGGAGGTGGTGTGTGCCGGGAGTGAGAGTGAGAGTAAGCCTGAGAATGTGTGTTGGGAGTGCTGGGAGGCAAAACCAGCGTAGATGGGCAGAGTGTGTTTGGCTGTGAAAGCGGTGTCAAGGGAAGGTGAGGACCAGCCACAGCTCTAAGCCCTTAGATGTAGCGTATGTCAGAAATCGGTTGGGTGTTTGCACTTTGGGAGGTGGTCTGTGCCAGGAGTGAGAGAGAGATTGAACTTGAGAATGTGTCTTGGGAGTGCTGGGAGGCAAGGGCAGCACAGATGGTCAGAGTGTGTTTGGCTGTGAAAGCGGTGTGAAGGGAAGGTGCGGACCAGCAACAGCTCTAAGCCCTTAGGCCTATCGTAGGGGAGAAATGGCTTGGACGTTTGCACTTTGGGAGGTGGTGTGTGCCGGGAGTGAGAGTGAGATTGAGCCTGAGAATGTGTGTTGGGAGTGCTGGGAGGCAAAGCCAGGGTAGATGGGCAGAGTGTGTTTGGCTGTGAAAGCGGTGTCAAGGGAAGGTGAAGACCAGCAACAGCTCTAAGCCCTTAGATGTAGCGTATGTCAGAAATCGGTTGGGTGTTTGCACTTTGGGAGGTGGTCTGTGCCGGGAGTGAGAGTGAGAGTGAGCCTGAGAATGTGTGTTGGGAGTGCTGGGAGGCAAAGCCAGGGTAGATGGGCAGAGTGTGTTTGGCTGTGAAAGCGGTGTCAAGGGAAGGTGAGGACCAGCAACAGCTCTAAGCTCTTAGATGTAGCGTGTGTCAGAAATCGCTTGGAGGTTTGCACTTTGGGAGGTGGTCTGTGCCGATAGTGAGAGTGTGTTGGGAGTGGTGGGCGGCAAGGCAAACGCAGATGGGCAGAGTGTGTTTGGCTGTGAAAGCGGTGTCAAGGGAAGGTGAGGACCAGCAACAGCTCTAAGGCCTTAGATGTAGTGTGTGTCAGAAATCGCTTGGGTATTTGCTCTTTGGGAAGTGGTCTGTGCCGGCAGTGATAGTGAGATTCAACGTGAGAATGTGTTTTGGGAGTGCTGGGAGTCAAAACCAGCATAGATGGCCAGAGTGTGTTTGGCTGTGACAGCGGTGTCAAGGGAAGGTGAGGACCAGCCACAGCTCTAAGCCCTTAGGCCTATCGTAGGGGAGAAATGGCTTGGACGTTTGCACTTGGGGAGGTGGTCTGTGCCGGGAGTGAGAGTGATAGTGAGCCTGAGAATATGTATTGGGAGTGCTGGGAGGGAAAGCCAGGGTAGATGGGCAGAGTGTGTTTGGCTGTGAAAGCGCTGTCAAGGGAAGGTGAGGACCAGCAACAGCTCTAAGCCCTTAGATGTAGCATGCGGCAGAAATCGCTTGGGTGTTTTGACTTTGTGAGGTGGTGTGTGCCGGGAGAGAGAGTGATTTTGGAGTGCTGGGAGGCAAGGCAAAGGCAGATGGGCAGAGTGTGTTTGGCTGTGAAAGCGGTGTCAAGAGAAGGTGAGGACCAGCAACAGCTCTAAGCCCTTAGGCCTATCGTATGGGAGAAATGGCTTGGAGGATTGCACTTTGGGAGGTGGTCTGTGCCGGGAGTGAGAGTGAGATTGAACCTGAGAATGTGTGTTGGGAGTGCTGGGAGGCAAGTTAAAGGCAGATGGCCAGAGTGTGTTTGGCTGTGAAAGCGGAGTCAACGGAAGGTGAGGACCAGCAACAGCTCTAAGCCCTTAGATGTAGCGTATGTCAGAAATCGGTTGGGTGTTTGCACTTTGGGAGGTGGTCTGTGCCGGGAGTGAGAGTGAGATTCAACCTGAGAATGTGTGTTGGGAGTGCTGGGAGGCAAAGCCAGGGTAGATGGGCAGAGTGTGTTTGGCTGTGAAAGCGGTGTCAAGGGAAGGTGAGGACCAGCAACAGCTCTAAGCCCTTAGGCCTATCGTAGGGGAGAAATGGCTTGGACGTTTGCACTTTGGGAGGTTGTGTGTGTCGCGATTGAGAGTGAGATTGAGCCTGAGAATATGTATTGGGAGTGCTGGGAGGCAAAGCCAGGGTAGATGGGCAGAGTGTGCTTGGCTGTGAAAGCGGTGTCAAGGGAAGGTGAGGACCAGTCACAGCTCTAAGCCCGTAGATGTAGCGTGTGTCAGAAATGATTGGGTATTTGCACTTTGGGAGGTGGTCTGTGCTGGGAGTCAGAGTGAGAGCGTGAGCGTGCCTGAGAATGTGTGTTGGGAGTGCTGGGAGGCAAGGGCAGCGCAGATGGGCAGAGTGCGTTTGGCTGTTAAAGCGGTGTCAAGGGAAGGTGAAGACCAGCAACAGCTCTAAGCCCTTAGATGTAGCGTGTGTCAGAAATCGGTTTGGTGGTGGCATTTTGGGAGGTGGTCTGTGCTGGTAGTGAGAGTGTGTTGGGATTGCTGGGAGGCAAGGCAAAGGCGGATGGCCAGAGTGTGTTTGGCTGTGAAAGCGGTGTCAAGGGAAGGTGAAGACCAGCAACAGCTCTAAGCCCTTAGATGTAGCGTACGTCAGACATCGGTTGGGTGTTTGCACTTTGGGAGGTGGTGTGTGCCGGGAGTGAGAGTGAGATTGAGCCTGAGAATGTGTGTTGGGAGTGCTGGGAGGCAAAGGCCGGGTAGATGGCCAGCGTGTGTTTGGCTGTGAAAGCGGTGTCAAGGGAACGTGAAGACCAGCAACAGCTCTAAGCCCTTAGATGTAGCGTATGTCAGAAATCGGTTGGGTGTTTGCACTTTGGGAGGTGGTGTGTGCCGGGAGTGAGAGTGAGAGTGAGCCTGAGAATGTGTGTTGGGAGTGCTGGGAGGCAAAGCCAGGGTAGATGGGCAGAGTGTGTTTGGCTGTGAAAGCGGTGTCAAGGGAAGGTGAGGACCAGCAACAGCTCTAAGCTCTTAGATGTAGCGTGTGTCAGAAATCGCTTGGGTGTTTGCACTTTGGGAGGTGGTCTGTGCCGATAGTGAGAGTGTGTTGGGAGTGCTGGGCGGCAAGGCAAAGGCAGATGGGCAGAGTGTGTTTGGCTGTGAAAGCGGTGTCAAGGGAAGGTGAGGACCAGCAACAGCTCTAAGCCCTTAGATGTAGCATGCGGCAGAAATCGCTTGGGTGTTTTGACTTTGTGAGGTGGTGTGTGCCGGGAGAGAGAGTGATTTGGGAGTGCTGGGAGGCAAGGCAAAGGCAGATGGGCAGAGTGTGTTTGGCTGTGAAAGCGGTGTCAAGGGAAGGTGAGGGCCAGCAACAGCTCTAAGCCCTTAGGCCTATCGTAGGGGAGAAATGGCTTGGAGGTTTGCACTTTGGGAGGTGGTCTGTGCCGGGAGTGAGAGTGAGATTGAACCTGAGAATGTGTGTTGGGAGTGCTGGGAGGCAAGTTAAAGGCAGATGGCCAGAGTGTGTTTGGCTGTGAAAGCGGAGTCAAGGGAAGGTGAGGACCAGCAACAGCTCTAAGCCCTTAGATGTAGCGTATGTCAGAAATCGCTTGGGTGTTTGCAATTTGGGAGGTGGTGTGTGCCGGGAGAGAGAGTGATTTGGGAGTGCTGGGAGGCAAGGCAAAGGCAGATGGGCAGAGTGTGTTTGGCTGTGAAAGCGGTGTCAAGGGAAGGTGAGGACCAGCAACAGCTCTAAGCCCTTAGGCCTATCGTAGGGGAGAAATGGCTTGGACGTTTGCACTTTGGGAGGTTGTGTGTGTCGCGATTGAGAGTGAGATTGAGCCTGAGAATATGTATTGGGAGTGCTGGGAGGCAAAGCCAGGGTAGATGGGCAGAGTGTGCTTGGCTGTGAAAGCGGTGTCAAGGGAAGGTGAGCACCAGCAACAGCTCTAAGCCCTTAGATGTAGCGTGTGTCAGAAATCGCTTGGGTGTTGGCATTTTGGGAGGTGGTCTGTGCCGCGAGTGAGAATGAGATTCAACCTGAGAATGTGTGTTGGGAGTGCTGGGAGGCAAAGCCAGGGTAGATGGGCAGAGTGTGTTTGGCTGTGAAACTGGTGTCAAGGGAAGATGAGGACCAGCAACAGCTCTAAGCCCTTAGATGTAGCATGCGGCCGAAATCGCTTGGGTGTTTTGACTTTGGGAGGTGGTGTGTGCCAGGAGAGAGAGTGATTTGGGAGTGCTGGGATGCAAGGCAAAGGCAGATGGGCAGAGTGTGTTTGGCTGTGAAAGCGGTGTCAAGAGAAGGTGAGGACCAGCAACACCTCTAAGGCCTTAGATGTAGCGTGTGTCAGAAATCGCTTGGGTATTTGCTCTTTGGGAAGTGGTCTGTGCCGGCAGTGATAGTGAGATTCAACCTGAGAATGTGTTTTGGGAGTGCTGGGAGGCAAAGGCAGGGTAGATGGGCAGAGTGTGTTTGGCTGTGAAAGCGGTGTCAAGGGAAGGTGAGGACCAGCAACAGCTCTAAGCCCTTAGGCCTATCGTAGGGGAGAAATGGCTAGGACGTTTGCACTTTGGGAGGTGGTCTGTGCCGGGAGTGAGAGTGAGATTGAGCCTGAGAATATGTTTTGGGAGTGATGGGAGGGAAAGCCAGGGTAGATGGCCAGAGTGTGTTTGGCTGTGAAAGCGGTGTCAAGGGAAGGTGAGGACCAGCAACAGCTCTAAGCCCTTAGGCCTATCGTAGGGGAGAAATGGCTTGGAGGTTTGCACTTTGGGAGGTGGTCTGTGCCGGGAGTGAGAGTGAGATTGAACCTGAGAATGTGTGTTGGGAGTGCTGGGAGGCAAGTTAAAGGCAGATGGCCAGAGTGTGTTTGGCTGTGAAAGCGGAGTCAAGGGAAGGTGAGGACCAGCAACAGCTCTAAGCCCTTAGATGTAGCATGTGTCAGAAATCGCTTGGGTGTTGGCATTTTGGGAGGTGGTCTGTGCCGCGAGTGAGAATGAGATTCAACCTGAGAATGTGTGTTGGGAGTGCTGGGAGGCAAAGCCAGGGTAGATGGGCAGAGTGTGTTTGGCTGTGAAAGCGGTGTCAAGGGAAGGTGAGGACCAGCAACAGCTCTAAGCCCTTAGGCCTATCGTAGGGGAGAAATGGCTTGGAGGTTTGCACACTGGGAGGTGGTCTGTGCCGGAAGTGAGAGTGAGATTCAACCTGAGAATGTGTGTTGGGAGTGCTGGGAGGCAAAGCCATGGTAGATGGGCAGAGTGTGTTTGTCTGTGGAAGAGGTGTCAAGAGAAGGTGAGGACCAGCAACAGCTCTAAGCCCTTAAGCCTATCGCAGGGGAGAAATGGCTTGGACGTTTGCACTTGGGGAGGTGGTCTGTGCCGGGAGTGAGAGTGAGATTGAGCCTGAGAATGTGTGTTGGGAGTGCTGGGAGGCAAAGGCAGGGTAGATGGGCAGAGTGTGTTTGGCTGTGAAAGCGGTGTCAAGGGAAGGTGAAGACCAGCAACAGCTCTAAGCCCTTAGATGTAGCGTATGTCAGAAATCGGTTGGGTGTTTGCACTTTGGGAGGTGGTCTGTGCCGATAGTGAGAGTGTATTGGGAGTGCTGGGCGGCAAGGCAAAGGCAGATGGCCAGTGTGTGTTTGGCTGTGAAAGCGGTGTCAAGGGAAGGTGAGGACCAGCAACAGCTCTAAGCCCTTAGATGTAGCGTGTGTCAGAAATCGCTTGGGTGTTGGCATTTTGGGAGGTGGTCTGTGCCGCGAGTGAGAATGAGATTCAACCTGAGAATGTGTGTTGGGAGTGCTGGGAGGCAAAGCCAGGGTAGATGGGCAGAGTGTGTTTGGCTGTGAAAGCGGTGTCAAGGGAAGGTGAGGACCAGCAACAGCTCTAAGCCCTTAGGCCTATCGTAGGGGAGAAATGGCTTGGAGGTTTGCACTTTGGGAGGTGGTGTGTGCCGGGAGTGAGAGTGAGCCTGAGAATGTGTGTTGGGAGTGCTGGGAGTTGAGGCAAAGGCAGATGGGTAGAGTGTGTTTGTCTGTGAAAGCGGTGTCAAGAGAAGGTGAGGACCAGCAGCAGCTCTAAGCCCTTAAGCCTATCGTAGGGGAGAAATGGCTTGGACGTTTGCACTTTGGGAGGTGGTGTGTGCCGGGAGTGACAGTGAGATTGAGCCTGAGAATGTGTGTTGGGAGTGCTGGGAGGCAAAGCCAGGGTAGATGGGCAGAATGTGTTTGGCTGTGAAAGCGGTGTCAAGGGAAGGTTAGGACCAGCAACAGCTCTAACCCCTTAGATGTAGCGTATGTCAGAAATCGGTTGGGTGTTTGCACTTTGGGAGGTGGTCTGTGCCGATAGTGAGAGTGTGTTGGGAGTGGTGGGCGGCAAGGCAAAGGCAGATGGGCAGAGTGTGTTTGGCTGTGAAAGCGGTGTCAAGGGAAGGTGAGGACCAGCCACAGCTCTAAGCCCTTAGATGTAGCGTATGTCAGAAATCGGTTGGGTGTTTGCACTTTGGGAGGTGGTCTGTGCCAGGAGTGAGAGAGAGATTGAACTTGAGAATGTGTGTTGGGAGTGCTGGGAGGCAAGGGCAGCACAGATGGGCAGAGTGTGTTTGGCTGTGAAAGCGGTGTGAAGGGAAGGTGCGGACCAGCAACAGCTCTAAGCCCTTAGATGTAGCATGCGGCAGAAAATGCTAGGACGTTTGCACTTTGGGAGGTGTTGTGTGCCGGGAGTGAGAGTGAGATTGAACCTGAGAATGTGCGTTGAGAGTGCTGGGAGGCAAGGCAAAGGCAGATGGGCAGAGTGTGTTTTCCTGTGAAAGCGGTGTCAAGGGAAGGTGAGGACCAGCAACAGCTCTAAGCCCTTAGGCCTATCGTAGGGGAGAAATGGCTTGGACGTTTGCACTTTGGGAGGTGGTCTGTGCCGGGAGTGAGAGTGAGATTGAGCCTGAGAATATGTTTTGGGAGTGATGGGAGGGAAAGCCAGGGTAGATGGGCAGAGTGTGTTTGTCTGTGAAAGCGGTGTCAAGGGAAGGTGAGGACCAGCAACAGCTCTAAGCCCTTAGGCCTATCGTAGGGGAGAAATGGCTTGGAGGTTTGCACTTTGGGAGGTGGTCTGTGCCGGGAGTGAGAGTGAGATTGAACCTGAGAATGTGTGTTGGGAGTGCTGGGAGGCAAGTTAAAGGCAGATGGCCAGAGTGTGTTTGGCTGTGAAAGCGGAGTCAAGGGAAGGTGAGGACCAGCAACAGCTCTAAGCCCTTAGATGTAGCGTGTGTCAGAAATCGCTTGGGTGTTGGCATTTTGGGAGGTGGTCTGTGCCGCGAGTGAGAATGAGATTCAACCTGAGAATGTGTGTTGGGAGTGCTGGGAGGCAAAGCCAGGGTAGATGGGCAGAGTGTGTTTGGCTGTGAAAGCGGTGTCAAGGGAAGGTGAGGACCAGCAACAGCTCTAAGTCCTTAGGCCTATCGTAGGGGTGAAATGGCTTGGAGGTTTGCACTTTGGGAGGTGGTGTGTGCCGGGAGTGAGAGTGAGAGTAAGCCTGAGAATGTGTGTTGGGAGTGCTGGGAGGCAAAACCAGCGTAGATGGGCAGAGTGTGTTTGGCTGTGAAAGCGGTGTCAAGGGAAGGTGAGGACCAGCCACAGCTCTAAGCCCTTAGATGTAGCGTATGTCAGAAATCGGTTGGGTGTTTGCACTTTGGGAGGTGGTCTGTGCCAGGAGTGAGAGAGAGATTGAACTTGAGAATGTGTCTTGGGAGTGCTGGGAGGCAAGGGCAGCACAGATGGTCAGAGTGTGTTTGGCTGTGAAAGCGGTGTGAAGGGAAGGTGCGGACCAGCAACAGCTCTAAGCCCTTAGGCCTATCGTAGGGGAGAAATGGCTTGGACGTTTGCACTTTGGGAGGTGGTGTGTGCCGGGAGTGAGAGTGAGATTGAGCCTGAGAATGTGTGTTGGGAGTGCTGGGAGGCAAAGCCAGGGTAGATGGCCAGAGTGTGTTTGGCTGTGAAAGCGGTGTCAAGGGAAGGTGAAGACCAGCAACAGCTCTAAGCCCTTAGATGTAGCGTATGTCAGAAATCGGTTGGGTGTTTGCACTTTGGGAGGTGGTCTGTGCCGGGAGTGAGAGTGAGAGTGAGCCTGAGAATGTGTGTTGGGAGTGCTGGGAGGCAAAGCCAGGGTAGATGGGCAGAGTGTGTTTGGCTGTGAAAGCGGTGTCAAGGGAAGGTGAGGACCAGCAACAGCTCTAAGCTCTTAGATGTAGCGTGTGTCAGAAATCGCTTGGAGGTTTGCACTTTGGGAGGTGGTCTGTGCCGATAGTGAGAGTGTGTTGGGAGTGGTGGGCGGCAAGGCAAACGCAGATGGGCAGAGTGTGTTTGGCTGTGAAAGCGGTGTCAAGGGAAGGTGAGGACCAGCAACAGCTCTAAGGTCTTAGATGTAGTGTGTGTCAGAAATCGCTTGGGTATTTGCTCTTTGGGAAGTGGTCTGTGCCGGCAGTGATAGTGAGATTCAACGTGAGAATGTGTTTTGGGAGTGCTGGGAGTCAAAACCAGCATAGATGGCCAGAGTGTGTTTGGCTGTGACAGCGGTGTCAAGGGAAGGTGAGGACCAGCCACAGCTCTAAGCCCTTAGGCCTATCGTAGGGGAGAAATGGCTTGGACGTTTGCACTTGGGGAGGTGGTCTGTGCCGGGAGTGAGAGTGATAGTGAGCCTGAGAATATGTATTGGGAGTGCTGGGAGGGAAAGCCAGGGTAGATGGGCAGAGTGTGTTTGGCTGTGAAAGCGCTGTCAAGGGAAGGTGAGGACCAGCAACAGCTCTAAGCCCTTAGATGTAGCATGCGGCAGAAATCGCTTGGGTGTTTTGACTTTGTGAGGTGGTGTGTGCCGGGAGAGAGAGTGATTTTGGAGTGCTGGGAGGCAAGGCAAAGGCAGATGGGCAGAGTGTGTTTGGCTGTGAAAGCGGTGTCAAGAGAAGGTGAGGACCAGCAACAGCTCTAAGCCCTTAGGCCTATCGTATGGGAGAAATGGCTTGGAGGATTGCACTTTGGGAGGTGGTCTGTGCCGGGAGTGAGAGTGAGATTGAACCTGAGAATGTGTGTTGGGAGTGCTGGGAGGCAAGTTAAAGGCAGATGGCCAGAGTGTGTTTGGCTGTGAAAGCGGAGTCAACGGAAGGTGAGGACCAGCAACAGCTCTAAGCCCTTAGATGTAGCGTATGTCAGAAATCGGTTGGGTGTTTGCACTTTGGGAGGTGGTCTGTGCCGGGAGTGAGAGTGAGATTCAACCTGAGAATGTGTGTTGGGAGTGCTGGGAGGCAAAGCCAGGGTAGATGGGCAGAGTGTGTTTGGCTGTGAAAGCGGTGTCAAGGGAAGGTGAGGACCAGCAACAGCTCTAAGCTCTTAGATGTAGCGTGTGTCAGAAATCGCTTGGATGTTTGCACTTTGGGAGGTGGTCTGTGCCGATAGTGAGAGTGTGTTTGGAGTGGTAGGCGGCAAGGCAAAGGCAGATGGGCAGAGTGTGTTTGGCTGTGAAAGCGGTGTCAAGGGAAGGTGAGGACCAGCAACAGCTCTAAGGCCTTAGATGTAGTGTGTGTCAGAAATCGCTTGGGTATTTGCTCTTTGGGAAGTGGTGTGTGCCGGCAGTGATAGTGAGATTCAACGTGAGACTGTGTTTTGGGAGTGCTGGGAGGCAAGTTAAAGGCAGATGGCCAGAGTGTGTTTGGCTGTGAAAGCGGAGTCAAGGGAAGGTGAGGACCAGCAACAGCTCTAAGCCCTTAGGCCTATCGTAGGGGAGAAATGGCTTGGACGTTTGCACTTTGGGAGGTTGTGTGTGTCGGGATTGAGAGTGAGATTGAGCCTGAGAATATGTATTGGGAGTGCTGGGAGGCAAAGCCAGGGTAGATGGGCAGAGTGTGCTTGGCTGTGAAAGCGGTGTCAAGGGAAGGTGAGGACCAGCAACAGCTCTAAGCTCTTAGATGTATCATGTGTCAGAAATCGCTTGGGTGTTTGCACTTTGGGAGGTGGTCTGTGCTGGGAGTGAGAGTGAGAGCGTGACTGTGCCTGAGAATGTGTGTTGGGAGTGCTGGGAGGCAAGGGCAGCACAGATGGGCAGAGTGTGTTTGGCTGTGAAAGCGGTGTCAAGGGAAGGTGAGGACCAGCAACAGCTCTAAGCCCTTAGATGTACCATGTGGCAGAAATCGCTTGGGTGTTTTGACTTTGTGAGGTGGTGTGTGCCGGGAGAGAGAGTGATTTGGGAGTGCTGGGAGGCAAGGCAAAGGCAGATGGGCCGAGTGTGTTTGGCTGTGAAAGCGGTGTCAAGAGAAGGTGAGGACCAGCAACAGCTCGAAGCCCTTAGGCCTATCGTATGGGAGAAATGGCTTGGAGGTTTGCACTTTGGGAGGTGGTCTGTGCCGGGAGTGAGAGTGAGATTGAACCTGAGAATGTGTGTTGGGAGTGCTGGGAGGCAAGTTAAAGGCAGATGGCCAGAGTGTGTTTGGCTGTGAAAGCGGAGTCAAGGGAAGGTGAGGACCAGCAACAGCTCTAAGCCCTTAGATGTAGCGTGTGTCAGAAATCGCTTGGGTGTTGGCATTTTGGGAGGTGGTCTGTGCCGCGAGTGAGAATGAGATTCAACCTGAGAATGTGTGTTGGGAGTGCTGGGAGGCAAAGCCAGGGTAGATGGGCAGAGTGTGTTTGGCTGTGAAAGCGGTGTCAAGGGAAGGTGAGGACCAGCAACAGCTCTAAGCCCTTAGGCCTATCGTAGGGGAGAAATGGCTTGGAGGTTTGCACTTTGGGAGGTGGTGTGTGCCGGGAGTGAGAGTGAGATTGAGCCTGAGAATGTGTGTTGGGAGTGCTGGGAGGCAAAGGCCGGGTAGATGGGCAGAGTGTGTTTGGCTGTGAAAGCGGTGTCAAGGGAAGGTGAAGACCAGCAACAGCTCTAAGCCCTTAGATGTAGCGTATGTCAGAAATCGGTTGGGTGTTTGCACTTTGGGAGGTGGTCTGTGCCGGGAGTGAGAGATTGAGCCTGAGAATGTGTGTTGGGAGTGCTGGGAGGCAAAGGCCGGGTAGATGGCCAGAGTGTGTTTGGCTGTGAAAGCGGTGTCAAGGGAAGGTGAAGACCAGCAACAGCTCTAAGCCCTTAGATGTAGCGTATGTCAGAAATCGGTTGGGTGTTTGCACTTTGGGAGGTGGTCTGTGCCGGGAGTGAGAGTGAGAGTGAGCCTGAGAATGTGTGTTGGGAGTGCTGGGAGGCAAAGCCAGGGTAGATGGGCAGAGTGTGTTTGGCTGTGAAAGCGGTGTCAAGGGAAGGTGAGGACCAGCAACAGCTCTAAGCTCTTAGATGTAGCGTGTGTCAGAAATCGCTTGGGTGTTTGCACTTTGGGAGGTGGTCTGTGCCGATAGTGAGAGTGTGTTGGGAGTGCTGGGCGGCAAGGCAAAGGCAGATGGGCAGAGTGTGTTTGGCTGTGAAAGCGGTGTCAAGGGAAGGTTAGGACCAGCAACAGCTCTAAGCCCTTAGATGTAGCATGCGGCAGAAATCGCTTGGGTGTTTTGACTTTGGGAGGTGGTGTGTGCCGGGAGAGAGAGTGATTTGGGAGTGCTGGGAGGCAAGGCAAAGGCAGATGGGCAGAGTGTGTTTGGCTGTGAAAGCGGTGTCAAGGGAAGGTGAGGACCAGCAACAGCTCTAAGCCCTTAGGCCTATCGTAGGGGAGAAATGGCTTGGACGTTTGCACTTTGGGAGGTTGTGTGTGTCGCGATTGAGAGTGAGATTGAGCCTGAGAATATGTATTGGGAGTGCTGGGAGGCAAAGCCAGGGTAGATGGGCAGAGTGTGCTTGGCTGTGAAAGCGGTGTCAAGGGAAGGTGAGGACCAGTCACAGCTCTAAGCCCGTAGATGTAGCGTGTGTCAGAAATGATTGGGTATTTGCACTTTGGGAGGTGGTCTGTGCTGGGAGTCAGAGTGAGAGCGTGAGCGTGCCTGAGAATGTGTGTTGGGAGTGCTGGGAGGCAAGGGCAGCGCAGATGGGCAGAGTGCGTTTGGCTGTTAAAGCGGTGTCAAGGGAAGGTGAAGACCAGCAACAGCTCTAAGCCCTTAGATGTAGCGTGTGTCAGAAATCGGTTTGGTGGTGGCATTTTGGGAGGTGGTCTGTGCTGGTAGTGAGAGTGTGTTGGGATTGCTGGGAGGCAAGGCAAAGGCGGATGGCCAGAGTGTGTTTGGCTGTGAAAGCGGTGTCAAGGGAAGGTGAAGACCAGCAACAGCTCTAAGCCCTTAGATGTAGCGTACGTCAGAAATCGGTTGGGTGTTTGCACTTTGGGAGGTGGTCTGTGCCGGGAGTGAGAGTGAGATTGAGCCTGAGAATGTGTGTTGGGAGTGCTGGGAGGCAAAGGCCGGGTAGATGGCCAGCGTGTGTTTGGCTGTGAAAGCGGTGTCAAGGGAACGTGAAGACCAGCAACAGCTCTAAGCCCTTAGATGTAGCGTATGTCAGAAATCGGTTGGGTGTTTGCACTTTGGGAGGTGGTGTGTGCCGGGAGTGAGAGTGAGAGTGAGCCTGAGAATGTGTGTTGGGAGTGCTGGGAGGCAAAGCCAGGGTAGATGGGCAGAGTGTGTTTGGCTGTGAAAGCGGTGTCAAGGGAAGGTGAGGACCAGCAACAGCTCTAAGCTCTTAGATGTAGCGTGTGTCAGAAATCGCTTGGGTGTTTGCACTTTGGGAGGTGGTCTGTGCCGATAGTGAGAGTGTGTTGGGAGTGCTGGGCGGCAAGGCAAAGGCAGATGGGCAGAGTGTGTTTGGCTGTGAAAGCGGTGTCAAGGGAAGGTGAGGACCAGCAACAGCTCTAAGCCCTTAGATGTAGCATGCGGCAGAAATCGCTTGGGTGTTTTGACTTTGTGAGGTGGTGTGTGCCGGGAGAGAGAGTGATTTGGGAGTGCTGGGAGGCAAGGCAAAGGCAGATGGGCAGAGTGTGTTTGGCTGTGAAAGCGGTGTCAAGGGAAGGTGAGGGCCAGCAACAGCTCTAAGCCCTTAGGCCTATCGTAGGGGAGAAATGGCTTGGAGGTTTGCACTTTGGGAGGTGGTCTGTGCCGGGAGTGAGAGTGAGATTGAACCTGAGAATGTGTGTTGGGAGTGCTGGGAGGCAAGTTAAAGGCAGATGGCCAGAGTGTGTTTGGCTGTGAAAGCGGAGTCAAGGGAAGGTGAGGACCAGCAACAGCTCTAAGCCCTTAGATGTAGCGTATGTCAGAAATCGCTTGGGTGTTTGCACTTTGGGAGGTGGTGTGTGCCGGGAGAGAGAGTGATTTGGGAGTGCTGGGAGGCAAGGCAAAGGCAGATGGGCAGAGTGTGTTTGGCTGTGAAAGCGGTGTCAAGGGAAGGTGAGGACCAGCAACAGCTCTAAGCCCTTAGGCCTATCGTAGGGGAGAAATGGCTTGGACGTTTGCACTTTGGGAGGTTGTGTGTGTCGCGATTGAGAGTGAGATTGAGCCTGAGAATATGTATTGGGAGTGCTGGGAGGCAAAGCCAGGGTAGATGGGCAGAGTGTGCTTGGCTGTGAAAGCGGTGTCAAGGGAAGGTGAGCACCAGCAACAGCTCTAAGCCCTTAGATGTAGCGTGTGTCAGAAATCGCTTGGGTGTTGGCATTTTGGGAGGTGGTCTGTGCCGCGAGTGAGAATGAGATTCAACCTGAGAATGTGTGTTGGGAGTGCTGGGAGGCAAAGCCAGGGTAGATGGGCAGAGTGTGTTTGGCTGTGAAACTGGTGTCAAGGGAAGATGAGGACCAGCAACAGCTCTAAGCCCTTAGATGTAGCATGCGGCCGAAATCGCTTGGGTGTTTTGACTTTGGGAGGTGGTGTGTGCCAGGAGAGAGAGTGATTTGGGAGTGCTGGGATGCAAGGCAAAGGCAGATGGGCAGAGTGTGTTTGGCTGTGAAAGCGGTGTCAAGAGAAGGTGAGGACCAGCAACAGCTCTAAGGCCTTAGATGTAGCGTGTGTCAGAAATCGCTTGGGTATTTGCTCTTTGGGAAGTGGTCTGTGCCGGCAGTGATAGTGAGATTCAACCTGAGAATGTGTTTTGGGAGTGCTGGGAGGCAAAGGCAGGGTAGATGGGCAGAGTGTGTTTGGCTGTGAAAGCGGTGTCAAGGGAAGGTGAGGACCAGCAACAGCTCTAAGCCCTTAGGCCTATCGTAGGGGAGAAATGGCTAGGACGTTTGCACTTTGGGAGGTGGTCTGTGCCGGGAGTGAGAGTGAGATTGAGCCTGAGAATATGTTTTGGGAGTGATGGGAGGGAAAGCCAGGGTAGATGGCCAGAGTGTGTTTGGCTGTGAAAGCGGTGTCAAGGGAAGGTGAGGACCAGCAACAGCTCTAAGCCCTTAGGCCTATCGTAGGGGAGAAATGGCTTGGAGGTTTGCACTTTGGGAGGTGGTCTGTGCCGGGAGTGAGAGTGAGATTGAACCTGAGAATGTGTGTTGGGAGTGCTGGGAGGCAAGTTAAAGGCAGATGGCCAGAGTGTGTTTGGCTGTGAAAGCGGAGTCAAGGGAAGGTGAGGACCAGCAACAGCTCTAAGCCCTTAGATGTAGCATGTGTCAGAAATCGCTTGGGTGTTGGCATTTTGGGAGGTGGTCTGTGCCGCGAGTGAGAATGAGATTCAACCTGAGAATGTGTGTTGGGAGTGCTGGGAGGCAAAGCCAGGGTAGATGGGCAGAGTGTGTTTGGCTGTGAAAGCGGTGTCAAGGGAAGGTGAGGACCAGCAACAGCTCTAAGCCCTTAGGCCTATCGTAGGGGAGAAATGGCTTGGAGGTTTGCACACTGGGAGGTGGTCTGTGCCGGAAGTGAGAGTGAGATTCAACCTGAGAATGTGTGTTGGGAGTGCTGGGAGGCAAAGCCATGGTAGATGGGCAGAGTGTGTTTGTCTGTGGAAGAGGTGTCAAGAGAAGGTGAGGACCAGCAACAGCTCTAAGCCCTTAAGCCTATCGCAGGGGAGAAATGGCTTGGACGTTTGCACTTGGGGAGGTGGTCTGTGCCGGGAGTGAGAGTGAGATTGAGCCTGAGAATGTGTGTTGGGAGTGCTGGGAGGCAAAGGCAGGGTAGATGGGCAGAGTGTGTTTGGCTGTGAAAGCGGTGTCAAGGGAAGGTGAAGACCAGCAACAGCTCTAAGCCCTTAGATGTAGCGTATGTCAGAAATCGGTTGGGTGTTTGCACTTTGGGAGGTGGTCTGTGCCGATAGTGAGAGTGTGTTGGGAGTGCTGGGCGGCAAGGCAAAGGCAGATGGCCAGTGTGTGTTTGGCTGTGAAAGCGGTGTCAAGGGAAGGTGAGGACCAGCAACAGCTCTAAGCCCTTAGATGTAGCGTGTGTCAGAAATCGCTTGGGTGTTGGCATTTTGGGAGGTGGTCTGTGCCGCGAGTGAGAATGAGATTCAACCTGAGAATGTGTGTTGGGAGTGCTGGGAGGCAAAGCCAGGGTAGATGGGCAGAGTGTGTTTGGCTGTGAAAGCGGTGTCAAGGGAAGGTGAGGACCAGCAACAGCTCTAAGCCCTTAGGCCTATCGTAGGGGAGAAATGGCTTGGAGGTTTGCACTTTGGGAGGTGGTGTGTGCCGGGAGTGAGAGTGAGCCTGAGAATGTGTGTTGGGAGTGCTGGGAGTTGAGGCAAAGGCAGATGGGTAGAGTGTGTTTGTCTGTGAAAGCGGTGTCAAGAGAAGGTGAGGACCAGCAGCAGCTCTAAGCCCTTAAGCCTATCGTAGGGGAGAAATGGCTTGGACGTTTGCACTTTGGGAGGTGGTGTGTGCCGGGAGTGACAGTGAGATTGAGCCTGAGAATGTGTGTTGGGAGTGCTGGGAGGCAAAGCCAGGGTAGATGGGCAGAATGTGTTTGGCTGTGAAAGCGGTGTCAAGGGAAGGTTAGGACCAGCAACAGCTCTAACCCCTTAGATGTAGCGTATGTCAGAAATCGGTTGGGTGTTTGCACTTTGGGAGGTGGTCTGTGCCGATAGTGAGAGTGTGTTGGGAGTGCTGGGCGGCAAGGCAAAGGCAGATGGGCAGAGTGTGTTTGGCTGTGAAAGCGGTGTCAAGGGAAGGTGAGGACCAGCAACAGCTCTAAGGCCTTAGATGTAGCGTGTGTCAGAAATCGCTTGGGTATTTGCTCTTTGGGAAGTGGTGTGTGCCGGCAGTGATAGTGAGATTCAACCTGAGAATGTGTTTTGGGAGTGCTGGGAGGCAAAACCAGCGTAGATGGCCAGAGTGTGTTTGGCTGTGAAAGCGGTGTCAAGGGAAGGTGAGGACCAGCCACAGCTCTAAGCCCTTAGATGTAGCGTATGTCAGAAATCGGTTGGGTGTTTGCACTTTGGGAGGTGGTCTGTGCCAGGAGTGAGAGAGAGATTGAACTTGAGAATGTGTGTTGGGAGTGCTGGGAGGCAAGGGCAGCACAGATGGGCAGAGTGTGTTTGGCTGTGAAAGCGGTGTGAAGGGAAGGTGCGGACCAGCAACAGCTCTAAGCCCTTAGATGTAGCATGCGGCAGAAAATGCTAGGACGTTTGCACTTTGGGAGGTGTTGTGTGCCGGGAGTGAGAGTGAGATTGAACCTGAGAATGTGCGTTGAGAGTGCTGGGAGGCAAGGCAAAGGCAGATGGGCAGAGTGTGTTTTCCTGTGAAAGCGGTGTCAAGGGAAGGTGAGGACCAGCAACAGCTCTAAGCCCTTAGGCCTATCGTAGGGGAGAAATGGCTTGGACGTTTGCACTTTGGGAGGTGGTCTGTGCCGGGAGTGAGAGTGAGATTGAGCCTGAGAATATGTTTTGGGAGTGATGGGAGGGAAAGCCAGGGTAGATGGGCAGAGTGTGTTTGTCTGTGAAAGCGGTGTCAAGGGAAGGTGAGGACCAGCAACAGCTCTAAGCCCTTAGGCCTATCGTAGGGGAGAAATGGCTTGGAGGTTTGCACTTTGGGAGGTGGTCTGTGCCGGGAGTGAGAGTGAGATTGAACCTGAGAATGTGTGTTGGGAGTGCTGGGAGGCAAGTTAAAGGCAGATGGCCAGAGTGTGTTTGGCTGTGAAAGCGGAGTCAAGGGAAGGTGAGGACCAGCAACAGCTCTAAGCCCTTAGATGTAGCGTGTGTCAGAAATCGCTTGGGTGTTGGCATTTTGGGAGGTGGTCTGTGCCGCGAGTGAGAATGAGATTCAACCTGAGAATGTGTGTTGGGAGTGCTGGGAGGCAAAGCCAGGGTAGATGGGCAGAGTGTGTTTGGCTGTGAAAGCGGTGTCAAGGGAAGGTGAGGACCAGCAACAGCTCTAAGTCCTTAGGCCTATCGTAGGGGTGAAATGGCTTGGAGGTTTGCACTTTGGGAGGTGGTGTGTGCCGGGAGTGAGAGTGAGAGTAAGCCTGAGAATGTGTGTTGGGAGTGCTGGGAGGCAAAACCAGCGTAGATGGGCAGAGTGTGTTTGGCTGTGAAAGCGGTGTCAAGGGAAGGTGAGGACCAGCCACAGCTCTAAGCCCTTAGATGTAGCGTATGTCAGAAATCGGTTGGGTGTTTGCACTTTGGGAGGTGGTCTGTGCCAGGAGTGAGAGAGAGATTGAACTTGAGAATGTGTCTTGGGAGTGCTGGGAGGCAAGGGCAGCACAGATGGTCAGAGTGTGTTTGGCTGTGAAAGCGGTGTGAAGGGAAGGTGCGGACCAGCAACAGCTCTAAGCCCTTAGGCCTATCGTAGGGGAGAAATGGCTTGGACGTTTGCACTTTGGGAGGTGGTGTGTGCCGGGAGTGAGAGTGAGATTGAGCCTGAGAATGTGTGTTGGGAGTGCTGGGAGGCAAAGCCAGGGTAGATGGGCAGAGTGTGTTTGGCTGTGAAAGCGGTGTCAAGGGAAGGTGAAGACCAGCAACAGCTCTAAGCCCTTAGATGTAGCGTATGTCAGAAATCGGTTGGGTGTTTGCACTTTGGGAGGTGGTCTGTGCCGGGAGTGAGAGTGAGAGTGAGCCTGAGAATGTGTGTTGGGAGTGCTGGGAGGCAAAGCCAGGGTAGATGGGCAGAGTGTGTTTGGCTGTTAAAGCGGTGTCAAGGGAAGGTGAGGACCAGCAACAGCTCTAAGCTCTTAGATGTAGCGTGTGTCAGAAATCGCTTGGAGGTTTGCACTTTGGGAGGTGGTCTGTGCCGATAGTGAGAGTGTGTTGGGAGTGGTGGGCGGCAAGGCAAACGCAGATGGGCAGAGTGTGTTTGGCTGTGAAAGCGGTGTCAAGGGAAGGTGAGGACCAGCAACAGCTCTAAGGCCTTAGATGTAGTGTGTGTCAGAAATCGCTTGGGTATTTGCTCTTTGGGAAGTGGTCTGTGCCGGCAGTGATAGTGAGATTCAACGTGAGAATGTGTTTTGGGAGTGCTGGGAGTCAAAACCAGCATAGATGGCCAGAGTGTGTTTGGCTGTGAAAGCGGTGTCAAGGGAAGGTGAGGACCAGCCACAGCTCTAAGCCCTTAGGCCTATCGTAGGGGAGAAATGGCTTGGACGTTTGCACTTGGGGAGGTGGTCTGTGCCGGGAGTGAGAGTGATAGTGAGCCTGAGAATATGTATTGGGAGTGCTGGGAGGGAAAGCCAGGGTAGATGGGCAGAGTGTGTTTGGCTGTGAAAGCGCTGTCAAGGGAAGGTGAGGACCAGCAACAGCTCTAAGCCCTTAGATGTAGCATGCGGCAGAAATCGCTTGGGTGTTTTGACTTTGTGAGGTGGTGTGTGCCGGGAGAGAGAGTGATTTTGGAGTGCTGGGAGGCAAGGCAAAGGCAGATGGGCAGAGTGTGTTTGGCTGTGAAAGCGGTGTCAAGAGAAGGTGAGGACCAGCAACAGCTCTAAGCCCTTAGGCCTATCGTATGGGAGAAATGGCTTGGAGGATTGCACTTTGGGAGGTGGTCTGTGCCGGGAGTGAGAGTGAGATTGAACCTGAGAATGTGTGTTGGGAGTGCTGGGAGGCAAGTTAAAGGCAGATGGCCAGAGTGTGTTTGGCTGTGAAAGCGGAGTCAAGGGAAGGTGAGGACCAGCAACAGCTCTAAGCCCTTAGATGTAGCATGTGTCAGAAATCGCTTGGGTGTTGGCATTTTGGGAGGTGGTCTGTGCCGCGAGTGAGAATGAGATTCAACCTGAGAATGTGTGTTGGGAGTGCTGGGAGGCAAAGCCAGGGTAGATGGGCAGAGTGTGTTTGGCTGTGAAAGCGGTGTCAAGGGAAGGTGAGGACCAGCAACAGCTCTAAGCCCTTAGGCCTATCGTAGGGGAGAAATGGCTTGGAGGTTTGCACACTGGGAGGTGGTCTGTGCCGGAAGTGAGAGTGAGATTCAACCTGAGAATGTGTGTTGGGAGTGCTGGGAGGCAAAGCCATGGTAGATGGGCAGAGTGTGTTTGTCTGTGGAAGAGGTGTCAAGAGAAGGTGAGGACCAGCAACAGCTCTAAGCCCTTAAGCCTATCGCAGGGGAGAAATGGCTTGGACGTTTGCACTTGGGGAGGTGGTCTGTGCCGGGAGTGAGAGTGAGATTGAGCCTGAGAATGTGTTTTGGGAGTGCTGGGAGGCAAAGGCAGGGTAGATGGGCAGAGTGTGTTTGGCTGTGAAAGCGGTGTCAAGGGAAGGTGAAGACCAGCAACAGCTCTAAGCCCTTAGATGTAGCGTATGTCAGAAATCGGTTGGGTGTTTGCACTTTGGGAGGTGGTCTGTGCCGATAGTGAGAGTGTGTTGGGAGTGCTGGGCGGCAAGGCAAAGGCAGATGGCCAGTGTGTGTTTGGCTGTGAAAGCGGTGTCAAGGGAAGGTGAGGACCAGCAACAGCTCTAAGCCCTTAGATGTAGCGTGTGTCAGAAATCGCTTGGGTGTTGGCATTTTGGGAGGTGGTCTGTGCCGCGAGTGAGAATGAGATTCAACCTGAGAATGTGTGTTGGGAGTGCTGGGAGGCAAAGCCAGGGTAGATGGGCAGAGTGTGTTTGGCTGTGAAAGCGGTGTCAAGGGAAGGTGAGGACCAGCAACAGCTCTAAGCCCTTAGGCCTATCGTAGGGGAGAAATGGCTTGGAGGTTTGCACTTTGGGAGGTGGTGTGTGCCGGGAGTGAGAGTGAGCCTGAGAATGTGTGTTGGGAGTGCTGGGAGTTGAGGCAAAGGCAGATGGGTAGAGTGTGTTTGTCTGTGAAAGCGGTGTCAAGAGAAGGTGAGGACCAGCAGCAGCTCTAAGCCCTTAAGCCTATCGTAGGGGAGAAATGGCTTGGACGTTTGCACTTTGGGAGGTGGTGTGTGCCGGGAGTGACAGTGAGATTGAGCCTGAGAATGTGTGTTGGGAGTGCTGGGAGGCAAAGCCAGGGTAGATGGGCAGAATGTGTTTGGCTGTGAAAGCGGTGTCAAGGGAAGGTTAGGACCAGCAACAGCTCTAACCCCTTAGATGTAGCGTATGTCAGAAATCGGTTGGGTGTTTGCACTTTGGGAGGTGGTCTGTGCCGATAGTGAGAGTGTGTTGGGAGTGGTGGGCGGCAAGGCAAAGGCAGATGGGCAGAGTGTGTTTGGCTGTGAAAGCGGTGTCAAGGGAAGGTGAGGACCAGCAACAGCTCTAAGGCCTTAGATGTAGCGTGTGTCAGAAATCGCTTGGGTATTTGCTCTTTGGGAAGTGGTGTGTGCCGGCAGTGATAGTGAGATTCAACCTGAGAATGTGTTTTGGGAGTGCTGGGAGGCAAAACCAGCGTAGATGGCCAGAGTGTGTTTGGCTGTGAAAGCGGTGTCAAGGGAAGGTGAGGACCAGCCACAGCTCTAAGCCCTTAGATGTAGCGTATGTCAGAAATCGGTTGGGTGTTTGCACTTTGGGAGGTGGTCTGTGCCAGGAGTGAGAGAGAGATTGAACTTGAGAATGTGTGTTGGGAGTGCTGGGAGGCAAGGGCAGCACAGATGGGCAGAGTGTGTTTGGCTGTGAAAGCGGTGTGAAGGGAAGGTGCGGACCAGCAACAGCTCTAAGCCCTTAGATGTAGCATGCGGCAGAAAATGCTAGGACGTTTGCACTTTGGGAGGTGTTGTGTGCCGGGAGTGAGAGTGAGATTGAACCTGAGAATGTGCGTTGAGAGTGCTGGGAGGCAAGGCAAAGGCAGATGGGCAGAGTGTGTTTTCCTGTGAAAGCGGTGTCAAGGGAAGGTGAGGACCAGCAACAGCTCTAAGCCCTTAGGCCTATCGTAGGGGAGAAATGGCTTGGACGTTTGCACTTTGGGAGGTGGTCTGTGCCGGGAGTGAGAGTGAGATTGAGCCTGAGAATATGTTTTGGGAGTGATGGGAGGGAAAGCCAGGGTAGATGGGCAGAGTGTGTTTGTCTGTGAAAGCGGTGTCAAGGGAAGGTGAGGACCAGCAACAGCTCTAAGCCCTTAGGCCTATCGTAGGGGAGAAATGGCTTGGAGGTTTGCACTTTGGGAGGTGGTCTGTGCCGGGAGTGAGAGTGAGATTGAACCTGAGAATGTGTGTTGGGAGTGCTGGGAGGCAAGTTAAAGGCAGATGGCCAGAGTGTGTTTGGCTGTGAAAGCGGAGTCAAGGGAAGGTGAGGACCAGCAACAGCTCTAAGCCCTTAGATGTAGCGTGTGTCAGAAATCGCTTGGGTGTTGGCATTTTGGGAGGTGGTCTGTGCCGCGAGTGAGAATGAGATTCAACCTGAGAATGTGTGTTGGGAGTGCTGGGAGGCAAAGGCAGGGTAGATGGGCAGAGTGTGTTTGGCTGTGAAAGCGGTGTCAAGGGAAGGTGAGGACCAGCAACAGCTCTAAGTCCTTAGGCCTATCGTAGGGGTGAAATGGCTTGGAGGTTTGCACTTTGGGAGGTGGTGTGTGCCGGGAGTGAGAGTGAGAGTAAGCCTGAGAATGTGTGTTGGGAGTGCTGGGAGGCAAAACCAGCGTAGATGGGCAGAGTGTGTTTGGCTGTGAAAGCGGTGTCAAGGGAAGGTGAGGACCAGCCACAGCTCTAAGCCCTTAGATGTAGCGTATGTCAGAAATCGGTTGGGTGTTTGCACTTTGGGAGGTGGTCTGTGCCAGGAGTGAGAGAGAGATTGAACTTGAGAATGTGTCTTGGGAGTGCTGGGAGGCAAGGGCAGCACAGATGGTCAGAGTGTGTTTGGCTGTGAAAGCGGTGTGAAGGGAAGGTGCGGACCAGCAACAGCTCTAAGCCCTTAGGCCTATCGTAGGGGAGAAATGGCTTGGACGTTTGCACTTTGGGAGGTGGTGTGTGCCGGGAGTGAGAGTGAGATTGAGCCTGAGAATGTGTGTTGGGAGTGCTGGGAGGCAAAGCCAGGGTAGATGGGCAGAGTGTGTTTGGCTGTGAAAGCGGTGTCAAGGGAAGGTGAAGACCAGCAACAGCTCTAAGCCCTTAGATGTAGCGTATGTCAGAAATCGGTTGGGTGTTTGCACTTTGGGAGGTGGTCTGTGCCGGGAGTGAGAGTGAGAGTGAGCCTGAGAATGTGTGTTGGGAGTGCTGGGAGGCAAAGCCAGGGTAGATGGGCAGAGTGTGTTTGGCTGTTAAAGCGGTGTCAAGGGAAGGTGAGGACCAGCAACAGCTCTAAGCTCTTAGATGTAGCGTGTGTCAGAAATCGCTTGGAGGTTTGCACTTTGGGAGGTGGTCTGTGCCGATAGTGAGAGTGTGTTGGGAGTGGTGGGCGGCAAGGCAAACGCAGATGGGCAGAGTGTGTTTGGCTGTGAAAGCGGTGTCAAGGGAAGGTGAGGACCAGCAACAGCTCTAAGGCCTTAGATGTAGTGTGTGTCAGAAATCGCTTGGGTATTTGCTCTTTGGGAAGTGGTCTGTGCCGGCAGTGATAGTGAGATTCAACGTGAGAATGTGTTTTGGGAGTGCTGGGAGTCAAAACCAGCATAGATGGCCAGAGTGTGTTTGGCTGTGAAAGCGGTGTCAAGGGAAGGTGAGGACCAGCCACAGCTCTAAGCCCTTAGGCCTATCGTAGGGGAGAAATGGCTTGGACGTTTGCACTTGGGGAGGTGGTCTGTGCCGGGAGTGAGAGTGATAGTGAGCCTGAGAATATGTATTGGGAGTGCTGGGAGGGAAAGCCAGGGTAGATGGGCAGAGTGTGTTTGGCTGTGAAAGCGCTGTCAAGGGAAGGTGAGGACCAGCAACAGCTCTAAGCCCTTAGATGTAGCATGCGGCAGAAATCGCTTGGGTGTTTTGACTTTGTGAGGTGGTGTGTGCCGGGAGAGAGAGTGATTTTGGAGTGCTGGGAGGCAAGGCAAAGGCAGATGGGCAGAGTGTGTTTGGCTGTGAAAGCGGTGTCAAGAGAAGGTGAGGACCAGCAACAGCTCTAAGCCCTTAGGCCTATCGTATGGGAGAAATGGCTTGGAGGATTGCACTTTGGGAGGTGGTCTGTGCCGGGAGTGAGAGTGAGATTGAACCTGAGAATGTGTGTTGGGAGTGCTGGGAGGCAAGTTAAAGGCAGATGGCCAGAGTGTGTTTGGCTGTGAAAGCGGAGTCAACGGAAGGTGAGGACCAGCAACAGCTCTAAGCCCTTAGATGTAGCGTATGTCAGAAATCGGTTGGGTGTTTGCACTTTGGGAGGTGGTCTGTGCCGGGAGTGAGAGTGAGATTCAACCTGAGAATGTGTGTTGGGAGTGCTGGGAGGCAAAGCCAGGGTAGATGGGCAGAGTGTGTTTGGCTGTGAAAGCGGTGTCAAGGGAAGGTGAGGACCAGCAACAGCTCTAAGCTCTTAGATGTAGCGTGTGTCAGAAATCGCTTGGATGTTTGCACTTTGGGAGGTGGTCTGTGCCGATAGTGAGAGTGTGTTTGGAGTGGTAGGCGGCAAGGCAAAGGCAGATGGGCAGAGTGTGTTTGGCTGTGAAAGCGGTGTCAAGGGAAGGTGAGGACCAGCAACAGCTCTAAGGCCTTAGATGTAGTGTGTGTCAGAAATCGCTTGGGTATTTGCTCTTTGGGAAGTGGTGTGTGCCGGCAGTGATAGTGAGATTCAACGTGAGAATGTGTTTTGGGAGTGCTGGGAGGCAAGTTAAAGGCAGATGGCCAGAGTGTGTTTGGCTGTGAAAGCGGAGTCAAGGGAAGGTGAGGACCAGCAACAGCTCTAAGCCCTTAGGCCTATCGTAGGGGAGAAATGGCTTGGACGTTTGCACTTTGGGAGGTTGTGTGTGTCGGGATTGAGAGTGAGATTGAGCCTGAGAATATGTATTGGGAGTGCTGGGAGGCAAAGCCAGGGTAGATGGGCAGAGTGTGCTTGGCTGTGAAAGCGGTGTCAAGGGAAGGTGAGGACCAGCAACAGCTCTAAGCTCTTAGATGTATCATGTGTCAGAAATCGGTTGGGTGTTTGCACTTTGGGAGGTGGTCTGTGCTGGGAGTGAGAGTGAGAGCGTGACTGTGCCTGAGAATGTGTGTTGGGAGTGCTGGGAGGCAAGGGCAGCACAGATGGGCAGAGTGTGTTTGGCTGTGAAAGCGGTGTCAAGGGAAGGTGAGGACCAGCAACAGCTCTAAGCCCTTAGATGTAGCATGTGGCAGAAATCGCTTGGGTGTTTTGACTTTGTGAGGTGGTGTGTGCCGGGAGAGAGAGTGATTTGGGAGTGCTGGGAGGCAAGGCAAAGGCAGATGGGCCGAGTGTGTTTGGCTGTGAAAGTGGTGTGAAGAGAAGGTGAGGACCAGCAACAGCTCGAAGCCCTTAGGCCTATCGTATGGGAGAAATGGCTTGGAGGTTTGCACTTTGGGAGGTGGTCTGTGCCGGGAGTGAGAGTGAGATTGAACCTGAGAATATGTGTTGGGAGTGCTGGGAGGCAAGTTAAAGGCAGATGGCCAGAGTGTGTTTGGCTGTGAAAGCGGAGTCAAGGGAAGGTGAGGACCAGCAACAGCTCTAAGCCCTTAGATGTAGCGTGTGTCAGAAATCGCTTGGGTGTTGGCATTTTGGGAGGTGGTCTGTGCCGCGAGTGAGAATGAGATTCAACCTGAGAATGTGTGTTGGGAGTGCTGGGAGGCAAAGCCAGGGTAGATGGGCAGAGTGTGTTTGGCTGTGAAAGCGGTGTCAAGGGAAGGTGAGGACCAGCAACAGCTCTAAGCCCTTAGGCCTATCGTAGGGGAGAAATGGCTTGGAGGTTTGCACTTTGGGAGGTGGTGTGTGCCGGGAGTGAGAGTGAGAGTGAGCCTGAGAATGTGTGTTGGGAGTGCTGGGAGTTGAGGCAAAGGCAGATGGGTAGAGTGTGTTTGTCTGTGAAAGCGGTGTCAAGAGAAGGTGAGGACCAGCAGCAGCTCTAAGCCCTTAAGCCTATCGTAGGGGAGAAATGGCTTGGACGTTTGCACTTTGGGAGGTGGTGTGTGCCGGGAGTGACAGTGAGATTGAGCCTGAGAATGTGTGTTGGGAGTGCTGGGAGGCAAAGCCAGGGTAGATGGGCAGAATGTGTTTGGCTGTGAAAGCGGTGTCAAGGGAAGGTTAGGACCAGCAACAGCTCTAACCCCTTAGATGTAGCGTATGTCAGAAATCGGTTGGGTATTTGCTCTTTGGGAAGTGGTGTGTGCCGGCAGTGATAGTGAGATTCAACCTGAGAATGTGTTTTGGGAGTGCTGGGAGGCAAAACCAGCGTAGATGACCAGAGTGTGTTTGGCTGTGAAAGCGGTGTCAAGGGAAGGTGAGGACCAGCAACAGCTCTAAGCCCTTAGATGTAGCGTATGTCAGAAATCGGTTGGGTGTTTGCACTTTGGGAGGTGGTCTGTGCCAGGAGTGAGAGAGAGATTGAACTTGAGAATGTGTGTTGGGAGTGCTGGGAGGCAAGGGCAGCACAGATGGGCAGAGTGTGTTTGGCTGTGAAAGCGGTGTGAAGGGAAGGTGCGGACCAGCAACAGCTCTAAGCCCTTAGATGTAGCATGCGGCAGAAAATGCTAGGACGTTTGCACTTTGGGAGGTGTTGTGTGCCGGGAGTGAGAGTGAGATTGAACCTGAGAATGTGCGTTGAGAGTGCTGGGAGGCAAGGCAAAGGCAGATGGGCAGAGTGTGTTTTCCTGTGAAAGCGGTGTCAAGGGAAGGTGAGGACCAGCAACAGCTCTAAGCCCTTAGGCCTATCGTAGGGGAGAAATGGCTAGGACGTTTGCACTTTGGGAGGTGGTCTGTGCCGGGAGTGAGAGTGAGATTGAGCCTGAGAATATGTTTTGGGAGTGATGGGAGGGAAAGCCAGGGTAGATGGGCAGAGTGTGTTTGTCTGTGAAAGCGGTGTCAAGGGAAGGTGAGGACCAGCAACAGCTCTAAGCCCTTAGGCCTATCGTAGGGGAGAAATGGCTTGGAGGTTTGCACTTTGGGAGGTGGTCTGTGCCGGGAGTGAGAGTGAGATTGAACCTGAGAATGTGTGTTGGGAGTGCTGGGAGGCAAGTTAAAGGCAGATGGCCAGAGTGTGTTTGGCTGTGAAAGCGGAGTCAAGGGAAGGTGAGGACCAGCAACAGCTCTAAGCCCTTAGATGTAGCGTGTGTCAGAAATCGCTTGGGTGTTGGCATTTTGGGAGGTGGTCTGTGCCGCGAGTGAGAATGAGATTCAACCTGAGAATGTGTGTTGGGAGTGCTGGGAGGCAAAGCCAGGGTAGATGGGCAGAGTGTGTTTGGCTGTGAAAGCGGTGTCAAGGGAAGGTGAGGACCAGCAACAGCTCTAAGTCCTTAGGCCTATCGTAGGGGTGAAATGGCTTGGAGGTTTGCACTTTGGGAGGTGGTGTGTGCCGGGAGTGAGAGTGAGAGTAAGCCTGAGAATGTGTGTTGGGAGTGCTGGGAGGCAAAACCAGCGTAGATGGGCAGAGTGTGTTTGGCTGTGAAAGCGGTGTCAAGGGAAGGTGAGGACCAGCCACAGCTCTAAGCCCTTAGATGTAGCGTATGTCAGAAATCGGTTGGGTGTTTGCACTTTGGGAGGTGGTCTGTGCCAGGAGTGAGAGAGAGATTGAACTTGAGAATGTGTCTTGGGAGTGCTGGGAGGCAAGGGCAGCACAGATGGTCAGAGTGTGTTTGGCTGTGAAAGCGGTGTGAAGGGAAGGTGCGGACCAGCAACAGCTCTAAGCCCTTAGGCCTATCGTAGGGGAGAAATGGCTTGGACGTTTGCACTTGGGGAGGTGGTGTGTGCCGGGAGTGAGAGTGAGATTGAGCCTGAGAATGTGTGTTGGGAGTGCTGGGAGGCAAAGCCAGGGTAGATGGGCAGAGTGTGTTTGGCTGTGAAAGCGGTGTCAAGGGAAGGTGAAGACCAGCAACAGCTCTAAGCCCTTAGATGTAGCGTATGTCAGAAATCGGTTGGGTGTTTGCACTTTGGGAGGTGGTCTGTGCCGGGAGTGAGAGTGAGAGTGAGCCTGAGAATGTGTGTTGGGAGTGCTGGGAGGCAAAGCCAGGGTAGATGGGCAGAGTGTGTTTGGCTGTGAAAGCGGTGTCAAGGGAAGGTGAGGACCAGCAACAGCTCTAAGCTCTTAGATGTAGCGTGTGTCAGAAATCGCTTGGAGGTTTGCACTTTGGGAGGTGGTCTGTGCCGATAGTGAGAGTGTGTTGGGAGTGGTGGGCGGCAAGGCAAACGCAGATGGGCAGAGTGTGTTTGGCTGTGAAAGCGGTGTCAAGGGAAGGTGAGGACCAGCAACAGCTCTAAGGTCTTAGATGTAGTGTGGTTCAGAAATCGCTTGGGTATTTGCTCTTTGGGAAGTGGTCTGTGCCGGCAGTGATAGTGAGATTCAACGTGAGAATGTGTTTTGGGAGTGCTGGGAGTCAAAACCAGCATAGATGGCCAGAGTGTGTTTGGCTGTGACAGCGGTGTCAAGGGAAGGTGAGGACCAGCCACAGCTCTAAGCCCTTAGGCCTATCGTAGGGGAGAAATGGCTTGGACGTTTGCACTTGGGGAGGTGGTCTGTGCCGGGAGTGAGAGTGATAGTGAGCCTGAGAATATGTATTGGGAGTGCTGGGAGGGAAAGCCAGGGTAGATGGGCAGAGTGTGTTTGGCTGTGAAAGCGCTGTCAAGGGAAGGTGAGGACCAGCAACAGCTCTAAGCCCTTAGATGTAGCATGCGGCAGAAATCGCTTGGGTGTTTTGACTTTGTGAGGTGGTGTGTGCCGGGAGAGAGAGTGATTTTGGAGTGCTGGGAGGCAAGGCAAAGGCAGATGGGCAGAGTGTGTTTGGCTGTGAAAGCGGTGTCAAGAGAAGGTGAGGACCAGCAACAGCTCTAAGCCCTTAGGCCTATCGTATGGGAGAAATGGCTTGGAGGATTGCACTTTGGGAGGTGGTCTGTGCCGGGAGTGAGAGTGAGATTGAACCTGAGAATGTGTGTTGGGAGTGCTGGGAGGCAAGTTAAAGGCAGATGGCCAGAGTGTGTTTGGCTGTGAAAGCGGAGTCAACGGAAGGTGAGGACCAGCAACAGCTCTAAGCCCTTAGATGTAGCGTATGTCAGAAATCGGTTGGGTGTTTGCACTTTGGGAGGTGGTCTGTGCCGGGAGTGAGAGTGAGATTCAACCTGAGAATGTGTGTTGGGAGTGCTGGGAGGCAAAGCCAGGGTAGATGGCCAGAGTGTGTTTGGCTGTGAAAGCGGTGTCAAGGGAAGGTGAGGACCAGCAACAGCTCTAAGCTCTTAGATGTAGCGTGTGTCAGAAATCGCTTGGATGTTTGCACTTTGGGAGGTGGTCTGTGCCGATAGTGAGAGTGTGTTTGGAGTGGTAGGCGGCAAGGCAAAGGCAGATGGGCAGAGTGTGTTTGGCTGTGAAAGCGGTGTCAAGGGAAGGTGAGGACCAGCAACAGCTCTAAGGCCTTAGATGTAGTGTGTGTCAGAAATCGCTTGGGTATTTGCTCTTTGGGAAGTGGTGTGTGCCGGCAGTGATAGTGAGATTCAACGTGAGACTGTGTTTTGGGAGTGCTGGGAGGCAAGTTAAAGGCAGATGGCCAGAGTGTGTTTGGCTGTGAAAGCGGAGTCAAGGGAAGGTGAGGACCAGCAACAGCTCTAAGCCCTTAGGCCTATCGTAGGGGAGAAATGGCTTGGACGTTTGCACTTTGGGAGGTTGTGTGTGTCGGGATTGAGAGTGAGATTGAGCCTGAGAATATGTATTGGGAGTGCTGGGAGGCAAAGCCAGGGTAGATGGGCAGAGTGTGCTTGGCTGTGAAAGCGGTGTCAAGGGAAGGTGAGGACCAGCAACAGCTCTAAGCTCTTAGATGTATCATGTGTCAGAAATCGCTTGGGTGTTTGCACTTTGGGAGGTGGTCTGTGCTGGGAGTGAGAGTGAGAGCGTGACTGTGCCTGAGAATGTGTGTTGGGAGTGCTGGGAGGCAAGGGCAGCACAGATGGGCAGAGTGTGTTTGGCTGTGAAAGCGGTGTCAAGGGAAGGTGAGGACCAGCAACAGCTCTAAGCCCTTAGATGTACCATGTGGCAGAAATCGCTTGGGTGTTTTGACTTTGTGAGGTGGTGTGTGCCGGGAGAGAGAGTGATTTGGGAGTGCTGGGAGGCAAGGCAAAGGCAGATGGGCCGAGTGTGTTTGGCTGTGAAAGCGGTGTCAAGAGAAGGTGAGGACCAGCAACAGCTCGAAGCCCTTAGGCCTATCGTATGGGAGAAATGGCTTGGAGGTTTGCACTTTGGGAGGTGGTCTGTGCCGGGAGTGAGAGTGAGATTGAACCTGAGAATGTGTGTTGGGAGTGCTGGGAGGCAAGTTAAAGGCAGATGGCCAGAGTGTGTTTGGCTGTGAAAGCGGAGTCAAGGGAAGGTGAGGACCAGCAACAGCTCTAAGCCCTTAGATGTAGCGTGTGTCAGAAATCGCTTGGGTGTTGGCATTTTGGGAGGTGGTCTGTGCCGCGAGTGAGAATGAGATTCAACCTGAGAATGTGTGTTGGGAGTGCTGGGAGGCAAAGCCAGGGTAGATGGGCAGAGTGTGTTTGGCTGTGAAAGCGGTGTCAAGGGAAGGTGAGGACCAGCAACAGCTCTAAGCCCTTAGGCCTATCGTAGGGGAGAAATGGCTTGGAGGTTTGCACTTTGGGAGGTGGTGTGTGCCGGGAGTGAGAGTGAGATTGAGCCTGAGAATGTGTGTTGGGAGTGCTGGGAGGCAAAGGCCGGGTAGATGGGCAGAGTGTGTTTGGCTGTGAAAGCGGTGTCAAGGGAAGGTGAAGACCAGCAACAGCTCTAAGCCCTTAGATGTAGCGTATGTCAGAAATCGGTTGGGTGTTTGCACTTTGGGAGGTGGTCTGTGCCGGGAGTGAGAGATTGAGCCTGAGAATGTGTGTTGGGAGTGCTGGGAGGCAAAGGCCGGGTAGATGGCCAGAGTGTGTTTGGCTGTGAAAGCGGTGTCAAGGGAAGGTGAAGACCAGCAACAGCTCTAAGCCCTTAGATGTAGCGTATGTCAGAAATCGGTTGGGTGTTTGCACTTTGGGAGGTGGTCTGTGCCGGGAGTGAGAGTGAGAGTGAGCCTGAGAATGTGTGTTGGGAGTGCTGGGAGGCAAAGCCAGGGTAGATGGGCAGAGTGTGTTTGGCTGTGAAAGCGGTGTCAAGGGAAGGTGAGGACCAGCAACAGCTCTAAGCTCTTAGATGTAGCGTGTGTCAGAAATCGCTTGGGTGTTTGCACTTTGGGAGGTGGTCTGTGCCGATAGTGAGAGTGTGTTGGGAGTGCTGGGCGGCAAGGCAAAGGCAGATGGGCAGAGTGTGTTTGGCTGTGAAAGCGGTGTCAAGGGAAGGTTAGGACCAGCAACAGCTCTAAGCCCTTAGATGTAGCATGCGGCAGAAATCGCTTGGGTGTTTTGACTTTGGGAGGTGGTGTGTGCCGGGAGAGAGAGTGATTTGGGAGTGCTGGGAGGCAAGGCAAAGGCAGATGGGCAGAGTGTGTTTGGCTGTGAAAGCGGTGTCAAGGGAAGGTGAGGACCAGCAACAGCTCTAAGCCCTTAGGCCTATCGTAGGGGAGAAATGGCTTGGACGTTTGCACTTTGGGAGGTTGTGTGTGTCGCGATTGAGAGTGAGATTGAGCCTGAGAATATGTATTGGGAGTGCTGGGAGGCAAAGCCAGGGTAGATGGGCAGAGTGTGCTTGGCTGTGAAAGCGGTGTCAAGGGAAGGTGAGGACCAGTCACAGCTCTAAGCCCGTAGATGTAGCGTGTGTCAGAAATGATTGGGTATTTGCACTTTGGGAGGTGGTCTGTGCTGGGAGTCAGAGTGAGAGCGTGAGCGTGCCTGAGAATGTGTGTTGGGAGTGCTGGGAGGCAAGGGCAGCGCAGATGGGCAGAGTGCGTTTGGCTGTTAAAGCGGTGTCAAGGGAAGGTGAAGACCAGCAACAGCTCTAAGCCCTTAGATGTAGCGTGTGTCAGAAATCGGTTTGGTGGTGGCATTTTGGGAGGTGGTCTGTGCTGGTAGTGAGAGTGTGTTGGGATTGCTGGGAGGCAAGGCAAAGGCGGATGGCCAGAGTGTGTTTGGCTGTGAAAGCGGTGTCAAGGGAAGGTGAAGACCAGCAACAGCTCTAAGCCCTTAGATGTAGCGTACGTCAGAAATCGGTTGGGTGTTTGCACTTTGGGAGGTGGTCTGTGCCGGGAGTGAGAGTGAGATTGAGCCTGAGAATGTGTGTTGGGAGTGCTGGGAGGCAAAGGCCGGGTAGATGGCCAGCGTGTGTTTGGCTGTGAAAGCGGTGTCAAGGGAACGTGAAGACCAGCAACAGCTCTAAGCCCTTAGATGTAGCGTATGTCAGAAATCGGTTGGGTGTTTGCACTTTGGGAGGTGGTGTGTGCCGGGAGTGAGAGTGAGAGTGAGCCTGAGAATGTGTGTTGGGAGTGCTGGGAGGCAAAGCCAGGGTAGATGGGCAGAGTGTGTTTGGCTGTGAAAGCGGTGTCAAGGGAAGGTGAGGACCAGCAACAGCTCTAAGCTCTTAGATGTAGCGTGTGTCAGAAATCGCTTGGGTGTTTGCACTTTGGGAGGTGGTCTGTGCCGATAGTGAGAGTGTGTTGGGAGTGCTGGGCGGCAAGGCAAAGGCAGATGGGCAGAGTGTGTTTGGCTGTGAAAGCGGTGTCAAGGGAAGGTGAGGACCAGCAACAGCTCTAAGCCCTTAGATGTAGCATGCGGCAGAAATCGCTTGGGTGTTTTGACTTTGTGAGGTGGTGTGTGCCGGGAGAGAGAGTGATTTGGGAGTGCTGGGAGGCAAGGCAAAGGCAGATGGGCAGAGTGTGTTTGGCTGTGAAAGCGGTGTCAAGGGAAGGTGAGGGCCAGCAACAGCTCTAAGCCCTTAGGCCTATCGTAGGGGAGAAATGGCTTGGAGGTTTGCACTTTGGGAGGTGGTCTGTGCCGGGAGTGAGAGTGAGATTGAACCTGAGAATGTGTGTTGGGAGTGCTGGGAGGCAAGTTAAAGGCAGATGGCCAGAGTGTGTTTGGCTGTGAAAGCGGAGTCAAGGGAAGGTGAGGACCAGCAACAGCTCTAAGCCCTTAGATGTAGCGTATGTCAGAAATCGCTTGGGTGTTTGCACTTTGGGAGGTGGTGTGTGCCGGGAGAGAGAGTGATTTGGGAGTGCTGGGAGGCAAGGCAAAGGCAGATGGGCAGAGTGTGTTTGGCTGTGAAAGCGGTGTCAAGGGAAGGTGAGGACCAGCAACAGCTCTAAGCCCTTAGGCCTATCGTAGGGGAGAAATGGCTTGGACGTTTGCACTTTGGGAGGTTGTGTGTGTCGCGATTGAGAGTGAGATTGAGCCTGAGAATATGTATTGGGAGTGCTGGGAGGCAAAGCCAGGGTAGATGGGCAGAGTGTGCTTGGCTGTGAAAGCGGTGTCAAGGGAAGGTGAGCACCAGCAACAGCTCTAAGCCCTTAGATGTAGCGTGTGTCAGAAATCGCTTGGGTGTTGGCATTTTGGGAGGTGGTCTGTGCCGCGAGTGAGAATGAGATTCAACCTGAGAATGTGTGTTGGGAGTGCTGGGAGGCAAAGCCAGGGTAGATGGGCAGAGTGTGTTTGGCTGTGAAACTGGTGTCAAGGGAAGATGAGGACCAGCAACAGCTCTAAGCCCTTAGATGTAGCATGCGGCCGAAATCGCTTGGGTGTTTTGACTTTGGGAGGTGGTGTGTGCCAGGAGAGAGAGTGATTTGGGAGTGCTGGGATGCAAGGCAAAGGCAGATGGGCAGAGTGTGTTTGGCTGTGAAAGCGGTGTCAAGAGAAGGTGAGGACCAGCAACAGCTCTAAGGCCTTAGATGTAGCGTGTGTCAGAAATCGCTTGGGTATTTGCTCTTTGGGAAGTGGTCTGTGCCGGCAGTGATAGTGAGATTCAACCTGAGAATGTGTTTTGGGAGTGCTGGGAGGCAAAGGCAGGGTAGATGGGCAGAGTGTGTTTGGCTGTGAAAGCGGTGTCAAGGGAAGGTGAGGACCAGCAACAGCTCTAAGCCCTTAGGCCTATCGTAGGGGAGAAATGGCTAGGACGTTTGCACTTTGGGAGGTGGTCTGTGCCGGGAGTGAGAGTGAGATTGAGCCTGAGAATATGTTTTGGGAGTGATGGGAGGGAAAGCCAGGGTAGATGGCCAGAGTGTGTTTGGCTGTGAAAGCGGTGTCAAGGGAAGGTGAGGACCAGCAACAGCTCTAAGCCCTTAGGCCTATCGTAGGGGAGAAATGGCTTGGAGGTTTGCACTTTGGGAGGTGGTCTGTGCCGGGAGTGAGAGTGAGATTGAACCTGAGAATGTGTGTTGGGAGTGCTGGGAGGCAAGTTAAAGGCAGATGGCCAGAGTGTGTTTGGCTGTGAAAGCGGAGTCAAGGGAAGGTGAGGACCAGCAACAGCTCTAAGCCCTTAGATGTAGCATGTGTCAGAAATCGCTTGGGTGTTGGCATTTTGGGAGGTGGTCTGTGCCGCGAGTGAGAATGAGATTCAACCTGAGAATGTGTGTTGGGAGTGCTGGGAGGCAAAGCCAGGGTAGATGGGCAGAGTGTGTTTGGCTGTGAAAGCGGTGTCAAGGGAAGGTGAGGACCAGCAACAGCTCTAAGCCCTTAGGCCTATCGTAGGGGAGAAATGGCTTGGAGGTTTGCACACTGGGAGGTGGTCTGTGCCGGAAGTGAGAGTGAGATTCAACCTGAGAATGTGTGTTGGGAGTGCTGGGAGGCAAAGCCATGGTAGATGGGCAGAGTGTGTTTGTCTGTGGAAGAGGTGTCAAGAGAAGGTGAGGACCAGCAACAGCTCTAAGCCCTTAAGCCTATCGCAGGGGAGAAATGGCTTGGACGTTTGCACTTGGGGAGGTGGTCTGTGCCGGGAGTGAGAGTGAGATTGAGCCTGAGAATGTGTGTTGGGAGTGCTGGGAGGCAAAGGCAGGGTAGATGGGCAGAGTGTGTTTGGCTGTGAAAGCGGTGTCAAGGGAAGGTGAAGACCAGCAACAGCTCTAAGCCCTTAGATGTAGCGTATGTCAGAAATCGGTTGGGTGTTTGCACTTTGGGAGGTGGTCTGTGCCGATAGTGAGAGTGTGTTGGGAGTGCTGGGCGGCAAGGCAAAGGCAGATGGCCAGTGTGTGTTTGGCTGTGAAAGCGGTGTCAAGGGAAGGTGAGGACCAGCAACAGCTCTAAGCCCTTAGATGTAGCGTGTGTCAGAAATCGCTTGGGTGTTGGCATTTTGGGAGGTGGTCTGTGCCGCGAGTGAGAATGAGATTCAACCTGAGAATGTGTGTTGGGAGTGCTGGGAGGCAAAGCCAGGGTAGATGGGCAGAGTGTGTTTGGCTGTGAAAGCGGTGTCAAGGGAAGGTGAGGACCAGCAACAGCTCTAAGCCCTTAGGCCTATCGTAGGGGAGAAATGGCTTGGAGGTTTGCACTTTGGGAGGTGGTGTGTGCCGGGAGTGAGAGTGAGCCTGAGAATGTGTGTTGGGAGTGCTGGGAGTTGAGGCAAAGGCAGATGGGTAGAGTGTGTTTGTCTGTGAAAGCGGTGTCAAGAGAAGGTGAGGACCAGCAGCAGCTCTAAGCCCTTAAGCCTATCGTAGGGGAGAAATGGCTTGGACGTTTGCACTTTGGGAGGTGGTGTGTGCCGGGAGTGACAGTGAGATTGAGCCTGAGAATGTGTGTTGGGAGTGCTGGGAGGCAAAGCCAGGGTAGATGGGCAGAATGTGTTTGGCTGTGAAAGCGGTGTCAAGGGAAGGTTAGGACCAGCAACAGCTCTAACCCCTTAGATGTAGCGTATGTCAGAAATCGGTTGGGTGTTTGCACTTTGGGAGGTGGTCTGTGCCGATAGTGAGAGTGTGTTGGGAGTGGTGGGCGGCAAGGCAAAGGCAGATGGGCAGAGTGTGTTTGGCTGTGAAAGCGGTGTCAAGGGAAGGTGAGGACCAGCAACAGCTCTAAGGCCTTAGATGTAGCGTGTGTCAGAAATCGCTTGGGTATTTGCTCTTTGGGAAGTGGTGTGTGCCGGCAGTGATAGTGAGATTCAACCTGAGAATGTGTTTTGGGAGTGCTGGGAGGCAAAACCAGCGTAGATGGCCAGAGTGTGTTTGGCTGTGAAAGCGGTGTCAAGGGAAGGTGAGGACCAGCCACAGCTCTAAGCCCTTAGATGTAGCGTATGTCAGAAATCGGTTGGGTGTTTGCACTTTGGGAGGTGGTCTGTGCCAGGAGTGAGAGAGAGATTGAACTTGAGAATGTGTGTTGGGAGTGCTGGGAGGCAAGGGCAGCACAGATGGGCAGAGTGTGTTTGGCTGTGAAAGCGGTGTGAAGGGAAGGTGCGGACCAGCAACAGCTCTAAGCCCTTAGATGTAGCATGCGGCAGAAAATGCTAGGACGTTTGCACTTTGGGAGGTGTTGTGTGCCGGGAGTGAGAGTGAGATTGAACCTGAGAATGTGCGTTGAGAGTGCTGGGAGGCAAGGCAAAGGCAGATGGGCAGAGTGTGTTTTCCTGTGAAAGCGGTGTCAAGGGAAGGTGAGGACCAGCAACAGCTCTAAGCCCTTAGGCCTATCGTAGGGGAGAAATGGCTTGGACGTTTGCACTTTGGGAGGTGGTCTGTGCCGGGAGTGAGAGTGAGATTGAGCCTGAGAATATGTTTTGGGAGTGATGGGAGGGAAAGCCAGGGTAGATGGGCAGAGTGTGTTTGTCTGTGAAAGCGGTGTCAAGGGAAGGTGAGGACCAGCAACAGCTCTAAGCCCTTAGGCCTATCGTAGGGGAGAAATGGCTTGGAGGTTTGCACTTTGGGAGGTGGTCTGTGCCGGGAGTGAGAGTGAGATTGAACCTGAGAATGTGTGTTGGGAGTGCTGGGAGGCAAGTTAAAGGCAGATGGCCAGAGTGTGTTTGGCTGTGAAAGCGGAGTCAAGGGAAGGTGAGGACCAGCAACAGCTCTAAGCCCTTAGATGTAGCGTGTGTCAGAAATCGCTTGGGTGTTGGCATTTTGGGAGGTGGTCTGTGCCGCGAGTGAGAATGAGATTCAACCTGAGAATGTGTGTTGGGAGTGCTGGGAGGCAAAGCCAGGGTAGATGGGCAGAGTGTGTTTGGCTGTGAAAGCGGTGTCAAGGGAAGGTGAGGACCAGCAACAGCTCTAAGTCCTTAGGCCTATCGTAGGGGTGAAATGGCTTGGAGGTTTGCACTTTGGGAGGTGGTGTGTGCCGGGAGTGAGAGTGAGAGTAAGCCTGAGAATGTGTGTTGGGAGTGCTGGGAGGCAAAACCAGCGTAGATGGGCAGAGTGTGTTTGGCTGTGAAAGCGGTGTCAAGGGAAGGTGAGGACCAGCCACAGCTCTAAGCCCTTAGATGTAGCGTATGTCAGAAATCGGTTGGGTGTTTGCACTTTGGGAGGTGGTCTGTGCCAGGAGTGAGAGAGAGATTGAACTTGAGAATGTGTCTTGGGAGTGCTGGGAGGCAAGGGCAGCACAGATGGTCAGAGTGTGTTTGGCTGTGAAAGCGGTGTGAAGGGAAGGTGCGGACCAGCAACAGCTCTAAGCCCTTAGGCCTATCGTAGGGGAGAAATGGCTTGGACGTTTGCACTTTGGGAGGTGGTGTGTGCCGGGAGTGAGAGTGAGATTGAGCCTGAGAATGTGTGTTGGGAGTGCTGGGAGGCAAAGCCAGGGTAGATGGGCAGAGTGTGTTTGGCTGTGAAAGCGGTGTCAAGGGAAGGTGAAGACCAGCAACAGCTCTAAGCCCTTAGATGTAGCGTATGTCAGAAATCGGTTGGGTGTTTGCACTTTGGGAGGTGGTCTGTGCCGGGAGTGAGAGTGAGAGTGAGCCTGAGAATGTGTGTTGGGAGTGCTGGGAGGCAAAGCCAGGGTAGATGGGCAGAGTGTGTTTGGCTGTTAAAGCGGTGTCAAGGGAAGGTGAGGACCAGCAACAGCTCTAAGCTCTTAGATGTAGCGTGTGTCAGAAATCGCTTGGAGGTTTGCACTTTGGGAGGTGGTCTGTGCCGATAGTGAGAGTGTGTTGGGAGTGGTGGGCGGCAAGGCAAACGCAGATGGGCAGAGTGTGTTTGGCTGTGAAAGCGGTGTCAAGGGAAGGTGAGGACCAGCAACAGCTCTAAGGCCTTAGATGTAGTGTGTGTCAGAAATCGCTTGGGTATTTGCTCTTTGGGAAGTGGTCTGTGCCGGCAGTGATAGTGAGATTCAACGTGAGAATGTGTTTTGGGAGTGCTGGGAGTCAAAACCAGCATAGATGGCCAGAGTGTGTTTGGCTGTGAAAGCGGTGTCAAGGGAAGGTGAGGACCAGCCACAGCTCTAAGCCCTTAGGCCTATCGTAGGGGAGAAATGGCTTGGACGTTTGCACTTGGGGAGGTGGTCTGTGCCGGGAGTGAGAGTGATAGTGAGCCTGAGAATATGTATTGGGAGTGCTGGGAGGGAAAGCCAGGGTAGATGGGCAGAGTGTGTTTGGCTGTGAAAGCGCTGTCAAGGGAAGGTGAGGACCAGCAACAGCTCTAAGCCCTTAGATGTAGCATGCGGCAGAAATCGCTTGGGTGTTTTGACTTTGTGAGGTGGTGTGTGCCGGGAGAGAGAGTGATTTTGGAGTGCTGGGAGGCAAGGCAAAGGCAGATGGGCAGAGTGTGTTTGGCTGTGAAAGCGGTGTCAAGAGAAGGTGAGGACCAGCAACAGCTCTAAGCCCTTAGGCCTATCGTATGGGAGAAATGGCTTGGAGGATTGCACTTTGGGAGGTGGTCTGTGCCGGGAGTGAGAGTGAGATTGAACCTGAGAATGTGTGTTGGGAGTGCTGGGAGGCAAGTTAAAGGCAGATGGCCAGAGTGTGTTTGGCTGTGAAAGCGGAGTCAACGGAAGGTGAGGACCAGCAACAGCTCTAAGCCCTTAGATGTAGCGTATGTCAGAAATCGGTTGGGTGTTTGCACTTTGGGAGGTGGTCTGTGCCGGGAGTGAGAGTGAGATTCAACCTGAGAATGTGTGTTGGGAGTGCTGGGAGGCAAAGCCAGGGTAGATGGGCAGAGTGTGTTTGGCTGTGAAAGCGGTGTCAAGGGAAGGTGAGGACCAGCAACAGCTCTAAGCTCTTAGATGTAGCGTGTGTCAGAAATCGCTTGGATGTTTGCACTTTGGGAGGTGGTCTGTGCCGATAGTGAGAGTGTGTTTGGAGTGGTAGGCGGCAAGGCAAAGGCAGATGGGCAGAGTGTGTTTGGCTGTGAAAGCGGTGTCAAGGGAAGGTGAGGACCAGCAACAGCTCTAAGGCCTTAGATGTAGTGTGTGTCAGAAATCGCTTGGGTATTTGCTCTTTGGGAAGTGGTGTGTGCCGGCAGTGATAGTGAGATTCAACGTGAGAATGTGTTTTGGGAGTGCTGGGAGGCAAGTTAAAGGCAGATGGCCAGAGTGTGTTTGGCTGTGAAAGCGGAGTCAAGGGAAGGTGAGGACCAGCAACAGCTCTAAGCCCTTAGGCCTATCGTAGGGGAGAAATGGCTTGGACGTTTGCACTTTGGGAGGTTGTGTGTGTCGGGATTGAGAGTGAGATTGAGCCTGAGAATATGTATTGGGAGTGCTGGGAGGCAAAGCCAGGGTAGATGGGCAGAGTGTGCTTGGCTGTGAAAGCGGTGTCAAGGGAAGGTGAGGACCAGCAACAGCTCTAAGCTCTTAGATGTATCATGTGTCAGAAATCGCTTGGGTGTTTGCACTTTGGGAGGTGGTCTGTGCTGGGAGTGAGAGTGAGAGCGTGACTGTGCCTGAGAATGTGTGTTGGGAGTGCTGGGAGGCAAGGGCAGCACAGATGGGCAGAGTGTGTTTGGCTGTGAAAGCGGTGTCAAGGGAAGGTGAGGACCAGCAACAGCTCTAAGCCCTTAGATGTAGCATGTGGCAGAAATCGCTTGGGTGTTTTGACTTTGTGAGGTGGTGTGTGCCGGGAGAGAGAGTGATTTGGGAGTGCTGGGAGGCAAGGCAAAGGCAGATGGGCCGAGTGTGTTTGGCTGTGAAAGTGGTGTGAAGAGAAGGTGAGGACCAGCAACAGCTCGAAGCCCTTAGGCCTATCGTATGGGAGAAATGGCTTGGAGGTTTGCACTTTGGGAGGTGGTCTGTGCCGGGAGTGAGAGTGAGATTGAACCTGAGAATATGTGTTGGGAGTGCTGGGAGGCAAGTTAAAGGCAGATGGCCAGAGTGTGTTTGGCTGTGAAAGCGGAGTCAAGGGAAGGTGAGGACCAGCAACAGCTCTAAGCCCTTAGATGTAGCGTGTGTCAGAAATCGCTTGGGTGTTGGCATTTTGGGAGGTGGTCTGTGCCGCGAGTGAGAATGAGATTCAACCTGAGAATGTGTGTTGGGAGTGCTGGGAGGCAAAGCCAGGGTAGATGGGCAGAGTGTGTTTGGCTGTGAAAGCGGTGTCAAGGGAAGGTGAGGACCAGCAACAGCTCTAAGCCCTTAGGCCTATCGTAGGGGAGAAATGGCTTGGAGGTTTGCACTTTGGGAGGTGGTGTGTGCCGGGAGTGAGAGTGAGAGTGAGCCTGAGAATGTGTGTTGGGAGTGCTGGGAGTTGAGGCAAAGGCAGATGGGTAGAGTGTGTTTGTCTGTGAAAGCGGTGTCAAGAGAAGGTGAGGACCAGCAGCAGCTCTAAGCCCTTAAGCCTATCGTAGGGGAGAAATGGCTTGGACGTTTGCACTTTGGGAGGTGGTGTGTGCCGGGAGTGACAGTGAGATTGAGCCTGAGAATGTGTGTTGGGAGTGCTGGGAGGCAAAGCCAGGGTAGATGGGCAGAATGTGTTTGGCTGTGAAAGCGGTGTCAAGGGAAGGTTAGGACCAGCAACAGCTCTAACCCCTTAGATGTAGCGTATGTCAGAAATCGGTTGGGTATTTGCTCTTTGGGAAGTGGTGTGTGCCGGCAGTGATAGTGAGATTCAACCTGAGAATGTGTTTTGGGAGTGCTGGGAGGCAAAACCAGCGTAGATGACCAGAGTGTGTTTGGCTGTGAAAGCGGTGTCAAGGGAAGGTGAGGACCAGCAACAGCTCTAAGCCCTTAGATGTAGCGTATGTCAGAAATCGGTTGGGTGTTTGCACTTTGGGAGGTGGTCTGTGCCAGGAGTGAGAGAGAGATTGAACTTGAGAATGTGTGTTGGGAGTGCTGGGAGGCAAGGGCAGCACAGATGGGCAGAGTGTGTTTGGCTGTGAAAGCGGTGTGAAGGGAAGGTGCGGACCAGCAACAGCTCTAAGCCCTTAGATGTAGCATGCGGCAGAAAATGCTAGGACGTTTGCACTTTGGGAGGTGTTGTGTGCCGGGAGTGAGAGTGAGATTGAACCTGAGAATGTGCGTTGAGAGTGCTGGGAGGCAAGGCAAAGGCAGATGGGCAGAGTGTGTTTTCCTGTGAAAGCGGTGTCAAGGGAAGGTGAGGACCAGCAACAGCTCTAAGCCCTTAGGCCTATCGTAGGGGAGAAATGGCTAGGACGTTTGCACTTTGGGAGGTGGTCTGTGCCGGGAGTGAGAGTGAGATTGAGCCTGAGAATATGTTTTGGGAGTGATGGGAGGGAAAGCCAGGGTAGATGGCCAGAGTGTGTTTGTCTGTGAAAGCGGTGTCAAGGGAAGGTGAGGACCAGCAACAGCTCTAAGCCCTTAGGCCTATCGTAGGGGAGAAATGGCTTGGAGGTTTGCACTTTGGGAGGTGGTCTGTGCCGGGAGTGAGAGTGAGATTGAACCTGAGAATGTGTGTTGGGAGTGCTGGGAGGCAAGTTAAAGGCAGATGGCCAGAGTGTGTTTGGCTGTGAAAGCGGAGTCAAGGGAAGGTGAGGACCAGCAACAGCTCTAAGCCCTTAGATGTAGCATGTGTCAGAAATCGCTTGGGTGTTGGCATTTTGGGAGGTGGTCTGTGCCGCGAGTGAGAATGAGATTCAACCTGAGAATGTGTGTTGGGAGTGCTGGGAGGCAAAACCAGCGTAGATGGCCAGAGTGTGTTTGGCTGTGAAAGCGGTGTCAAGGGAAGGTGAGGACCAGCAACAGCTCTAAGCCCTTAGGCCTATCGTAGGGGAGAAATGGCTTGGAGGTTTGCACACTGGGAGGTGGTCTGTGCCGGAAGTGAGAGTGAGATTCAACCTGAGAATGTGTGTTGGGAGTGCTGGGAGGCAAAGCCATGGTAGATGGGCAGAGTGTGTTTGTCTGTGGAAGAGGTGTCAAGAGAAGGTGAGGACCAGCAACAGCTCTAAGCCCTTAAGCCTATCGCAGGGGAGAAATGGCTTGGACGTTTGCACTTTGGGAGGTGGTCTGTGCCGGGAGTGAGAGTGAGATTGAGCCTGAGAATGTGTGTTGGGAGTGCTGGGAGGCAAAGGCAGGGTAGATGGCCAGAGTGTGTTTGGCTGTGAAAGCGGTGTCAAGGGAAGGTGAAGACCAGCAACAGCTCTAAGCCCTTAGATGTAGCGTATGTCAGAAATCGGTTGGGTGTTTGCACTTTGGGAGGTGGTCTGTGCCGATAGTGAGAGTGTGTTGGGAGTGCTGGGCGGCAAGGCAAAGGCAGATGGCCAGTGTGTGTTTGGCTGTGAAAGCGGTGTCAAGGGAAGGTGAGGACCAGCAACAGCTCTAAGCCCTTAGATGTAGCGTGTGTCAGAAATCGCTTGGGTGTTGGCATTTTGGGAGGTGGTCTGTGCCGCGAGTGAGAATGAGATTCAACCTGAGAATGTGTGTTGGGAGTGCTGGGAGGCAAAGCCAGGGTAGATGGGCAGAGTGTGTTTGGCTGTGAAAGCGGTGTCAAGGGAAGGTGAGGACCAGCAACAGCTCTAAGCCCTTAGGCCTATAGTAGGGGAGAAATGGCTTGGAGGTTTGCACTTTGGGAGGTGGTGTGTGCCGGGAGTGAGAGTGAGCCTGAGAATGTGTGTTGGGAGTGCTGGGAGTTGAGGCAAAGGCAGATGGGTAGAGTGTGTTTGTCTGTGAAAGCGGTGTCAAGAGAAGGTGAGGACCAGCAGCAGCTCTAAGCCCTTAAGCCTATCGTAGGGGAGAAATGGCTTGGACGTTTGCACTTTGGGAGGTGGTGTGTGCCGGGAGTGACAGTGAGATTGAGCCTGAGAATGTGTGTTGGGAGTGCTGGGAGGCAAAGCCAGGGTAGATGGGCAGAATGTGTTTGGCTGTGAAAGCGGTGTCAAGGGAAGGTTAGGACCAGCAACAGCTCTAACCCCTTAGATGTAGCGTATGTCAGAAATCGGTTGGGTGTTTGCACTTTGGGAGGTGGTCTGTGCCGATAGTGAGAGTGTGTTGGGAGTGGTGGGCGGCAAGGCAAAGGCAGATGGGCAGAGTGTGTTTGGCTGTGAAAGCGGTGTCAAGGGAAGGTGAGGACCAGCAACAGCTCTAAGGCCTTAGATGTAGCGTGTGTCAGAAATCGCTTGGGTATTTGCTCTTTGGGAAGTGGTGTGTGCCGGCAGTGATAGTGAGATTCAACCTGAGAATGTGTTTTGGGAGTGCTGGGAGGGAAAACCAGCGTAGATGGCCAGAGTGTGTTTGGCTGTGAAAGCGGTGTCAAGGGAAGGTGAGGACCAGCCACAGCTCTAAGCCCTTAGATGTAGCGTATGTCAGAAATCGGTTGGGTGTTTGCACTTTGGGAGGTGGTCTGTGCCAGGAGTGAGAGAGAGATTGAACTTGAGAATGTGTGTTGGGAGTGCTGGGAGGCAAGGGCAGCACAGATGGGCAGAGTGTGTTTGGCTGTGAAAGCGGTGTGAAGGGAAGGTGCGGACCAGCAACAGCTCTAAGCCCTTAGATGTAGCATGCGGCAGAAAATGCTAGGACGTTTGCACTTTGGGAGGTGTTGTGTGCCGGGAGTGAGAGTGAGATTGAACCTGAGAATGTGCGTTGAGAGTGCTGGGAGGCAAGGCAAAGGCAGATGGGCAGAGTGTGTTTTCCTGCGAAAGCGGTGTCAAGGGAAGGTGAGGACCAGCAACAGCTCGAAGCCCTTAGGCCTATCGTAGGGGAGAAATGGCTTGGACGTTTGCACTTTGGGAGGTGTTGTGTGCCGGGAGTGAGAGTGAGATTGAGCCTGAGAATATGTTTTGGGAGTGATGGGAGGGAAAGCCAGGGTAGATGGGCAGAGTGTGTTTGTCTGTGAAAGCGGTGTCAAGGGAAGGTGAGGACCAGCAACAGCTCTAAGCCCTTAGGCCTATCGTAGGGGAGAAATGGCTTGGACGTTTGCACTTTGGGAGGTGGTCTGTGCCGGGAGTGAGAGTGAGATTGAACCTGAGAATGTGTGTTGGGAGTGCTGGGAGGCAAGTTAAAGGCAGATGGCCAGAGTGTGTTTGGCTGTGAAAGCGGAGTCAAGGGAAGGTGAGGACCAGCAACAGCTCTAAGCCCTTAGATGTAGCGTGTGTCATTAATCGCTTGGGTGTTGGCATTTTGGGAGGTGGTCTGTGCCGCGAGTGAGAATGAGATTCAACCTGAGAATGTGTGTTGGGAGTGCTGGGAGGCAAAGCCAGGGTAGATGGGCAGAGTGTGTTTGGCTGTGAAAGCGGTGTCAAGGGAAGGTGAGGACCAGCAACAGCTCTAAGTCCTTAGGCCTATCGTAGGGGTGAAATGGCTTGGAGGTTTGCACTTTGGGAGGTGGTGTGTGCCGGGAGTGAGAGTGAGAGTAAGCCTGAGAATGTGTGTTGGGAGTGCTGGGAGGCAAAACCAGCGTAGATGGGCAGAGTGTGTTTGGCTGTGAAAGCGGTGTCAAGGGAAGGTGAGGACCAGCCACAGCTCTAAGCCCTTAGATGTAGCGTATGTCAGAAATCGGTTGGGTGTTTGCACTTTGGGAGGTGGTCTGTGCCAGGAGTGAGAGAGAGATTGAACTTGAGAATGTGTCTTGGGAGTGCTGGGAGGCAAGGGCAGCACAGATGGTCAGAGTGTGTTTGGCTGTGAAAGCGGTGTGAAGGGAAGGTGCGGACCAGCAACAGCTCTAAGCCCTTAGGCCTATCGTAGGGGAGAAATGGCTTGGACGTTTGCACTTTGGGAGGTGGTGTGTGCCGGGAGTGAGAGTGAGATTGAGCCTGAGAATGTGTGTTGGGAGTGCTGGGAGGCAAAGCCAGGGTAGATGGGCAGAGTGTGTTTGGCTGTGAAAGCGGTGTCAAGGGAAGGTGAAGACCAGCAACAGCTCTAAGCCCTTAGATGTAGCGTATGTCAGAAATCGGTTGGGTGTTTGCACTTTGGGAGGTGGTCTGTGCCGGGAGTGAGAGTGAGAGTGAGCCTGAGAATGTGTGTTGGGAGTGCTGGGAGGCAAAGCCAGGGTAGATGGGCAGAGTGTGTTTGGCTGTGAAAGCGGTGTCAAGGGAAGGTGAGGACCAGCAACAGCTCTAAGCTCTTAGATGTAGCGTGTGTCAGAAATCGCTTGGAGGTTTGCACTTTGGGAGGTGGTCTGTGCCGATAGTGAGAGTGTGTTGGGAGTGGTGGGCGGCAAGGCAAACGCAGATGGGCAGAGTGTGTTTGGCTGTGAAAGCGGTGTCAAGGGAAGGTGAGGACCAGCAACAGCTCTAAGGCCTTAGATGTAGTGTGTGTCAGAAATCGCTTGGGTATTTGCTCTTTGGGAAGTGGTCTGTGCCGGCAGTGATAGTGAGATTCAACGTGAGAATGTGTTTTGGGAGTGCTGGGAGTCAAAACCAGCATAGATGGCCAGAGTGTGTTTGGCTGTGACAGCGGTGTCAAGGGAAGGTGAGGACCAGCCACAGCTCTAAGCCCTTAGGCCTATCGTAGGGGAGAAATGGCTTGGACGTTTGCACTTGGGGAGGTGGTCTGTGCCGGGAGTGAGAGTGATAGTGAGCCTGAGAATATGTATTGGGAGTGCTGGGAGGGAAAGCCAGGGTAGATGGGCAGAGTGTGTTTGGCTGTGAAAGCGCTGTCAAGGGAAGGTGAGGACCAGCAACAGCTCTAAGCCCTTAGATGTAGCATGCGGCAGAAATCGCTTGGGTGTTTTGACTTTGTGAGGTGGTGTGTGCCGGGAGAGAGAGTGATTTTGGAGTGCTGGGAGGCAAGGCAAAGGCAGATGGGCAGAGTGTGTTTGGCTGTGAAAGCGGTGTCAAGAGAAGGTGAGGACCAGCAACAGCTCGAAGCCCTTAGGCCTATCGTATGGGAGAAATGGCTTGGAGGTTTGCACTTTGGGAGGTGGTCTGTGCCGGGAGTGAGAGTGAGATTGAACCTGAGAATGTGTGTTGGGAGTGCTGGGAGGCAAGTTAAAGGCAGATGGCCAGAGTGTGTTTGGCTGTGAAAGCGGAGTCAAGGGAAGGTGAGGACCAGCAACAGCTCTAAGCCCTTAGATGTAGCGTGTGTCAGAAATCGCTTGGGTGTTGGCATTTTGGGAGGTGGTCTGTGCCGCGAGTGAGAATGAGATTCAACCTCAGAATGTGTGTTGGGAGTGCTGGGAGGCAAAGCCAGGGTAGATGGGCAGAGTGTGTTTGGCTGTGAAAGCGGTGTCAAGGGAAGGTGAAGACCAGCAACAGCTCTAACCCCTTAGATGTAGCGTATGTCAGAAATCGGTTGGGTGTTTGCACTTTGGGAGGTGGTCTGTGCCGGGAGTGAGAGTGAGAGTGAGCCTGAGAATGTGTGTTGGGAGTGCTGGGAGGCAAAGCCAGGGTAGATGGGCAGAGTGTGTTTGGCTGTGAAAGCGGTGTCAAGGGAAGGTGAGGACCAGCAACAGCTCTAAGCTCTTAGATGTAGCGTGTGTCAGAAATCGCTTGGAGGTTTGCACTTTGGGAGGTGGTCTGTGCCGATAGTGAGAGTGTGTTGGGAGTGCTGGGCGGCAAGGCAAACGCAGATGGGCAGAGTGTGTTTGGCTGTGAAAGCGGTGTCAAGGGAAGGTGAGGACCAGCAACAGCTCTAAGGCCTTAGATGTAGTGTGTGTCAGAAATCGCTTGGGTATTTGCTCTTTGGGAAGTGGTCTTGCCGGCAGTGATAGTGAGATTCAACGTGAGAATGTGTTTTGGGAGTGCTGGGAGGCAAAACCAGGGTAGATGGCCAGAGTGTGTTTGGCTGTGAAAGCGGTGTCAAGGGAAGGTGAGGACCAGCCACAGCTCTAAGCCCTTAGGCCTATCGTAGGGGAGAAATGGCTTGGACGTTTGCACTTGGGGAGGTGGTCTGTGCCGGGAGTGAGTGTGATAGTGAGCCTGAGAATATGTATTGGGAGTGCTGGGAGGGAAAGCCAGGGTAGATGGGCAGAGTGTGTTTGGCTGTGAAAGCGCTGTCAAGGGAAGGTGAGGACCAGCAACAGCTCTAAGCCCTTAGATGTAGAATGGGTAGAAATCGCTTGGGTGTTTTGACTTTGTGAGGTGGTGTGTGCCGGGAGAGAGAGTGATTTTGGAGTGCTGGGAGGCAAGGCAAAGGCAGATGGGCAGAGTGTGTTTGGCTGTGAAAGCGGTGTCAAGAGAAGGTGAGGACCAGCAACAGCTCTAAGCCCTTAGGCCTATCGTATGGGAGAAATGGCTTGGAGGATTGCACTTTGGGAGGTGGTCTGTGCCGGGAGTGAGAGTGAGATTGAACCTGAGAATGTGTGTTGGGAGTGCTGGGAGGCAAGTTAAAGGCAGATGGCCAGAGTGTGTTTGGCTGTGAAAGCGGAGTCAACGGAAGGTGAGGACCAGCAACAGCTCTAAGCCCTTAGATGTAGCGTATGTCAGAAATCGGTTGGGTGTTTGCACTTTGGGAGGTGGTCTGTGCCGGGAGTGAGAGTGAGATTCAACCTGAGAATGTGTGTTGGGAGTGCTGGGAGGCAAAGCCAGGGTAGATGGGCAGAGTGTGTTTGGCTGTGAAAGCGGTGTCAAGGGAAGGTGAGGACCAGCAACAGCTCTAAGCTCTTAGATGTAGCGTGTGTCAGAAATCGCTTGGATGTTTGCACTTTGGGAGGTGGTCTGTGCCGATAGTGAGAGTGTGTTTGGAGTGGTAGGCGGCAAGGCAAAGGCAGATGGGCAGAGTGTGTTTGGCTGTGAAAGCGGTGTCAAGGGAAGGTGAGGACCAGCAACAGCTCTAAGGCCTTAGATGTAGTGTGTGTCAGAAATCGCTTGGGTATTTGCTCTTTGGGAAGTGGTGTGTGCCGGCAGTGATAGTGAGATTCAACGTGAGAATGTGTTTTGGGAGTGCTGGGAGGCAAGTTAAAGGCAGATGGCCAGAGTGTGTTTGGCTGTGAAAGCGGAGTCAAGGGAAGGTGAGGACCAGCAACAGCTCTAAGCCCTTAGGCCTATCGTAGGGGAGAAATGGCTTGGACGTTTGCACTTTGGGAGGTGTTGTGTGCCGGGAGTGAGAGTGATAGTGAGCCTGAGAATATGTATTGGGAGTGCTGGGAGGGAAAGCCAGGGTAGATGGGCAGAGTGTGTTTGGCTGTGAAAGCGCTGTCAAGGGAAGGTGAGGACCAGCAACAGCTCTAAGCCCTTAGATGTAGCATGCGGCAGAAATCGCTTGGGTGTTTTGACTTTGTGAGGTGGTGTGTGCCGGGAGAGAGAGTGATTTTGGAGTGCTGGGAGGCAAGGCAAAGGCAGATGGGCAGAGTGTGTTTGGCTGTGAAAGCGGTGTCAAGGGAAGGTGAGGACCAGCAACAGCTCGAAGCCCTTAGGCCTATCGTATGGGAGAAATGGCTTGGAGGTTTGCACTTTGGGAGGTGGTCTGTGCCGGGAGTGAGAGTGAGATTGAACCTGAGAATGTGTGTTGGGAGTGCTGGGAGGCAAGTTAAAGGCAGATGGGCAGAGTGTGTTTGGCTGTGAAAGCGGTGTCAAGGGAAGGTGAGGACCAGCAACAGCTCTAAGCCCTTAGGCCTATCGTAGGGGAGAAATGGCTTAGAGGTTTGCACTTTGGGAGGTGGTGTGTGCCGGGAGTGAGAGTGAGAGTAAGCCTGAGAATGTGTTTTGGGAGTGCTGGGAGGCAAAACCAGCGTAGATGGCCAGAGTGTGTTTGGCTGTGAAAGCGGTGTGAAGGGAAGGTGCGGACCAGCAACAGCTCTAAGCCCTTAGATGTAGCGTATGTCAGAAATCGGTTGGGTGTTTGCACTTTGGGAGGTGGTCTGTGCCAGGAGTGAGAGAGAGATTGAACTTGAGAATGTGTGTTGGGAGTGCTGGGAGGCAAGGGCAGCACAGATGGGCAGAGTGTGTTTGGCTGTGAAAGCGGTGTGAAGGGAAGGTGCGGACCAGCAACAGCTCTAAGCCCTTAGATGTAGCATGAGGCAGAAAATGCTTGGACGTTTGCACTTTGGGAGGTGTTGTGTGCCGGGAGTGAGAGTGAGATTGAACCTGAGAATGTGCGTTGAGAGTGCTGGGAGGCAAGGCAAAGGCAGATGGGCAGAGTGTGTTTTCCTGTGAAAGCGGTGTCAAGGGAAGGTGAGGACAAGCAACAGCTCTAAGCCCTTAGGCCTATCGTAGGGGAGAAATGGCTTGGACGTTTGCACTTTGGGAGGTGTTGTGTGCCGGGAGTGAGAGTGATAGTGAGCCTGAGAATATGTTTTGGGAGTGATGGAAGGGAAAGCCAGGGTAGATGGGCAGAGTGTGTTTGGCTGTGAAAGCGGTGTCAAGGGAAGGTGAGGACCAGCAACAGCTCTAAGCCCTTAGGCCTATCGTAGGGGAGAAATGGCTTGGAGGTTTGCACTTTGGGAGGTGGTGTGTGCCGGGAGTGAGAGTGAGCCTGAGAATGTGTGTTGGGAGTGCTGGGAGTTGAGGCAAAGGCAGATGGGTAGAGTGTGTTTGTCTGTGAAAGCGGTGTCAAGAGAAGGTGAGGACCAGCAGCAGCTCTAAGCCCTTAAGCCTATCGTAGGGGAGAAATGGCTTGGACGTTTGCACTTTGGGAGGTGGTGTGTGCCGGGAGTGACAGTGAGATTGAGCCTGAGAATGTGTGTTGGGAGTGCTGGGAGGCAAAGCCAGGGTAGATGGGCAGAATGTGTTTGGCTGTGAAAGCGGTGTCAAGGGAAGGTTAGGACCAGCAACAGCTCTAACCCCTTAGATGTAGCGTATGTCAGAAATCGGTTGGAGGTTTGCACTTTGGGAGGTGGTCTGTGCCGATAGTGAGAGTGTGTTGGGAGTGGTGGGCGGCAAGGCAAAGGCAGATGGGCAGAGTGTGTTTGGCTGTGAAAGCGGTGTCAAGGGAAGGTGAGGACCAGCAACAGCTCTAAGGCCTTAGATGTAGCGTGTGTCAGAAATCGCTTGGGTATTTGCTCTTTGGGAAGTGGTGTGTGCCGGCAGTGATAGTGAGATTCAACCTGAGAATGTGTTTTGGGAGTGCTGGGAGGCAAAACCAGCGTAGATGGCCAGAGTGTGTTTGGCTGTGAAAGCGGTGTCAAGGGAAGGTGAGGACCAGCCACAGCTCTAAGCCCTTAGATGTAGCGTATGTCAGAAATCGGTTGGGTGTTTGCACTTTGGGAGGTGGTCTGTGCCAGGAGTGAGAGAGAGATTGAACTTGAGAATGTGTGTTGGGAGTGCTGGGAGGCAAGGGCAGCACAGATGGGCAGAGTGTGTTTGGCTGTGAAAGCGGTGTGAAGGGAAGGTGCGGACCAGCAACAGCTCTAAGCCCTTAGATGTAGCATGCGGCAGAAAATGCTAGGACGTTTGCACTTTGGGAGGTGTTGTGTGCCGGGAGTGAGAGTGAGATTGAACCTGAGAATGTGCGTTGAGAGTGCTGGGAGGCAAGGCAAAGGCAGATGGGCAGAGTGTGTTTTCCTGTGAAAGCGGTGTCAAGGGAAGGTGAGGACCAGCAACAGCTCTAAGCCCTTAGGCCTATCGTAGGGGAGAAATGGCTTGGACGTTTGCACTTTGGGAGGTGGTCTGTGCCGGGAGTGAGAGTGAGATTGAGCCTGAGAATATGTTTTGGGAGTGATGGGAGGGAAAGCCAGGGTAGATGGGCAGAGTGTGTTTGGCTGTGAAAGCGGTGTCAAGGGAAGGTGAGGACCAGCAACAGCTCTAAGCCCTTAGGCCTATCGTAGGGGAGAAATGGCTTGGAGGTTTGCACTTTGGGAGGTGGTCTGTGCCGGGAGTGAGAGTGAGATTGAACCTGAGAATGTGTGTTGGGAGTGCTGGGAGGCAAGTTAAAGGCAGATGGCCAGAGTGTGTTTGGCTGTGAAAGCGGAGTCAAGGGAAGGTGAGGACCAGCAACAGCTCTAAGCCCTTAGATGTAGCGTGTGTCAGAAATCGCTTGGGTGTTGGCATTTTGGGAGGTGGTCTGTGCCGCGAGTGAGAATGAGATTCAACCTGAGAATGTGTGTTGGGAGTGCTGGGAGGCAAAGCCAGGGTAGATGGGCAGAGTGTGTTTGGCTGTGAAAGCGGTGTCAAGGGAAGGTGAGGACCAGCAACAGCTCTAAGTCCTTAGGCCTATCGTAGGGGTGAAATGGCTTGGAGGTTTGCACTTTGGGAGGTGGTGTGTGCCGGGAGTGAGAGTGAGAGTAAGCCTGAGAATGTGTGTTGGGAGTGCTGGGAGGCAAAACCAGCGTAGATGGCCAGAGTGTGTTTGGCTGTGAAAGCGGTGTCAAGGGAAGGTGAGGACCAGCCACAGCTCTAAGCCCTTAGATGTAGCGTATGTCAGAAATCGGTTGGGTGTTTGCACCTTGGGAGGTGGTCTGTGCCAGGAGTGAGAGAGAGATTGAACTTGAGAATGTGTCTTGGGAGTGCTGGGAGGCAAGGGCAGCACAGATGGTCAGAGTGTGTTTGGCTGTGAAAGCGGTGTGAAGGGAAGGTGCGGACCAGCAACAGCTCTAAGCCCTTAGGCCTATCGTATGGGAGAAATGGCTTGGACGTTTGCACTTTGGGAGGTGGTCTGTGCCGGGAGTGAGAGTGAGATTGAGCCTGAGAATGTGTGTTGGGAGTGCTGGGAGGCAAAGCCAGGGTAGATGGGCAGAGTGTGTTTGGCTGTGAAAGCGGTGTCAAGGGAAGGTGAAGACCAGCAACAGCTCTAAGCCCTTAGATGTAGCGTATGTCAGAAATCGGTTGGGTGTTTGCACTTTGGGAGGTGGTCTGTGCCGGGAGTGAGAGTGAGAGTGAGCCTGAGAATGTGTGTTGGGAGTGCTGGGAGGCAAACCCAGGGTAGATGGGCAGAGTGTGTTTGGCTGTGAAAGCGGTGTCAAGGGAAGGTGAGGACCAGCAACAGCTCTAAGCTCTTAGATGTAGAGTGTGTCAGAAATCGCTTGGAGGTTTGCACTTTGGGAGGTGGTCTGTGCCGATAGTGAGAGTGTGTTGGGAGTGGTGGGCGGCAAGGCAAACGCAGATGGGCAGAGTGTGTTTGGCTGTGAAAGCAGTGTCAAGGGAAGGTGAGGACCAGCAACAGCTCTAAGGCCTTAGATGTAGTGTGTGTCAGAAATCGCTTGGGTATTTGCTCTTTGGGAAGTGGTCTGTGCCGGCAGTCATAGTGAGATTCAACGTGAGAATGTGTTTTGGGAGTGCTGGGAGTCAAAACCAGCATAGATGGCCAGAGTGTGTTTGGCTGTGACAGCGGTGTCAAGGGAAGGTGAGGACCAGCCACAGCTCTAAGCCCTTAGGCCTATCGTAGGGGAGAAATGGCTTGGACGTTTGCACTTGGGGAGGTGGTCTGTGCCGGGAGTGAGAGTGATAGTGAGCCTGAGAATATGTATTGGGAGTGCTGGGAGGGAAAGCCAGGGTAGATGGGCAGAGTGTGTTTGGCTGTGAAAGCGCTGTCAAGGGAAGGTGAGGACCAGCAACAGCTCTAAGCCCTTAGATGTAGCATGCGGCAGAAATCGCTTGGGTGTTTTGACTTTGTGAGGTGGTGTGTGCCGGGAGAGAGAGTGATTTTGGAGTGCTGGGAGGCAAGGCAAAGGCAGATGGGCAGAGTGTGTTTGGCTGTGAAAGCGGTGTCAAGAGAAGGTGAGGACCAGCAACAGCTCTAAGCCCTTAGGCCTATCGTATGGGAGAAATGGCTTGGAGGTTTGCACTTTGGGAGGTGGTCTGTGCCGGGAGTGAGAGTGAGATTGAACCTGAGAATGTGTGTTGGGAGTGCTGGGAGGCAAGTTAAAGGCAGATGGCCAGAGTGTGTTTGGCTGTGAAAGCGGAGTCAAGGGAAGGTGAGGACCAGCAACAGCTCTAAGCCCTTAGATGTAGCGTGTGTCAGAAATCGCTTGGGTGTTGGCATTTTGGGAGGTGGTCTGTGCCGCGAGTGAGAATGAGATTCAACCTGAGAATGTGTGTTGGGAGTGCTGGGAGGCAAAGCCAGGGTAGATGGGCAGAGTGTGTTTGGCTGTGAAAGCGGTGTCAAGGGAAGGTGAGGACCAGCAACAGCTCTAAGCCCTTAGGCCTATCGTAGGGGAGAAATGGCTTGGAGGTTTGCACTTTGGGAGGTGGTGTGTGCCGGGAGTGAGAGTGAGATTGAGCCTGAGAATGTGTGTTGGGAGTGCTGGGAGGCAAAGGCCGGGTAGATGGCCAGAGTGTGTTTGGCTGTGAAAGCGGTGTCAAGGGAAGGTGAAGACCAGCAACAGCTCTAAGCCCTTAGATGTAGCGTATGTCAGAAATCGGTTGGGTGTTTGCACTTTGGGAGGTGGTCTGTGCCGGGAGTGAGAGATTGAGCCTGAGAATGTGTGTTGGGAGTGCTGGGAGGCAAAGGCCGGGTAGATGGCCAGAGTGTGTTTGGCTGTGAAAGCGGTGTCAAGGGAAGGTGAAGACCAGCAACAGCTCTAAGCCCTTAGATGTAGCGTATGTCAGAAATCGGTTGGGTGTTTGCACTTTGGGAGGTGGTCTGTGCCGGGAGTGAGAGTGAGAGTGAGCCTGAGAATGTGTGTTGGGAGTGCTGGGAGGCAAAGCCAGGGTAGATGGGCAGAGTGTGTTTGGCTGTGAAAGCGGTGTCAAGGGAAGGTGAGGACCAGCAACAGCTCTAAGCTCTTAGATGTAGCGTGTGTCAGAAATCGCTTGGGTGTTTGCACTTTGGGAGGTGGTCTGTGCCGATAGTGAGAGTGTGTTGGGAGTGCTGGGCGGCAAGGCAAAGGCAGATGGGCAGAGTGTGTTTGGCTGTGAAAGCGGTGTCAAGGGAAGGTTAGGACCAGCAACAGCTCTAAGCCCTTAGATGTAGCATGCGGCAGAAATCGCTTGGGTGTTTTGACTTTGGGAGGTGGTGTGTGCCGGGAGAGAGAGTGATTTGGGAGTGCTGGGAGGCAAGGCAAAGGCAGATGGGCAGAGTGTGTTTGGCTGTGAAAGCGGTGTCAAGGGAAGGTGAGGACCAGCAACAGCTCTAAGCCCTTAGGCCTATCGTAGGGGAGAAATGGCTTGGACGTTTGCACTTTGGGAGGTTGTGTGTGTCGCGATTGAGAGTGAGATTGAGCCTGAGAATATGTATTGGGAGTGCTGGGAGGCAAAGCCAGGGTAGATGGGCAGAGTGTGCTTGGCTGTGAAAGCGGTGTCAAGGGAAGGTGAGGACCAGTCACAGCTCTAAGCCCGTAGATGTAGCGTGTGTCAGAAATGATTGGGTATTTGCACTTTGGGAGGTGGTCTGTGCTGGGAGTCAGAGTGAGAGCGTGAGCGTGCCTGAGAATGTGTGTTGGGAGTGCTGGGAGGCAAGGGCAGCGCAGATGGGCAGAGTGCGTTTGGCTGTTAAAGCGGTGTCAAGGGAAGGTGAAGACCAGCAACAGCTCTAAGCCCTTAGATGTAGCGTGTGTCAGAAATCGGTTTGGTGGTGGCATTTTGGGAGGTGGTCTGTGCTGGTAGTGAGAGTGTGTTGGGATTGCTGGGAGGCAAGGCAAAGGCGGATGGCCAGAGTGTGTTTGGCTGTGAAAGCGGTGTCAAGGGAAGGTGAAGACCAGCAACAGCTCTAAGCCCTTAGATGTAGCGTACGTCAGAAATCGGTTGGGTGTTTGCACTTTGGGAGGTGGTCTGTGCCGGGAGTGAGAGTGAGATTGAGCCTGAGAATGTGTGTTGGGAGTGCTGGGAGGCAAAGGCCGGGTAGATGGCCAGCGTGTGTTTGGCTGTGAAAGCGGTGTCAAGGGAACGTGAAGACCAGCAACAGCTCTAAGCCCTTAGATGTAGCGTATGTCAGAAATCGGTTGGGTGTTTGCACTTTGGGAGGTGGTGTGTGCCGGGAGTGAGAGTGAGATTGAGCCTGAGAATGTGTGTTGGGAGTGCTGGGAGGCAAAGCCAGGGTAGATGGGCAGAGTGTGTTTGGCTGTGAAAGCGGTGTCAAGGGAAGGTGAGGACCAGCAACAGCTCTAAGCTCTTAGATGTAGCGTGTGTCAGAAATCGCTTGGGTGTTTGCACTTTGGGAGGTGGTCTGTGCCGATAGTGAGAGTGTGTTGGGAGTGCTGGGCGGCAAGGCAAAGGATGATGGGCAGAGTGTGTTTGGCTGTGAAAGCGGTGTCAAGGGAAGGTGAGGACCAGCAACAGCTCTAAGCCCTTAGATGTAGCATGCGGCAGAAATCGCTTGGGTGTTTTGACTTTGGGAGGTGGTGTGTGCCGGGAGAGAGAGTGATTTGGGAGTGCTGGGAGGCAAGGCAAAGGCAGATGGGCAGAGTGTGTTTGGCTGTGAAAGCGGTGTCAAGGGAAGGTGAGGGCCAGCAACAGCTCTAAGCCCTTAGGCCTATCGTAGGGGAGAAATGGCTTGGAGGTTTGCACTTTGGGAGGTGGTCTGTGCCGGGAGTGAGAGTGAGATTGAACCTGAGAATGTGTGTTCGGAGTGCTGGGAGGCAAGTTAAAGGCAGATGGCCAGAGTGTGTTTGGCTGTGAAAGCGGAGTCAAGGGAAGGTGAGGACCAGCAACAGCTCTAAGCCCTTAGATGTAGCGTATGTCAGAAATCGCTTGGGTGTTTGCACTTTGGGAGGTGGTGTGTGCCGGGAGAGAGAGTGATTTGGGAGTGCTGGGAGGCAAGGCAAAGGCAGATGGCCAGAGTGTGTTTGGCTGTGAAAGCGGTGTCAAGGGAAGGTGAGGACCAGCAACAGCTCTAAGCCCTTAGGCCTATCGTAGGGGAGAAATGGCTTGGACGTTTGCACTTTGGGAGGTTGTGTGTGTCGCGATTGAGAGTGAGATTGAGCCTGAGAATATGTATTGGGAGTGCTGGGAGGCAAAGCCAGGGTAGATGGGCAGAGTGTGCTTGGCTGTGAAAGCGGTGTCAAGGGAAGGTGAGCACCAGCAACAGCTCTAAGCCCTTAGATGTAGCGTGTGTCAGAAATCGCTTGGGTGTTGGCATTTTGGGAGGTGGTCTGTGCCGCGAGTGAGAATGAGATTCAACCTGAGAATGTGTGTTGGGAGTGCTGGGAGGCAAAGCCAGGGTAGATGGGCAGAGTGTGTTTGGCTGTGAAACTGGTGTCAAGGGAAGATGAGGACCAGCAACAGCTCTAAGCCCTTAGATGTAGCATGCGGCCGAAATCGCTTGGGTGTTTTGACTTTGGGAGGTGGTGTGTGCCGGGAGAGAGAGTGATTTGGGAGTGCTGGGATGCAAGGCAAAGGCAGATGGGCAGAGTGTGTTTGGCTGTGAAAGCGGTGTCAAGAGAAGGTGAGGACCAGCAACAGCTCTAAGGCCTTAGATGTAGCGTGTGTCAGAAATCGCTTGGGTATTTGCTCTTTGGGAAGTGGTCTGTGCCGGCAGTGATAGTGAGATTCAACCTGAGAATGTGTTTTGGGAGTGCTGGGAGGCAAAGGCAGGGTAGATGGGCAGAGTGTGTTTGGCTGTGAAAGCGGTGTCAAGGGAAGGTGAGGACCAGCAACAGCTCTAAGCCCTTAGGCCTATCGTAGGGGAGAAATGGCTAGGACGTTTGCACTTTGGCAGGTGGTCTGTGCCGGGAGTGAGAGTGAGATTGAGCCTGAGAATATGTTTTGGGAGTGATGGGAGGGAAAGCCAGGGTAGATGGCCAGAGTGTGTTTGGCTGTGAAAGCGGTGTCAAGGGAAGGTGAGGACCAGCAACAGCTCTAAGCCCTTAGGCCTATCGTAGGGGAGAAATGGCTTGGAGGTTTGCACTTTGGGAGGTGGTCTGTGCCGGGAGTGAGAGTGAGATTGAACCTGAGAATGTGTGTTGGGAGTGCTGGGAGGCAAGTTAAAGGCAGATGGCCAGAGTGTGTTTGGCTGTGAAAGCGGAGTCAAGGGAAGGTGAGGACCAGCAACAGCTCTAAGCCCTTAGATGTAGCATGTGTCAGAAATCGCTTGGGTGTTGGCATTTTGGGAGGTGGTCTGTGCCGCGAGTGAGAATGAGATTCAACCTGAGAATGTGTGTTGGGAGTGCTGGGAGGCAAAGCCAGGGTAGATGGGCAGAGTGTGTTTGGCTGTGAAAGCGGTGTCAAGGGAAGGTGAGGACCAGCAACAGCTCTAAGCCCTTAGGCCTATCGTAGGGGAGAAATGGCTTGGAGGTTTGCACACTGGGAGGTGGTCTGTGCCGGAAGTGAGAGTGAGATTCAACCTGAGAATGTGTGTTGGGAGTGCTGGGAGGCAAAGCCATGGTAGATGGGCAGAGTGTGTTTGTCTGTGGAAGAGGTGTCAAGAGAAGGTGAGGACCAGCAACAGCTCTAAGCCCTTAAGCCTATCGCAGGGGAGAAATGGCTTGGACGTTTGCACTTGGGGAGGTGGTCTGTGCCGGGAGTGAGAGTGAGATTGAGCCTGAGAATGTGTGTTGGGAGTGCTGGGAGGCAAAGCCAGGGTAGATGGCCAGAGTGTGTTTGGCTGTGAAAGCGGTGTCAAGGGAAGGTGAAGACCAGCAACAGCTCTAAGCCCTTAGATGTAGCGTATGTCAGAAATCGGTTGGGTGTTTGCACTTTGGGAGGTGGTCTGTGCCGATAGTGAGAGTGTGTTGGGAGTGCTGGGCGGCAAGGCAAAGGCAGATGGCCAGTGTGTGTTTGGCTGTGAAAGCGGTGTCAAGGGAAGGTGAGGACCAGCAACAGCTCTAAGGCCTTAGATGTAGCGTGTGTCAGAAATCGGTTGGGTGTTGGCATTTTGGGAGGTGGTCTGTGCCGCGAGTGAGAATGAGATTCAACCTGAGAATGTGTGTTGGGAGTGCTGGGAGGCAAAGCCAGGGTAGATGGGCAGAGTGTGTTTGGCTGTGAAAGCGGTGTCAAGGGAAGGTGAGGACCAGCAACAGCTCTAAGCCCTTAGGCCTATCGTAGGGGAGAAATGGCTTGGAGGTTTGCACTTTGGGAGGTGGTGTGTGCCGGGAGTGAGAGTGAGCCTGAGAATGTGTGTTGGGAGTGCTGGGAGTTGAGGCAAAGGCAGATGGGTAGAGTGTGTTTGTCTGTGAAAGCGGTGTCAAGAGAAGGTGAGGACCAGCAGCAGCTCTAAGCCCTTAAGCCTATCGTAGGGGAGAAATGGCTTGGACGTTTGCACTTTGGGAGGTGGTGTGTGCCGGGAGTGACAGTGAGATTGAGCCTGAGAATGTGTGTTGGGAGTGCTGGGAGGCAAAGCCAGGGTAGATGGGCAGAATGTGTTTGGCTGTGAAAGCGGTGTCAAGGGAAGGTTAGGACCAGCAACAGCTCTAACCCCTTAGATGTAGCGTATGTCAGAAATCGGTTGGAGGTTTGCACTTTGGGAGGTGGTCTGTGCCGATAGTGAGAGTGTGTTGGGAGTGGTGGGCGGCAAGGCAAAGGCAGATGGGCAGAGTGTGTTTGGCTGTGAAAGCGGTGTCAAGGGAAGGTGAGGACCAGCAACAGCTCTAAGGCCTTAGATGTAGCGTGTGTCAGAAATCGCTTGGGTATTTGCTCTTTGGGAAGTGGTGTGTGCCGGCAGTGATAGTGAGATTCAACCTGAGAATGTGTTTTGGGAGTGCTGGGAGGGAAAACCAGCGTAGATGGCCAGAGTGTGTTTGGCTGTGAAAGCGGTGTCAAGGGAAGGTGAGGACCAGCCACAGCTCTAAGCCCTTAGATGTAGCGTATGTCAGAAATCGGTTGGGTGTTTGCACTTTGGGAGGTGGTCTGTGCCAGGAGTGAGAGAGAGATTGAACTTGAGAATGTGTGTTGGGAGTGCTGGGAGGCAAGGGCAGCACAGATGGGCAGAGTGTGTTTGGCTGTGAAAGCGGTGTGAAGGGAAGGTGCGGACCAGCAACAGCTCTAAGCCCTTAGATGTAGCATGCGGCAGAAAATGCTAGGACGTTTGCACTTTGGGAGGTGTTGTGTGCCGGGAGTGAGAGTGAGATTGAACCTGAGAATGTGCGTTGAGAGTGCTGGGAGGCAAGGCAAAGGCAGATGGGCAGAGTGTGTTTTCCTGTGAAAGCGGTGTCAAGGGAAGGTGAGGACCAGCAACAGCTCTAAGCCCTTAGGCCTATCGTAGGGGAGAAATGGCTTGGACGTTTGCACTTTGGGAGGTGGTCTGTGCCGGGAGTGAGAGTGAGATTGAGCCTGAGAATATGTTTTGGGAGTGATGGGAGGGAAAGCCAGGGTAGATGGGCAGAGTGTGTTTGTCTGTGAAAGCGGTGTCAAGGGAAGGTGAGGACCAGCAACAGCTCTAAGCCCTTAGGCCTATCGTAGGGGAGAAATGGCTTGGAGGTTTGCACTTTGGGAGGTGGTCTGTGCCGGGAGTGAGAGTGAGATTGAACCTGAGAATGTGTGTTGGGAGTGCTGGGAGGCAAGTTAAAGGCAGATGGCCAGAGTGTGTTTGGCTGTGAAAGCGGAGTCAAGGGAAGGTGAGGACCAGCAACAGCTCTAAGCCCTTAGATGTAGCGTGTGTCAGAAATCGCTTGGGTGTTGGCATTTTGGGAGGTGGTCTGTGCCGCGAGTGAGAATGAGATTCAACCTGAGAATGTGTGTTGGGAGTGCTGGGAGGCAAAGCCAGGGTAGATGGGCAGAGTGTGTTTGGCTGTGAAAGCGGTGTCAAGGGAAGGTGAGGACCAGCAACAGCTCTAAGCCCTTAGGCCTATCGTAGGGGAGAAATGGCTTGGAGGTTTGCAGTTTGGGAGGTGGTGTGTGCCGGGAGTGAGAGTGAGAGTGAGCCTGAGAATGTGTGTTGGGAGTGCTGGGAGTTGAGGCAAAGGCAGATGGGCAGAGTGTGTTTGTCTGTGAAAGCGGTGTCAAGAGAAGGTGAGGACCAGCAGCAGCTCTAAGCCCTTAAGCCTATCGTAGGGGAGAAATGGCTTGGACGTTTGCACTTTGGGAGGTGGTGTGTGCCGGGAGTGACAGTGAGATTGAGCCTGAGAATGTGTGTTGGGAGTGCTGGGAGGCAAAGGCAGGGTAGATGGGCAGAATGTGTTTGGCTGTGAAAGCGGTGTCAAGGGAAGGTGAAGACCAGCAACAGCTCTAACCCCTTAGATGTAGCGTATGTCAGAAATCGGTTGGGTGTTTGCACTTTGGGAGGTGGTCTGTGCCGGGAGTGAGAGTGAGAGTGAGCCTGAGAATGTGTGTTGGGAGTGCTGGGAGGCAAAGCCAGGGTAGATGGGCAGAGTGTGTTTGGCTGTGAAAGCGGTGTCAAGGGAAGGTGAGGACCAGCAACAGCTCTAAGCTCTTAGATGTAGCGTGTGTCAGAAATCGCTTGGAGGTTTGCACTTTGGGAGGTGGTCTGTGCCGATAGTGAGAGTGTGTTGGGAGTGCTGGGCGGCAAGGCAAACGCAGATGGGCAGAGTGTGTTTGGCTGTGAAAGCGGTGTCAAGGGAAGGTGAGGACCAGCAACAGCTCTAAGGCCTTAGATGTAGTGTGTGTCAGAAATCGCTTGGAGGTTTGCACTTTGGGAAGTGGTCTTGCCGGCAGTGATAGTGAGATTCAACGTGAGAATGTGTTTTGGGAGTGCTGGGAGTCAAAACCAGCATAGATGGCCAGAGTGTGTTTGGCTGTGAAAGCGGTGTCAAGGGAAGGTGAGGACCAGCCACAGCTCTAAGCCCTTAGGCCTATCGTAGGGGAGAAATGGCTTGGACGTTTGCACTTTGGGAGGTGGTCTGTGCCGGGAGTGAGAGTGAGATTGAGCCTGAGAATGTGTTTTGGGAGTGATGGGAGGCAAAGCCAGGGTAGATGGGCAGAGTGTGTTTGTCTGTGAAAGCGGTGTCAAGGGAAGGTGAAGACCAGCAACAGCTCTAAGCCCTTAGGCCTATCGTAGGGGAGAAATGGCTTGGAGGTTTGCACTTTGGGAGGTGGTCTGTGCCGGGAGTGAGAGTGAGATTGAACCTGAGAATGTGTGTTGGGAGTGCTGGGAGGCAAGTTAAAGGCAGATGGCCAGAGTGTGTTTGGCTGTGAAAGCGGAGTCAAGGGAAGGTGAGGACCAGCAACAGCTCTAAGCCCTTAGATGTAGCGTGTGTCAGAAATCGCTTGGGTGTTGGCATTTTGGGAGGTGGTCTGTGCCGCGAGTGAGAATGAGATTCAACCTGAGAATGTGTGTTGGGAGTGCTGGGAGGCAAAGCCAGGGTAGATGGGCAGAGTGTGTTTGGCTGTGAAAGCGGTGTCAAGGGAAGGTGAGGACCAGCAACAGCTCTAAGTCCTTAGGCCTATCGTAGGGGTGAAATGGCTTGGAGGTTTGCACTTTGGGAGGTGGTCTTGCCGGCAGTGATAGTGAGATTCAACCTGAGAATGTGTTTTGGGAGTGCTGGGAGGCAAAACCAGCGTAGATGGCCAGAGTGTGTTTGGCTGTGAAAGCGGTGTCAAGGGAAGGTGAGGACCAGCCACAGCTCTAAGCCCTTAGATGTAGCGTATGTCAGAAATCGGTTGGGTGTTTGCACTTTGGGAGGTGGTCTGTGCCAGGAGTGAGAGAGAGATTGAACTTGAGAATGTGTGTTGGGAGTGCTGGGAGGCAAGGGCAGCACAGATGGGCAGAGTGTGTTTGGCTGTGAAAGCGGTGTGAAGGGAAGGTGCGGACCAGCAACAGCTCTAAGCCCTTAGATGTAGCATGCGGCAGAAAATGCTAGGACGTTTGCACTTTGGGAGGTGTTGTGTGCCGGGAGTGAGAGTGAGATTGAACCTGAGAATGTGCGTTGAGAGTGCTGGGAGGCAAGGCAAAGGCAGATGGGCAGAGTGTGTTTTCCTGTGAAAGCGGTGTCAAGGGAAGGTGAGGACAAGCAACAGCTCTAAGCCCTTAGGCCTATCGTAGGGGAGAAATGGCTTGGACGTTTGCACTTTGGGAGGTGGTCTGTGCCGGGAGTGAGAGTGAGATTGAGCCTGAGAATGTGTTTTGGGAGTGATGGGAGGCAAAGCCAGGGTAGATGGGCAGAGTGTGTTTGTCTGTGAAAGCGGTGTCAAGGGAAGGTGAAGACCAGCAACAGCTCTAAGCCCTTAGGCCTATCGTAGGGGAGAAATGGCTTGGAGGTTTGCACTTTGGGAGGTGGTCTGTGCCGGGAGTGAGAGTGAGATTGAACCTGAGAATGTGTGTTGGGAGTGCTGGGAGGCAAGTTAAAGGCAGATGGCCAGAGTGTGTTTGGCTGTGAAAGCGGAGTCAAGGGAAGGTGAGGACCAGCAACAGCTCTAAGCCCTTAGATGTAGCGTGTGTCAGAAATCGCTTGGGTGTTGGCATTTTGGGAGGTGGTCTGTGCCGCGAGTGAGAATGAGATTCAACCTGAGAATGTGTGTTGGGAGTGCTGGGAGGCAAAGCCAGGGTAGATGGGCAGAGTGTGTTTGGCTGTGAAAGCGGTGTCAAGGGAAGGTGAGGACCAGCAACAGCTCTAAGTCCTTAGGCCTATCGTAGGGGTGAAATGGCTTGGAGGTTTGCACTTTGGGAGGTGGTGTGTGCCGGGAGTGAGAGTGAGAGTAAGCCTGAGAATGTGTGTTGGGAGTGCTGGGAGGCAAAACCAGCGTAGATGGGCAGAGTGTGTTTGGCTGTGAAAGCGGTGTCAAGGGAAGGTGAGGACCAGCCACAGCTCTAAGCCCTTAGATGTAGCGTATGTCAGAAATCGGTTGGGTGTTTGCACTTTGGGAGGTGGTCTGTGCCAGGAGTGAGAGAGAGATTGAACTTGAGAATGTGTCTTGGGAGTGCTGGGAGGCAAGGGCAGCACAGATGGTCAGAGTGTGTTTGGCTGTGAAAGCGGTGTGAAGGGAAGGTGCGGACCAGCAACAGCTCTAAGCCCTTAGGCCTATCGTAGGGGAGAAATGGCTTGGACGTTTGCACTTTGGGAGGTGGTGTGTGCCGGGAGTGAGAGTGAGATTGAGCCTGAGAATGTGTGTTGGGAGTGCTGGGAGGCAAAGCCAGGGTAGATGGGCAGAGTGTGTTTGGCTGTGAAAGCGGTGTCAAGGGAAGGTGAAGACCAGCAACAGCTCTAAGCCCTTAGATGTAGCGTATGTCAGAAATCGGTTGGGTGTTTGCACTTTGGGAGGTGGTCTGTGCCGGGAGTGAGAGTGAGAGTGAGCCTGAGAATGTGTGTTGGGAGTGCTGGGAGGCAAAGCCAGGGTAGATGGGCAGAGTGTGTTTGGCTGTGAAAGCGGTGTCAAGGGAAGGTGAGGACCAGCAACAGCTCTAAGCTCTTAGATGTAGCGTGTGTCAGAAATCGCTTGGAGGTTTGCACTTTGGGAGGTGGTCTGTGCCGATAGTGAGAGTGTGTTGGGAGTGCTGGGCGGCAAGGCAAACGCAGATGGGCAGAGTGTGTTTGGCTGTGAAAGCGGTGTCAAGGGAAGGTGAGGACCAGCAACAGCTCTAAGGCCTTAGATGTAGTGTGTGTCAGAAATCGCTTGGGTATTTGCTCTTTGGGAAGTGGTCTGTGCCGGCAGTGATAGTGAGATTCAACGTGAGAATGTGTTTTGGGAGTGCTGGGAGTCAAAACCAGCATAGATGGCCAGAGTGTGTTTGGCTGTGACAGCGGTGTCAAGGGAAGGTGAGGACCAGCCACAGCTCTAAGCCCTTAGGCCTATCGTAGGGGAGAAATGGCTTGGACGTTTGCACTTGGGGAGGTGGTCTGTGCCGGGAGTGAGAGTGATAGTGAGCCTGAGAATATGTATTGGGAGTGCTGGGAGGGAAAGCCAGGGTAGATGGGCAGAGTGTGTTTGGCTGTGAAAGCGCTGTCAAGGGAAGGTGAGGACCAGCAACAGCTCTAAGCCCTTAGATGTAGCATGCGGCAGAAATCGCTTGGGTGTTTTGACTTTGTGAGGTGGTGTGTGCCGGGAGAGAGAGTGATTTTGGAGTGCTGGGAGGCAAGGCAAAGGCAGATGGGCAGAGTGTGTTTGGCTGTGAAAGCGGTGTCAAGAGAAGGTGAGGACCAGCAACAGCTCGAAGCCCTTAGGCCTATCGTATGGGAGAAATGGCTTGGAGGTTTGCACTTTGGGAGGTGGTCTGTGCCGGGAGTGAGAGTGAGATTGAACCTGAGAATGTGTGTTGGGAGTGCTGGGAGGCAAGTTAAAGGCAGATGGCCAGAGTGTGTTTGGCTGTGAAAGCGGAGTCAAGGGAAGGTGAGGACCAGCAACAGCTCTAAGCCCTTAGATGTAGCGTGTGTCAGAAATCGCTTGGGTGTTGGCATTTTGGGAGGTGGTCTGTGCCGCGAGTGAGAATGAGATTCAACCTCAGAATGTGTGTTGGGAGTGCTGGGAGGCAAAGCCAGGGTAGATGGGCAGAGTGTGTTTGGCTGTGAAAGCGGTGTCAAGGGAAGGTGAAGACCAGCAACAGCTCTAACCCCTTAGATGTAGCGTATGTCAGAAATCGGTTGGGTGTTTGCACTTTGGGAGGTGGTCTGTGCCGGGAGTGAGAGTGAGAGTGAGCCTGAGAATGTGTGTTGGGAGTGCTGGGAGGCAAAGCCAGGGTAGATGGGCAGAGTGTGTTTGGCTGTGAAAGCGGTGTCAAGGGAAGGTGAGGACCAGCAACAGCTCTAAGCCCTTAGATGTAGCGTGTGTCAGAAATCGCTTGGAGGTTTGCACTTTGGGAGGTGGTCTGTGCCGATAGTGAGAGTGTGTTGGGAGTGCTGGGCGGCAAGGCAAACGCAGATGGGCAGAGTGTGTTTGGCTGTGAAAGCGGTGTCAAGGGAAGGTGAGGACCAGCAACAGCTCTAAGGCCTTAGATGTAGTGTGTGTCAGAAATCGCTTGGGTATTTGCTCTTTGGGAAGTGGTCTTGCCGGCAGTGATAGTGAGATTCAACGTGAGAATGTGTTTTGGGAGTGCTGGGAGTCAAAACCAGCATAGATGGCCAGAGTGTGTTTGGCTGTGAAAGCGGTGTCAAGGGAAGGTGAGGACCAGCCACAGCTCTAAGCCCTTAGGCCTATCGTAGGGGAGAAATGGCTTGGACGTTTGCACTTGGGGAGGTGGTCTGTGCCGGGAGTGAGTGTGATAGTGAGCCTGAGAATATGTATTGGGAGTGCTGGGAGGGAAAGCCTGGGTAGATGGGCAGAGTGTGTTTGGCTGTGAAAGCGCTGTCAAGGGAAGGTGAGGACCAGCAACAGCTCTAAGCCCTTAGATGTACCATGTGGCAGAAATCGCTTGGGTGTTTTGACTTTGTGAGGTGGTGTGTGCCGGGAGAGAGAGTGATTTGGGAGTGCTGGGAGGCAAGGCAAAGGCAGATGGGCCGAGTGTGTTTGGCTGTGAAAGCGGTGTCAAGAGAAGGTGAGGACCAGCAACAGCTCTAAGCCCTTAGGCCTATCGTAGGGGAGAAATGGCTTGGAGGTTTGCACTTTGGGAGGTGGTCTGTGCCGGGAGTGAGAGTGAGATTGAACCTGAGAATGTGTGTTGGGAGTGCTGGGAGGCAAGTTAAAGGCAGATGGCCAGAGTGTGTTTGGCTGTGAAAGCGGAGTCAAGGGAAGGTGAGGACCAGCAACAGCTCTAAGCCCTTAGATGTAGCGTGTGTCAGAAATCGCTTGGGTGTTGGCATTTTGGGAGGTGGTCTGTGCCGCGAGTGAGAATGAGATTCAACCTCAGAATGTGTGTTGGGAGTGCTGGGAGGCAAAGCCAGGGTAGATGGGCAGAGTGTGTTTGGCTGTGAAAGCGGTGTCAAGGGAAGGTGAAGACCAGCAACAGCTCTAACCCCTTAGATGTAGCGTATGTCAGAAATCGGTTGGGTGTTTGCACTTTGGGAGGTGGTCTGTGCCGGGAGTGAGAGTGAGAGTGAGCCTGAGAATGTGTGTTGGGAGTGCTGGGAGGCAAAGCCAGGGTAGATGGGCAGAGTGTGTTTGGCTGTGAAAGCGGTGTCAAGGGAAGGTGAGGACCAGCAACAGCTCTAAGCTCTTAGATGTAGCGTGTGTCAGAAATCGCTTGGAGGTTTGCACTTTGGGAGGTGGTCTGTGCCGATAGTGAGAGTGTGTTGGGAGTGCTGGGCGGCAAGGCAAACGCAGATGGGCAGAGTGTGTTTGGCTGTGAAAGCGGTGTCAAGGGAAGGTGAGGACCAGCAACAGCTCTAAGGCCTTAGATGTAGTGTGTGTCAGAAATCGCTTGGGTATTTGCTCTTTGGGAAGTGGTCTTGCCGGCAGTGATAGTGAGATTCAACGTGAGAATGTGTTTTGGGAGTGCTGGGAGGCAAAACCAGGGTAGATGGCCAGAGTGTGTTTGGCTGTGAAAGCGGTGTCAAGGGAAGGTGAGGACCAGCCACAGCTCTAAGCCCTTAGGCCTATCGTAGGGGAGAAATGGCTTGGACGTTTGCACTTGGGGAGGTGGTCTGTGCCGGGAGTGAGTGTGATAGTGAGCCTGAGAATATGTATTGGGAGTGCTGGGAGGGAAAGCCTGGGTAGATGGGCAGAGTGTGTTTGGCTGTGAAAGCGCTGTCAAGGGAAGGTGAGGACCAGCAACAGCTCTAAGCCCTTAGATGTACCATGTGGCAGAAATCGCTTGGGTGTTTTGACTTTGTGAGGTGGTGTGTGCCGGGAGAGAGAGTGATTTGGGAGTGCTGGGAGGCAAGGCAAAGGCAGATGGGCCGAGTGTGTTTGGCTGTGAAAGCGGTGTCAAGAGAAGGTGAGGACCAGCAACAGCTCTAAGCCCTTAGGCCTATCGTAGGGGAGAAATGGCTTGGAGGTTTGCACTTTGGGAGGTGGTCTGTGCCGGGAGTGAGAGTGAGATTGAACCTGAGAATGTGTGTTGGGAGTGCTGGGAGGCAAGTTAAAGGCAGATGGCCAGAGTGTGTTTGGCTGTGAAAGCGGAGTCAAGGGAAGGTGAGGACCAGCAACAGCTCTAAGCCCTTAGATGTAGCGTGTGTCAGAAATCGCTTGGGTGTTGGCATTTTGGGAGGTGGTCTGTGCCGCGAGTGAGAATGAGATTCAACCTGAGAATGTGTGTTGGGAGTGCTGGGAGGCAAAGCCAGGGTAGATGGGCAGAGTGTGTTTGGCTGTGAAAGCGGTGTCAAGGGAAGGTGAGGACCAGCAACAGCTCTAAGCCCTTAGGCCTATCGTAGGGGAGAAATGGCTTGGAGGTTTGCACTTTGGGAGGTGGTGTGTGCCGGGAGTGAGAGTGAGATTGAGCCTGAGAATGTGTGTTGGGAGTGCTGGGAGGCAAAGGCCGGGTAGATGGCCAGAGTGTGTTTGGCTGTGAAAGCGGTGTCAAGGGAAGGTGAAGACCAGCAACAGCTCTAAGCCCTTAGATGTAGCGTATGTCAGAAATCGGTTGGGTGTTTGCACTTTGGGAGGTGGTCTGTGCCGGGAGTGAGAGATTGAGCCTGAGAATGTGTGTTGGGAGTGCTGGGAGGCAAAGGCCGGGTAGATGGCCAGAGTGTGTTTGGCTGTGAAAGCGGTGTCAAGGGAAGGTGAAGACCAGCAACAGCTCTAAGCCCTTAGATGTAGCGTATGTCAGAAATCGGTTGGGTGTTTGCACTTTGGGAGGTGGTCTGTGCCGGGAGTGAGAGTGAGAGTGAGCCTGAGAATGTGTGTTGGGAGTGCTGGGAGGCAAAGCCAGGGTAGATGGGCAGAGTGTGTTTGGCTGTGAAAGCGGTGTCAAGGGAAGGTGAGGACCAGCAACAGCTCTAAGCTCTTAGATGTAGCGTGTGTCAGAAATCGCTTGGGTGTTTGCACTTTGGGAGGTGGTCTGTGCCGATAGTGAGAGTGTGTTGGGAGTGCTGGGCGGCAAGGCAAAGGCAGATGGGCAGAGTGTGTTTGGCTGTGAAAGCGGTGTCAAGGGAAGGTTAGGACCAGCAACAGCTCTAAGCCCTTAGATGTAGCATGCGGCAGAAATCGCTTGGGTGTTTTGACTTTGGGAGGTGGTGTGTGCCGGGAGAGAGAGTGATTTGGGAGTGCTGGGAGGCAAGGCAAAGGCAGATGGGCAGAGTGTGTTTGGCTGTGAAAGCGGTGTCAAGGGAAGGTGAGGACCAGCAACAGCTCTAAGCCCTTAGGCCTATCGTAGGGGAGAAATGGCTTGGACGTTTGCACTTTGGGAGGTTGTGTGTGTCGCGATTGAGAGTGAGATTGAGCCTGAGAATATGTATTGGGAGTGCTGGGAGGCAAAGCCAGGGTAGATGGGCAGAGTGTGCTTGGCTGTGAAAGCGGTGTCAAGGGAAGGTGAGGACCAGTCACAGCTCTAAGCCCGTAGATGTAGCGTGTGTCAGAAATGATTGGGTATTTGCACTTTGGGAGGTGGTCTGTGCTGGGAGTCAGAGTGAGAGCGTGAGCGTGCCTGAGAATGTGTGTTGGGAGTGCTGGGAGGCAAGGGCAGCGCAGATGGGCAGAGTGCGTTTGGCTGTTAAAGCGGTGTCAAGGGAAGGTGAAGACCAGCAACAGCTGTAAGCCCTTAGATGTAGCGTGTGTCAGAAATCGGTTTGGTGGTGGCATTTTGGGAGGTGGTCTGTGCTGGTAGTGAGAGTGTGTTGGGATTGCTGGGAGGCAAGGCAAAGGCGGATGGCCAGAGTGTGTTTGGCTGTGAAAGCGGTGTCAAGGGAAGGTGAAGACCAGCAACAGCTCTAAGCCCTTAGATGTAGCGTACGTCAGAAATCGGTTGGGTGTTTGCACTTTGGGAGGTGGTCTGTGCCGGGAGTGAGAGTGAGATTGAGCCTGAGAATGTGTGTTGGGAGTGCTGGGAGGCAAAGGCCGGGTAGATGGCCAGCGTGTGTTTGGCTGTGAAAGCGGTGTCAAGGGAACGTGAAGACCAGCAACAGCTCTAACCCCTTAGATGTAGCGTATGTCAGAAATCGGTTGGGTGTTTGCACTTTGGGAGGTGGTGTGTGCCGGGAGTGAGAGTGAGAGTGAGCCTGAGAATGTGTGTTGGGAGTGCTGGGAGGCAAAGCCAGGGTAGATGGGCAGAGTGTGTTTGGCTCTGAAAGCGGTGTCAAGGGAAGGTGAGGACCAGCAACAGCTCTAAGCTCTTAGATGTAGCGTGTGTCAGAAATCGCTTGGGTGTTTGCACTTTGGGAGGTGGTCTGTGCCGATAGTGAGAGTGTGTTGGGAGTGCTGGGCGGCAAGGCAAAGGCAGATGGGCAGAGTGTGTTTGTCTGTGAAAGCGGTGTCAAGGGAAGGTGAGGACCAGCAACAGCTCTAAGCCCTTAGATGTAGCATGCGGCAGAAATCGCTTGGGTCTTTTGACTTTGTGAGGTGGTGTGTGCCGGGAGAGAGTGATTTGGGAGTGCTGGGAGGCAAGGCAAAGGCAGATGGGCAGAGTGTGTTTGGCTGTGAAAGCGGTGTCAAGGGAAGGTGAGGGCCAGCAACAGCTCTAAGCCCTTAGGCCTATCGTAGGGGAGAAATGGCTTGGAGGTTTGCACTTTGGGAGGTGGTCTGTGCCGGGAGTGAGAGTGAGATTGAACCTGAGAATGTGTGTTGGGAGTGCTGGGAGGCAAGTTAAAGGCAGATGGCCAGAGTGTGTTTGGCTGTGAAAGCGGAGTCAAGGGAAGGTGAGGACCAGCAACAGCTCTAAGCCCTTAGATGTAGCGTGTGTCAGAAATCGCTTGGGTGTTGGCATTTTGGGAGGTGGTCTGTGCCGCGAGTGAGAATGAGATTCAACCTCAGAATGTGTGTTGGGAGTGCTGGGAGGCAAAGCCAGGGTAGATGGGCAGAGTGTGTTTGGCTGTGAAAGCGGTGTCAAGGGAAGGTGAACACCAGCAACAGCTCTAACCCCTTAGATGTAGCGTATGTCAGAAATCGGTTGGGTGTTTGCACTTTGGGAGGTGGTCTGTGCCGGGAGTGAGAGTGAGAGTGAGCCTGAGAATGTGTGTTGGGAGTGCTGGGAGGCAAAGCCAGGGTAGATGGGCAGAGTGTGTTTGGCTGTGAAAGCGGTGTCAAGGGAAGGTGAGGACCAGCAACAGCTCTAAGCTCTTAGATGTAGCGTGTGTCAGAAATCGCTTGGAGGTTTGCACTTTGGGAGGTGGTCTGTGCCGATAGTGAGAGTGTGTTGGGAGTGCTGGGCGGCAAGGCAAACGCAGATGGGCAGAGTGTGTTTGGCTGTGAAAGCGGTGTCAAGGGAAGGTGAGGACCAGCAACAGCTCTAAGGCCTTAGATGTAGTGTGTGTCAGAAATCGCTTGGGTATTTGCTCTTTGGGAAGTGGTCTTGCCGGCAGTGATAGTGAGATTCAACGTGAGAATGTGTTTTGGGAGTGCTGGGAGGCAAAACCAGGGTAGATGGCCAGAGTGTGTTTGGCTGTGAAAGCGGTGTCAAGGGAAGGTGAGGACCAGCCACAGCTCTAAGCCCTTAGGCCTATCGTAGGGGAGAAATGGCTTGGACGTTTGCACTTGGGGAGGTGGTCTGTGCCGGGAGTGAGTGTGATAGTGAGCCTGAGAATATGTATTGGGAGTGCTGGGAGGGAAAGCCTGGGTAGATGGGCAGAGTGTGTTTGGCTGTGAAAGCGCTGTCAAGGGAAGGTGAGGACCAGCAACAGCTCTAAGCCCTTAGATGTAGAATGGGTAGAAATCGCTTGGGTGTTTTGACTTTGTGAGGTGGTGTGTGCCGGGAGAGAGAGTGATTTTGGAGTGCTGGGAGGCAAGGCAAAGGCAGATGGGCAGAGTGTGTTTGGCTGTGAAAGCGGTGTCAAGAGAAGGTGAGGACCAGCAACAGCTCTAAGCCCTTAGGCCTATCGTATGGGAGAAATGGCTTGGAGGATTGCACTTTGGGAGGTGGTCTGTGCCGGGAGTGAGAGTGAGATTGAACCTGAGAATGTGTGTTGGGAGTGCTGGGAGGCAAGTTAAAGGCAGATGGCCAGAGTGTGTTTGGCTGTGAAAGCGGAGTCAACGGAAGGTGAGGACCAGCAACAGCTCTAAGCCCTTAGATGTAGCGTATGTCAGAAATCGGTTGGGTGTTTGCACTTTGGGAGGTGGTCTGTGCCGGGAGTGAGAGTGAGATTCAACCTGAGAATGTGTGTTGGGAGTGCTGGGAGGCAAAGCCAGGGTAGATGGGCAGAGTGTGTTTGGCTGTGAAAGCGGTGTCAAGGGAAGGTGAGGACCAGCAACAGCTCTAAGCTCTTAGATGTAGCGTGTGTCAGAAATCGCTTGGATGTTTGCACTTTGGGAGGTGGTCTGTGCCGATAGTGAGAGTGTGTTTGGAGTGGTAGGCGGCAAGGCAAAGGCAGATGGGCAGAGTGTGTTTGGCTGTGAAAGCGGTGTCAAGGGAAGGTGAGGACCAGCAACAGCTCTAAGGCCTTAGATGTAGTGTGTGTCAGAAATCGCTTGGGTATTTGCTCTTTGGGAAGTGGTGTGTGCCGGCAGTGATAGTGAGATTCAACGTGAGAATGTGTTTTGGGAGTGCTGGGAGGCAAGTTAAAGGCAGATGGCCAGAGTGTGTTTGGCTGTGAAAGCGGAGTCAAGGGAAGGTGAGGACCAGCAACAGCTCTAAGCCCTTAGGCCTATCGTAGGGGAGAAATGGCTTGGACGTTTGCACTTTGGGAGGTTGTGTGTGTCGGGATTGAGAGTGAGATTGAGCCTGAGAATATGTATTGGGAGTGCTGGGAGGCAAAGCCAGGGTAGATGGGCAGAGTGTGCTTGGCTGTGAAAGCGGTGTCAAGGGAAGGTGAGGACCAGCAACAGCTCTAAGCTCTTAGATGTATCATGTGTCAGAAATCGCTTGGGTGTTTGCACTTTGGGAGGTGGTCTGTGCTGGGAGTGAGAGTGAGAGCGTGACTGTGCCTGAGAATGTGTGTTGGGAGTGCTGGGAGGCAAGGGCAGCACAGATGGGCAGAGTGTGTTTGGCTGTGAAAGCGGTGTCAAGGGAAGGTGAGGACCAGCAACAGCTCTAAGCCCTTAGATGTACCATGTGGCAGAAATCGCTTGGGTGTTTTGACTTTGTGAGGTGGTGTGTGCCGGGAGAGAGAGTGATTTGGGAGTGCTGGGAGGCAAGGCAAAGGCAGATGGGCCGAGTGTGTTTGGCTGTGAAAGCGGTGTCAAGAGAAGGTGAGGACCAGCAACAGCTCGAAGCCCTTAGGCCTATCGTATGGGAGAAATGGCTTGGAGGTTTGCACTTTGGGAGGTGGTCTGTGCCGGGAGTGAGAGTGAGATTGAACCTGAGAATGTGTGTTGGGAGTGCTGGGAGGCAAGTTAAAGGCAGATGGCCAGAGTGTGTTTGGCTGTGAAAGCGGAGTCAAGGGAAGGTGAGGACCAGCAACAGCTCTAAGCCCTTAGATGTAGCGTGTGTCAGAAATCGCTTGGGTGTTGGCATTTTGGGAGGTGGTCTGTGCCGCGAGTGAGAATGAGATTCAACCTGAGAATGTGTGTTGGGAGTGCTGGGAGGCAAAGCCAGGGTAGATGGGCAGAGTGTGTTTGGCTGTGAAAGCGGTGTCAAGGGAAGGTGAGGACCAGCAACAGCTCTAAGCCCTTAGGCCTATCGTAGGGGAGAAATGGCTTGGAGGTTTGCACTTTGGGAGGTGGTGTGTGCCGGGAGTGAGAGTGAGATTGAGCCTGAGAATGTGTGTTGGGAGTGCTGGGAGGCAAAGGCCGGGTAGATGGCCAGAGTGTGTTTGGCTGTGAAAGCGGTGTCAAGGGAAGGTGAAGACCAGCAACAGCTCTAAGCCCTTAGATGTAGCGTATGTCAGAAATCGGTTGGGTGTTTGCACTTTGGGAGGTGGTCTGTGCCGGGAGTGAGAGTGAGATTCAACCTGAGAATGTGTGTTGGGAGTGCTGGGAGGCAAAGCCAGGGTAGATGGGCAGAGTGTGTTTGGCTGTGAAAGCGGTGTCAAGGGAAGGTGAGGACCAGCAACAGCTCTAAGCTCTTAGATGTAGCGTGTGTCAGAAATCGCTTGGGTGTTTGCACTTTGGGAGGTGGTCTGTGCCGATAGTGAGAGTGTGTTGGGAGTGCTGGGCGGCAAGGCAAAGGCAGATGGGCAGAGTGTGTTTGGCTGTGAAAGCGGTGTCAAGGGAAGGTTAGGACCAGCAACAGCTCTAAGCCCTTAGATGTAGCATGCGGCAGAAATCGCTTGGGTGTTTTGACTTTGGGAGGTGGTGTGTGCCGGGAGAGAGAGTGATTTGGGAGTGCTGGGAGGCAAGGCAAAGGCAGATGGGCAGAGTGTGTTTGGCTGTGAAAGCGGTGTCAAGGGAAGGTGAGGACCAGCAACAGCTCTAAGCCCTTAGGCCTATCGTAGGGGAGAAATGGCTTGGACGTTTGCACTTTGGGAGGTTGTGTGTGTCGCGATTGAGAGTGAGATTGAGCCTGAGAATATGTATTGGGAGTGCTGGGAGGCAAAGCCAGGGTAGATGGGCAGAGTGTGCTTGGCTGTGAAAGCGGTGTCAAGGGAAGGTGAGGACCAGTCACAGCTCTAAGCCCGTAGATGTAGCGTGTGTCAGAAATGATTGGGTATTTGCACTTTGGGAGGTGGTCTGTGCTGGGAGTCAGAGTGAGAGCGTGAGCGTGCCTGAGAATGTGTGTTGGGAGTGCTGGGAGGCAAGGGCAGCGCAGATGGGCAGAGTGCGTTTGGCTGTTAAAGCGGTGTCAAGGGAAGGTGAAGACCAGCAACAGCTCTAAGCCCTTAGATGTAGCGTGTGTCAGAAATCGGTTTGGTGGTGGCATTTTGGGAGGTGGTCTGTGCTGGTAGTGAGAGTGTGTTGGGATTGCTGGGAGGCAAGGCAAAGGGGAAGGCCAGAGTGTGTTTGGCTGTGAAAGCGGTGTCAAGGGAAGGTGAAGACCAGCAACAGCTCTAAGCCCTTAGATGTAGCGTACGTCAGAAATCGGTTGGGTGTTTGCACTTTGGGAGGTGGTCTGTGCCGGGAGTGAGAGTGAGATTGAGCCTGAGAATGTGTGTTGGGAGTGCTGGGAGGCAAAGGCCGGGTAGATGGCCAGCGTGTGTTTGGCTGTGAAAGCGGTGTCAAGGGAACGTGAGGACCAGCAACAGCTCTAAGCCCTTAGATGTAGCATGCGGCAGAAATCGCTTGGGTGTTTTGACTTTGTGAGGTGGTGTGTGCCGGGAGAGAGAGTGATTTGGGAGTGCTGGGAGGCAAGGCAAAGGCAGATGGGCAGAGTGTGTTTGGCTGTGAAGCGGTGTCAAGGGAAGGTGAGGGCCAGCAACAGCTCTAAGCCCTTAGGCCTATCGTAGGGGAGAAATGGCTTGGAGGTTTGCACTTTGGGAGGTGGTCTGTGCCGGGAGTGAGAGTGAGATTGAACCTGAGAATGTGTGTTGGGAGTGCTGGGAGGCAAGTTAAAGGCAGATGGCCAGAGTGTGTTTGGCTGTGAAAGCGGAGTCAAGGGAAGGTGAGGACCAGCAACAGCTCTAAGCCCTTAGATGTAGCGTATGTCAGAAATCGCTTGGGTGTTTGCACTTTGGGAGGTGGTGTGTGCCGGGAGAGAGAGTGATTTGGGAGTGCTGGGAGGCAAGGCAAAGGCAGATGGCCAGAGTGTGTTTGGCTGTGAAAGCGGTGTCAAGGGAAGGTGAGGACCAGCAACAGCTCTAAGCCCTTAGGCCTATCGTAGGGGAGAAATGGCTTGGACGTTTGCACTTTGGGAGGTTGTGTGTGTCGCGATTGAGAGTGAGATTGAGCCTGAGAATATGTATTGGGAGTGCTGGGAGGCAAAGCCAGGGTAGATGGGCAGAGTGTGCTTGGCTGTGAAAGCGGTGTCAAGGGAAGGTGAGCACCAGCAACAGCTCTAAGCCCTTAGATGTAGCGTGTGTCAGAAATCGCTTGGGTGTTGGCATTTTGGGAGGTGGTCTGTGCCGCGAGTGAGAATGAGATTCAACCTGAGAATGTGTGTTGGGAGTGCTGGGAGGCAAAGCCAGGGTAGATGGGCAGAGTGTGTTTGGCTGTGAAACTGGTGTCAAGGGAAGATGAGGACCAGCAACAGCTCTAAGCCCTTAGATGTAGCATGCGGCCGAAATCGCTTGGGTGTTTTGACTTTGGGAGGTGGTGTGTGCCAGGAGAGAGAGTGATTTGGGAGTGCTGGGATGCAAGGCAAAGGCAGATGGGCAGAGTGTGTTTGGCTGTGAAAGCGGTGTCAAGAGAAGGTGAGGACCAGCAACAGCTCTAAGGCCTTAGATGTAGCGTGTGTCAGAAATCGCTTGGGTATTTGCTCTTTGGGAAGTGGTCTGTGCCGGCAGTGATAGTGAGATTCAACCTGAGAATGTGTTTTGGGAGTGCTGGGAGGCAAAGGCAGGGTAGATGGGCAGAGTGTGTTTGGCTGTGAAAGCGGTGTCAAGGGAAGGTGAGGACCAGCAACAGCTCTAAGCCCTTAGGCCTATCGTAGGGGAGAAATGGCTAGGACGTTTGCACTTTGGGAGGTGGTCTGTGCCGGGAGTGAGAGTGAGATTGAGCCTGAGAATATGTTTTGGGAGTGATGGGAGGGAAAGCCAGGGTAGATGGCCAGAGTGTGTTTGGCTGTGAAAGCGGTGTCAAGGGAAGGTGAAGACCAGCAACAGCTCTAAGCCCTTAGGCCTATCGTAGGGGAGAAATGGCTTGGAGGTTTGCACTTTGGGAGGTGGTCTGTGCCGGGAGTGAGAGTGAGATTGAACCTGAGAATGTGTGTTGGGAGTGCTGGGAGGCAAGTTAAAGGCAGATGGCCAGAGTGTGTTTGGCTGTGAAAGCGGAGTCAAGGGAAGGTGAGGACCAGCAACAGCTCTAAGCCCTTAGATGTAGCATGTGTCAGAAATCGCTTGGGTGTTGGCATTTTGGGAGGTGGTCTGTGCCGCGAGTGAGAATGAGATTCAACCTGAGAATGTGTGTTGGGAGTGCTGGGAGGCAAAGCCAGGGTAGATGGGCAGAGTGTGTTTGGCTGTGAAAGCGGTGTCAAGGGAAGGTGAGGACCAGCAACAGCTCTAAGCCCTTAGGCCTATCGTAGGGGAGAAATGGCTTGGAGGTTTGCACACTGGGAGGTGGTCTGTGCCGGAAGTGAGAGTGAGATTCAACCTGAGAATGTGTGTTGGGAGTGCTGGGAGGCAAAGCCATGGTAGATGGGCAGAGTGTGTTTGTCTGTGGAAGAGGTGTCAAGAGAAGGTGAGGACCAGCAACAGCTCTAAGCCCTTAAGCCTATCGCAGGGGAGAAATGGCTTGGACGTTTGCACTTGGGGAGGTGGTCTGTGCCGGGAGTGAGAGTGAGATTGAGCCTGAGAATGTGTGTTGGGAGTGCTGGGAGGCAAAGGCAGGGTAGATGGGCAGAGTGTGTTTGGCTGTGAAAGCGGTGTCAAGGGAAGGTGAAGACCAGCAACAGCTCTAAGCCCTTAGATGTAGCGTATGTCAGAAATCGGTTGGGTGTTTGCACTTTGGGAGGTGGTCTGTGCCGATAGTGAGAGTGTGTTGGGAGTGCTGGGCGGCAAGGCAAAGGCAGATGGCCAGTGTGTGTTTGGCTGTGAAAGCGGTGTCAAGGGAAGGTGAGGACCAGCAACAGCTCTAAGCCCTTAGATGTAGCGTGTGTCAGAAATCGCTTGGGTGTTGGCATTTTGGGAGGTGGTCTGTGCCGCGAGTGAGAATGAGATTCAACCTGAGAATGTGTGTTGGGAGTGCTGGGAGGCAAAGCCAGGGTAGATGGGCAGAGTGTGTTTGGCTGTGAAAGCGGTGTCAAGGGAAGGTGAGGACCAGCAACAGCTCTAAGCCCTTAGGCCTATCGTAGGGGAGAAATGGCTTGGAGGTTTGCACTTTGGGAGGTGGTGTGTGCCGGGAGTGAGAGTGAGCCTGAGAATGTGTGTTGGGAGTGCTGGGAGTTGAGGCAAAGGCAGATGGGTAGAGTGTGTTTGTCTGTGAAAGCGGTGTCAAGAGAAGGTGAGGACCAGCAGCAGCTCTAAGCCCTTAAGCCTATCGTAGGGGAGAAATGGCTTGGACGTTTGCACTTTGGGAGGTGGTGTGTGCCGGGAGTGACAGTGAGATTGAGCCTGAGAATGTGTGTTGGGAGTGCTGGGAGGCAAAGCCAGGGTAGATGGGCAGAATGTGTTTGGCTGTGAAAGCGGTGTCAAGGGAAGGTTAGGACCAGCAACAGCTCTAACCCCTTAGATGTAGCGTATGTCAGAAATCGGTTGGGTGTTTGCACTTTGGGAGGTGGTCTGTGCCGATAGTGAGAGTGTGTTGGGAGTGGTGGGCGGCAAGGCAAAGGCAGATGGGCAGAGTGTGTTTGGCTGTGAAAGCGGTGTCAAGGGAAGGTGAGGACCAGCAACAGCTCTAAGGCCTTAGATGTAGCGTGTGTCAGAAATCGCTTGGGTATTTGCTCTTTGGGAAGTGGTGTGTGCCGGCAGTGATAGTGAGATTCAACCTGAGAATGTGTTTTGGGAGTGCTGGGAGGCAAAACCAGCGTAGATGGCCAGAGTGTGTTTGGCTGTGAAAGCGGTGTCAAGGGAAGGTGAGGACCAGCCACAGCTCTAAGCCCTTAGATGTAGCGTATGTCAGAAATCGGTTGGGTGTTTGCACTTTGGGAGGTGGTCTGTGCCAGGAGTGAGAGAGAGATTGAACTTGAGAATGTGTGTTGGGAGTGCTGGGAGGCAAGGGCAGCACAGATGGGCAGAGTGTGTTTGGCTGTGAAAGCGGTGTGAAGGGAAGGTGCGGACCAGCAACAGCTCTAAGCCCTTAGATGTAGCATGCGGCAGAAAATGCTAGGACGTTTGCACTTTGGGAGGTGTTGTGTGCCGGGAGTGAGAGTGAGATTGAACCTGAGAATGTGCGTTGAGAGTGCTGGGAGGCAAGGCAAAGGCAGATGGGCAGAGTGTGTTTTCCTGTGAAAGCGGTGTCAAGGGAAGGTGAGGACCAGCAACAGCTCTAAGCCCTTAGGCCTATCGTAGGGGAGAAATGGCTTGGACGTTTGCACTTTGGGAGGTGGTCTGTGCCGGGAGTGAGAGTGAGATTGAGCCTGAGAATATGTTTTGGGAGTGATGGGAGGGAAAGCCAGGGTAGATGGGCAGAGTGTGTTTGTCTGTGAAAGCGGTGTCAAGGGAAGGTGAGGACCAGCAACAGCTCTAAGCCCTTAGGCCTATCGTAGGGGAGAAATGGCTTGGAGGTTTGCACTTTGGGAGGTGGTCTGTGCCGGGAGTGAGAGTGAGATTGAACCTGAGAATGTGTGTTGGGAGTGCTGGGAGGCAAGTTAAAGGCAGATGGCCAGAGTGTGTTTGGCTGTGAAAGCGGAGTCAAGGGAAGGTGAGGACCAGCAACAGCTCTAAGCCCTTAGATGTAGCGTGTGTCAGAAATCGCTTGGGTGTTGGCATTTTGGGAGGTGGTCTGTGCCGCGAGTGAGAATGAGATTCAACCTGAGAATGTGTGTTGGGAGTGCTGGGAGGCAAAGCCAGGGTAGATGGGCAGAGTGTGTTTGGCTGTGAAAGCGGTGTCAAGGGAAGGTGAGGACCAGCAACAGCTCTAAGTCCTTAGGCCTATCGTAGGGGAGAAATGGCTTGGACGTTTGCACTTTGGGAGGTTGTGTGTGTCGCGATTGAGAGTGAGATTGAGCCTGAGAATATGTATTGGGAGTGCTGGGAGGCAAAGCCAGGGTAGATGGGCAGAGTGTGCTTGGCTGTGAAAGCGGTGTCAAGGGAAGGTGAGCACCAGCAACAGCTCTAAGCCCTTAGATGTAGCGTGTGTCAGAAATCGCTTGGGTGTTGGCATTTTGGGAGGTGGTCTGTGCCGCGAGTGAGAATGAGATTCAACCTGAGAATGTGTGTTGGGAGTGCTGGGAGGCAAAGCCAGGGTAGATGGGCAGAGTGTGTTTGGCTGTGAAAGCGGTGTCAAGGGAAGGTGAGGACCAGCAACAGCTCTAAGCCCTTAGGCCTATCGTAGGGGAGAAATGGCTTGGACGTTTGCACTTTGGGAGGTTGTGTGTGTCGCGATTGAGAGTGAGATTGAGCCTGAGAATATGTATTGGGAGTGCTGGGAGGCAAAGCCAGGGTAGATGGGCAGAGTGTGCTTGGCTGTGAAAGCGGTGTCAAGGGAAGGTGAGCACCAGCAACAGCTCTAAGCCCTTAGATGTAGCGTGTGTCAGAAATCGCTTGGGTGTTGGCATTTTGGGAGGTGGTCTGTGCCGCGAGTGAGAATGAGATTCAACCTGAGAATGTGTGTTGGGAGTGCTGGGAGGCAAAGCCAGGGTAGATGGGCAGAGTGTGTTTGGCTGTGAAACTGGTGTCAAGGGAAGATGAGGACCAGCAACAGCTCTAAGCCCTTAGATGTAGCATGCGGCCGAAATCGCTTGGGTGTTTTGACTTTGGGAGGTGGTGTGTGCCAGGAGAGAGAGTGATTTGGGAGTGCTGGGATGCAAGGCAAAGGCAGATGGGCAGAGTGTGTTTGGCTGTGAAAGCGGTGTCAAGAGAAGGTGAGGACCAGCAACAGCTCTAAGGCCTTAGATGTAGCGTGTGTCAGAAATCGCTTGGGTATTTGCTCTTTGGGAAGTGGTCTGTGCCGGCAGTGATAGTGAGATTCAACCTGAGAATGTGTTTTGGGAGTGCTGGGAGGCAAAGGCAGGGTAGATGGGCAGAGTGTGTTTGGCTGTGAAAGCGGTGTCAAGGGAAGGTGAGGACCAGCAACAGCTCTAAGCCCTTAGGCCTATCGTAGGGGAGAAATGGCTAGGACGTTTGCACTTTGGGAGGTGGTCTGTGCCGGGAGTGAGAGTGAGATTGAGCCTGAGAATATGTTTTGGGAGTGATGGGAGGGAAAGCCAGGGTAGATGGCCAGAGTGTGTTTGGCTGTGAAAGCGGTGTCAAGGGAAGGTGAAGACCAGCAACAGCTCTAAGCCCTTAGGCCTATCGTAGGGGAGAAATGGCTTGGAGGTTTGCACTTTGGGAGGTGGTCTGTGCCGGGAGTGAGAGTGAGATTGAACCTGAGAATGTGTGTTGGGAGTGCTGGGAGGCAAGTTAAAGGCAGATGGCCAGAGTGTGTTTGGCTGTGAAAGCGGAGTCAAGGGAAGGTGAGGACCAGCAACAGCTCTAAGCCCTTAGATGTAGCATGTGTCAGAAATCGCTTGGGTGTTGGCATTTTGGGAGGTGGTCTGTGCCGCGAGTGAGAATGAGATTCAACCTGAGAATGTGTGTTGGGAGTGCTGGGAGGCAAAGCCAGGGTAGATGGGCAGAGTGTGTTTGGCTGTGAAAGCGGTGTCAAGGGAAGGTGAGGACCAGCAACAGCTCTAAGCCCTTAGGCCTATCGTAGGGGAGAAATGGCTTGGAGGTTTGCACACTGGGAGGTGGTCTGTGCCGGAAGTGAGAGTGAGATTCAACCTGAGAATGTGTGTTGGGAGTGCTGGGAGGCAAAGCCATGGTAGATGGGCAGAGTGTGTTTGTCTGTGGAAGAGGTGTCAAGAGAAGGTGAGGACCAGCAACAGCTCTAAGCCCTTAAGCCTATCGCAGGGGAGAAATGGCTTGGACGTTTGCACTTGGGGAGGTGGTCTGTGCCGGGAGTGAGAGTGAGATTGAGCCTGAGAATGTGTGTTGGGAGTGCTGGGAGGCAAAGGCAGGGTAGATGGCCAGAGTGTGTTTGGCTGTGAAAGCGGTGTCAAGGGAAGGTGAAGACCAGCAACAGCTCTAAGCCCTTAGATGTAGCGTATGTCAGAAATCGGTTGGGTGTTTGCACTTTGGGAGGTGGTCTGTGCCGATAGTGAGAGTGTGTTGGGAGTGCTGGGCGGCAAGGCAAAGGCAGATGGCCAGTGTGTGTTTGGCTGTGAAAGCGGTGTCAAGGGAAGGTGAGGACCAGCAACAGCTCTAAGCCCTTAGATGTAGCGTGTGTCAGAAATCGCTTGGGTGTTGGCATTTTGGGAGGTGGTCTGTGCCGCGAGTGAGAATGAGATTCAACCTGAGAATGTGTGTTGGGAGTGCTGGGAGGCAAAGCCAGGGTAGATGGGCAGAGTGTGTTTGGCTGTGAAAGCGGTGTCAAGGGAAGGTGAGGACCAGCAACAGCTCTAAGCCCTTAGGCCTATCGTAGGGGAGAAATGGCTTGGAGGTTTGCACTTTGGGAGGTGGTGTGTGCCGGGAGTGAGAGTGAGCCTGAGAATGTGTGTTGGGAGTGCTGGGAGTTGAGGCAAAGGCAGATGGGTAGAGTGTGTTTGTCTGTGAAAGCGGTGTCAAGAGAAGGTGAGGACCAGCAGCAGCTCTAAGCCCTTAAGCCTATCGTAGGGGAGAAATGGCTTGGACGTTTGCACTTTGGGAGGTGGTGTGTGCCGGGAGTGACAGTGAGATTGAGCCTGAGAATGTGTGTTGGGAGTGCTGGGAGGCAAAGCCAGGGTAGATGGGCAGAATGTGTTTGGCTGTGAAAGCGGTGTCAAGGGAAGGTTAGGACCAGCAACAGCTCTAACCCCTTAGATGTAGCGTATGTCAGAAATCGGTTGGGTGTTTGCACTTTGGGAGGTGGTCTGTGCCGATAGTGAGAGTGTGTTGGGAGTGGTGGGCGGCAAGGCAAAGGCAGATGGGCAGAGTGTGTTTGGCTGTGAAAGCGGTGTCAAGGGAAGGTGAGGACCAGCAACAGCTCTAAGGCCTTAGATGTAGCGTGTGTCAGAAATCGCTTGGGTATTTGCTCTTTGGGAAGTGGTGTGTGCCGGCAGTGATAGTGAGATTCAACCTGAGAATGTGTTTTGGGAGTGCTGGGAGGCAAAACCAGCGTAGATGGCCAGAGTGTGTTTGGCTGTGAAAGCGGTGTCAAGGGAAGGTGAGGACCAGCCACAGCTCTAAGCCCTTAGATGTAGCGTATGTCAGAAATCGGTTGGGTGTTTGCACTTTGGGAGGTGGTCTGTGCCAGGAGTGAGAGAGAGATTGAACTTGAGAATGTGTGTTGGGAGTGCTGGGAGGCAAGGGCAGCACAGATGGGCAGAGTGTGTTTGGCTGTGAAAGCGGTGTGAAGGGAAGGTGCGGACCAGCAACAGCTCTAAGCCCTTAGATGTAGCATGCGGCAGAAAATGCTAGGACGTTTGCACTTTGGGAGGTGTTGTGTGCCGGGAGTGAGAGTGAGATTGAACCTGAGAATGTGCGTTGAGAGTGCTGGGAGGCAAGGCAAAGGCAGATGGGCAGAGTGTGTTTTCCTGTGAAAGCGGTGTCAAGGGAAGGTGAGGACCAGCAACAGCTCTAAGCCCTTAGGCCTATCGTAGGGGAGAAATGGCTTGGACGTTTGCACTTTGGGAGGTGGTCTGTGCCGGGAGTGAGAGTGAGATTGAGCCTGAGAATATGTTTTGGGAGTGATGGGAGGGAAAGCCAGGGTAGATGGGCAGAGTGTGTTTGTCTGTGAAAGCGGTGTCAAGGGAAGGTGAGGACCAGCAACAGCTCTAAGCCCTTAGGCCTATCGTAGGGGAGAAATGGCTTGGAGGTTTGCACTTTGGGAGGTGGTCTGTGCCGGGAGTGAGAGTGAGATTGAACCTGAGAATGTGTGTTGGGAGTGCTGGGAGGCAAGTTAAAGGCAGATGGCCAGAGTGTGTTTGGCTGTGAAAGCGGAGTCAAGGGAAGGTGAGGACCAGCAACAGCTCTAAGCCCTTAGATGTAGCGTGTGTCAGAAATCGCTTGGGTGTTGGCATTTTGGGAGGTGGTCTGTGCCGCGAGTGAGAATGAGATTCAACCTGAGAATGTGTGTTGGGAGTGCTGGGAGGCAAAGCCAGGGTAGATGGGCAGAGTGTGTTTGGCTGTGAAAGCGGTGTCAAGGGAAGGTGAGGACCAGCAACAGCTCTAAGTCCTTAGGCCTATCGTAGGGGTGAAATGGCTTGGAGGTTTGCACTTTGGGAGGTGGTGTGTGCCGGGAGTGAGAGTGAGAGTAAGCCTGAGAATGTGTGTTGGGAGTGCTGGGAGGCAAAACCAGCGTAGATGGGCAGAGTGTGTTTGGCTGTGAAAGCGGTGTCAAGGGAAGGTGAGGACCAGCCACAGCTCTAAGCCCTTAGATGTAGCGTATGTCAGAAATCGGTTGGGTGTTTGCACTTTGGGAGGTGGTCTGTGCCAGGAGTGAGAGAGAGATTGAACTTGAGAATGTGTCTTGGGAGTGCTGGGAGGCAAGGGCAGCACAGATGGTCAGAGTGTGTTTGGCTGTGAAAGCGGTGTGAAGGGAAGGTGCGGACCAGCAACAGCTCTAAGCCCTTAGGCCTATCGTAGGGGAGAAATGGCTTGGACGTTTGCACTTTGGGAGGTGGTGTGTGCCGGGAGTGAGAGTGAGATTGAGCCTGAGAATGTGTGTTGGGAGTGCTGGGAGGCAAAGCCAGGGTAGATGGGCAGAGTGTGTTTGGCTGTGAAAGCGGTGTCAAGGGAAGGTGAAGACCAGCAACAGCTCTAAGCCCTTAGATGTAGCGTATGTCAGAAATCGGTTGGGTGTTTGCACTTTGGGAGGTGGTCTGTGCCGGGAGTGAGAGTGAGAGTGAGCCTGAGAATGTGTGTTGGGAGTGCTGGGAGGCAAAGCCAGGGTAGATGGGCAGAGTGTGTTTGGCTGTGAAAGCGGTGTCAAGGGAAGGTGAGGACCAGCAACAGCTCTAAGCTCTTAGATGTAGCGTGTGTCAGAAATCGCTTGGAGGTTTGCACTTTGGGAGGTGGTCTGTGCCGATAGTGAGAGTGTGTTGGGAGTGGTGGGCGGCAAGGCAAACGCAGATGGGCAGAGTGTGTTTGGCTGTGAAAGCGGTGTCAAGGGAAGGTGAGGACCAGCAACAGCTCTAAGGCCTTAGATGTAGTGTGTGTCAGAAATCGCTTGGGTATTTGCTCTTTGGGAAGTGGTCTGTGCCGGCAGTGATAGTGAGATTCAACGTGAGAATGTGTTTTGGGAGTGCTGGGAGTCAAAACCAGCATAGATGGCCAGAGTGTGTTTGGCTGTGACAGCGGTGTCAAGGGAAGGTGAGGACCAGCCACAGCTCTAAGCCCTTAGGCCTATCGTAGGGGAGAAATGGCTTGGACGTTTGCACTTGGGGAGGTGGTCTGTGCCGGGAGTGAGAGTGATAGTGAGCCTGAGAATATGTATTGGGAGTGCTGGGAGGGAAAGCCAGGGTAGATGGGCAGAGTGTGTTTGGCTGTGAAAGCGCTGTCAAGGGAAGGTGAGGACCAGCAACAGCTCTAAGCCCTTAGATGTAGCATGCGGCAGAAATCGCTTGGGTGTTTTGACTTTGTGAGGTGGTGTGTGCCGGGAGAGAGAGTGATTTTGGAGTGCTGGGAGGCAAGTTAAAGGCAGATGGGCAGAGTGTGTTTGGCTGTGAAAGCGGTGTCAAGAGAAGGTGAGGACCAGCAACAGCTCGAAGCCCTTAGGCCTATCGTATGGGAGAAATGGCTTGGAGGTTTGCACTTTGGGAGGTGGTCTGTGCCGGGAGTGAGAGTGAGATTGAACCTGAGAATGTGTGTTGGGAGTGCTGGGAGGCAAGTTAAAGGCAGATGGCCAGAGTGTGTTTGGCTGTGAAAGCGGAGTCAAGGGAAGGTGAGGACCAGCAACAGCTCTAAGCCCTTAGATGTAGCGTGTGTCAGAAATCGCTTGGGTGTTGGCATTTTGGGAGGTGGTCTGTGCCGCGAGTGAGAATGAGATTCAACCTCAGAATGTGTGTTGGGAGTGCTGGGAGGCAAAGCCAGGGTAGATGGGCAGAGTGTGTTTGGCTGTGAAAGCGGTGTCAAGGGAAGGTGAAGACCAGCAACAGCTCTAACCCCTTAGATGTAGCGTATGTCAGAAATCGGTTGGGTGTTTGCACTTTGGGAGGTGGTCTGTGCCGGGAGTGAGAGTGAGAGTGAGCCTGAGAATGTGTGTTGGGAGTGCTGGGAGGCAAAGCCAGGGTAGATGGGCAGAGTGTGTTTGGCTGTGAAAGCGGTGTCAAGGGAAGGTGAGGACCAGCAACAGCTCTAAGCTCTTAGATGTAGCGTGTGTCAGAAATCGCTTGGAGGTTTGCACTTTGGGAGGTGGTCTGTGCCGATAGTGAGAGTGTGTTGGGAGTGCTGGGCGGCAAGGCAAACGCAGATGGGCAGAGTGTGTTTGGCTGTGAAAGCGGTGTCAAGGGAAGGTGAGGACCAGCAACAGCTCTAAGGCCTTAGATGTAGTGTGTGTCAGAAATCGCTTGGGTATTTGCTCTTTGGGAAGTGGTCTTGCCGGCAGTGATAGTGAGATTCAACGTGAGAATGTGTTTTGGGAGTGCTGGGAGGCAAAACCAGGGTAGATGGCCAGAGTGTGTTTGGCTGTGAAAGCGGTGTCAAGGGAAGGTGAGGACCAGCCACAGCTCTAAGCCCTTAGGCCTATCGTAGGGGAGAAATGGCTTGGACGTTTGCACTTGGGGAGGTGGTCTGTGCCGGGAGTGAGTGTGATAGTGAGCCTGAGAATATGTATTGGGAGTGCTGGGAGGGAAAGCCTGGGTAGATGGGCAGAGTGTGTTTGGCTGTGAAAGCGCTGTCAAGGGAAGGTGAGGACCAGCAACAGCTCTAAGCCCTTAGATGTAGAATGGGTAGAAATCGCTTGGGTGTTTTGACTTTGTGAGGTGGTGTGTGCCGGGAGAGAGAGTGATTTTGGAGTGCTGGGAGGCAAGGCAAAGGCAGATGGGCAGAGTGTGTTTGGCTGTGAAAGCGGTGTCAAGAGAAGGTGAGGACCAGCAACAGCTCTAAGCCCTTAGGCCTATCGTATGGGAGAAATGGCTTGGAGGATTGCACTTTGGGAGGTGGTCTGTGCCGGGAGTGAGAGTGAGATTGAACCTGAGAATGTGTGTTGGGAGTGCTGGGAGGCAAGTTAAAGGCAGATGGCCAGAGTGTGTTTGGCTGTGAAAGCGGAGTCAACGGAAGGTGAGGACCAGCAACAGCTCTAAGCCCTTAGATGTAGCGTATGTCAGAAATCGGTTGGGTGTTTGCACTTTGGGAGGTGGTCTGTGCCGGGAGTGAGAGTGAGATTCAACCTGAGAATGTGTGTTGGGAGTGCTGGGAGGCAAAGCCAGGGTAGATGGGCAGAGTGTGTTTGGCTGTGAAAGCGGTGTCAAGGGAAGGTGAGGACCAGCAACAGCTCTAAGCTCTTAGATGTAGCGTGTGTCAGAAATCGCTTGGATGTTTGCACTTTGGGAGGTGGTCTGTGCCGATAGTGAGAGTGTGTTTGGAGTGGTAGGCGGCAAGGCAAAGGCAGATGGGCAGAGTGTGTTTGGCTGTGAAAGCGGTGTCAAGGGAAGGTGAGGACCAGCAACAGCTCTAAGGCCTTAGATGTAGTGTGTGTCAGAAATCGCTTGGGTATTTGCTCTTTGGGAAGTGGTGTGTGCCGGCAGTGATAGTGAGATTCAACGTGAGAATGTGTTTTGGGAGTGCTGGGAGGCAAGTTAAAGGCAGATGGCCAGAGTGTGTTTGGCTGTGAAAGCGGAGTCAAGGGAAGGTGAGGACCAGCAACAGCTCTAAGCCCTTAGGCCTATCGTAGGGGAGAAATGGCTTGGACGTTTGCACTTTGGGAGGTTGTGTGTGTCGGGATTGAGAGTGAGATTAAGCCTGAGAATATGTATTGGGAGTGCTGGGAGGCAAAGCCAGGGTAGATGGGCATAGTGTGCTTGGCTGTGAAAGCGGTGTCAAGGGAAGGTGAGGACCAGCAACAGCTCTAAGCTCTTAGATGTATCATGTGTCAGAAATCGCTTGGGTGTTTGCACTTTGGGAGGTGGTCTGTGCTGGGAGTGAGAGTGAGAGCGTGACTGTGCCTGAGAATGTGTGTTGGGAGTGCTGGGAGGCAAGGGCAGCACAGATGGGCAGAGTGTGTTTGGCTGTGAAAGCGGTGTCAAGGGAAGGTGAGGACCAGCAACAGCTCTAAGCCCTTAGATGTAGCATGTGGCAGAAATCGCTTGGGTGTTTTGACTTTGTGAGGTGGTGTGTGCCGGGAGAGAGAGTGATTTGGGAGTGCTGGGAGGCAAGGCAAAGGCAGATGGGCCGAGTGTGTTTGGCTGTGAAAGTGGTGTGAAGAGAAGGTGAGGACCAGCAACAGCTCGAAGCCCTTAGGCCTATCGTATGGGAGAAATGGCTTGGAGGTTTGCACTTTGGGAGGTGGTCTGTGCCGGGAGTGAGAGTGAGATTGAACCTGAGAATGTGTGTTGGGAGTGCTGGGAGGCAAGTTAAAGGCAGATGGCCAGAGTGTGTTTGGCTGTGAAAGCGGAGTCAAGGGAAGGTGAGGACCAGCAACAGCTCTAAGCCCTTAGATGTAGCGTGTGTCAGAAATCGCTTGGGTGTTGGCATTTTGGGAGGTGGTCTGTGCCGCGAGTGAGAATGAGATTCAACCTGAGAATGTGTGTTGGGAGTGCTGGGAGGCAAAGCCAGGGTAGATGGGCAGAGTGTGTTTGGCTGTGAAAGCGGTGTCAAGGGAAGGTGAGGACCAGCAACAGCTCTAAGCCCTTAGGCCTATCGTAGGGGAGAAATGGCTTGGAGGTTTGCACTTTGGGAGGTGGTGTGTGCCGGGAGTGAGAGTGAGAGTGAGCCTGAGAATGTGTGTTGGGAGTGCTGGGAGTTGAGGCAAAGGCAGATGGGCAGAGTGTGTTTGTCTGTGAAAGCGGTGTCAAGAGAAGGTGAGGACCAGCAGCAGCTCTAAGCCCTTAAGCCTATCGTAGGGGAGAAATGGCTTGGACGTTTGCACTTTGGGAGGTGGTGTGTGCCGGGAGTGACAGTGAGATTGAGCCTGAGAATGTGTGTTGGGAGTGCTGGGAGGCAAAGCCAGGGTAGATGGGCAGAATGTGTTTGGCTGTGAAAGCGGTGTCAAGGGAAGGTTAGGACCAGCAACAGCTCTAACCCCTTAGATGTAGCGTATGTCAGAAATCGGTTGGGTATTTGCTCTTTGGGAAGTGGTGTGTGCCGGCAGTGATAGTGAGATTCAACCTGAGAATGTGTTTTGGGAGTGCTGGGAGGCAAAACCAGCGTAGATGGCCAGAGTGTGTTTGGCTGTGAAAGCGGTGTCAAGGGAAGGTGAGGACCAGCCACAGCTCTAAGCCCTTAGATGTAGCGTATGTCAGAAATCGGTTGGGTGTTTGCACTTTGGGAGGTGGTCTGTGCCAGGAGTGAGAGAGAGATTGAACTTGAGAATGTGTGTTGGGAGTGCTGGGAGGCAAGGGCAGCACAGATGGGCAGAGTGTGTTTGGCTGTGAAAGCGGTGTGAAGGGAAGGTGCGGACCAGCAACAGCTCTAAGCCCTTAGATGTAGCATGCGGCAGAAAATGCTAGGACGTTTGCACTTTGGGAGGTGTTGTGTGCCGGGAGTGAGAGTGAGATTGAACCTGAGAATGTGCGTTGAGAGTGCTGGGAGGCAAGGCAAAGGCAGATGGGCAGAGTGTGTTTTCCTGTGAAAGCGGTGTCAAGGGAAGGTGAGGACCAGCAACAGCTCTAAGCCCTTAGGCCTATCGTAGGGGAGAAATGGCTAGGACGTTTGCACTTTGGGAGGTGGTCTGTGCCGGGAGTGAGAGTGAGATTGAGCCTGAGAATATGTTTTGGGAGTGATGGGAGGGAAAGCCAGGGTAGATGGCCAGAGTGTGTTTGGCTGTGAAAGCGGTGTCAAGGGAAGGTGAGGACCAGCAACAGCTCTAAGCCCTTAGGCCTATCGTAGGGGAGAAATGGCTTGGAGGTTTGCACTTTGGGAGGTGGTCTGTGCCGGGAGTGAGAGTGAGATTGAACCTGAGAATGTGTGTTGGGAGTGCTGGGAGGCAAGTTAAAGGCAGATGGCCAGAGTGTGTTTGGCTGTGAAAGCGGAGTCAAGGGAAGGTGAGGACCAGCAACAGCTCTAAGCCCTTAGATGTAGCATGTGTCAGAAATCGCTTGGGTGTTGGCATTTTGGGAGGTGGTCTGTGCCGCGAGTGAGAATGAGATTCAACCTGAGAATGTGTGTTGGGAGTGCTGGGAGGCAAAGCCAGGGTAGATGGGCAGAGTGTGTTTGGCTGTGAAAGCGGTGTCAAGGGAAGGTGAGGACCAGCAACAGCTCGAAGCCCTTAGGCCTATCGTAGGGGAGAAATGGCTTGGAGGTTTGCACACTGGGAGGTGGTCTGTGCCGGAAGTGAGAGTGAGATTCAACTTGAGAATGTGTGTTGGGAGTGCTGGGAGGCAAAGCCATGGTAGATGGGCAGAGTGTGTTTGTCTGTGGAAGAGGTGTCAAGAGAAGGTGAGGACCAGCAACAGCTCTAAGCCCTTAAGCCTATCGCAGGGGAGAAATGGCTTGGACGTTTGCACTTTGGGAGGTGGTCTGTGCCGGGAGTGAGAGTGAGATTGAGCCTGAGAATGTGTGTTGGGAGTGCTGGGAGGCAAAGGCAGGGTAGATGGCCAGAGTGTGTTTGGCTGTGAAAGCGGTGTCAAGGGAAGGTGAAGACCAGCAACAGCTCTAAGCCCTTAGATGTAGCGTATGTCAGAAATCGGTTGGGTGTTTGCACTTTGGGAGGTGGTCTGTGCCGATAGTGAGAGTGTGTTGGGAGTGCTGGGCGGCAAGGCAAAGGCAGATGGCCAGTGTGTGTTTGGCTGTGAAAGCGGTGTCAAGGGAAGGTGAGGACCAGCAACAGCTCTAAGCCCTTAGATGTAGCGTGTGTCAGAAATCGCTTGGGTGTTGGCATTTTGGGAGGTGGTCTGTGCCGCGAGTGAGAATGAGATTCAACCTGAGAATGTGTGTTGGGAGTGCTGGGAGGCAAAGCCAGGGTAGATGGGCAGAGTGTGTTTGGCTGTGAAAGCGGTGTCAAGGGAAGGTGAGGACCAGCAACAGCTCTAAGCCCTTAGGCCTATCGTAGGGGAGAAATGGCTTGGAGGTTTGCACTTTGGGAGGTGGTGTGTGCCGGGAGTGAGAGTGAGCCTGAGAATGTGTGTTGGGAGTGCTGGGAGTTGAGGCAAAGGCAGATGGGTAGAGTGTGTTTGTCTGTGAAAGCGGTGTCAAGAGAAGGTGAGGACCAGCAGCAGCTCTAAGCCCTTAAGCCTATCGTAGGGGAGAAATGGCTTGGACGTTTGCACTTTGGGAGGTGGTGTGTGCCGGGAGTGACAGTGAGATTGAGCCTGAGAATGTGTGTTGGGAGTGCTGGGAGGCAAAGCCAGGGTAGATGGGCAGAATGTGTTTGGCTGTGAAAGCGGTGTCAAGGGAAGGTTAGGACCAGCAACAGCTCTAACCCCTTAGATGTAGCGTATGTCAGAAATCGGTTGGGTGTTTGCACTTTGGGAGGTGGTCTGTGCCGATAGTGAGAGTGTGTTGGGAGTGGTGGGCGGCAAGGCAAAGGCAGATGGGCAGAGTGTGTTTGGCTGTGAAAGCGGTGTCAAGGGAAGGTGAGGACCAGCAACAGCTCTAAGGCCTTAGATGTAGCGTGTGTCAGAAATCGCTTGGGTATTTGCTCTTTGGGAAGTGGTGTGTGCCGGCAGTGATAGTGAGATTCAACCTGAGAATGTGTTTTGGGAGTGCTGGGAGGCAAAACCAGCGTAGATGGCCAGAGTGTGTTTGGCTGTGAAAGCGGTGTCAAGGGAAGGTGAGGACCAGCCACAGCTCTAAGCCCTTAGATGTAGCGTATGTCAGAAATCGGTTGGGTGTTTGCACTTTGGGAGGTGGTCTGTGCCAGGAGTGAGAGAGAGATTGAACTTGAGAATGTGTGTTGGGAGTGCTGGGAGGCAAGGGCAGCACAGATGGGCAGAGTGTGTTTGGCTGTGAAAGCGGTGTGAAGGGAAGGTGCGGACCAGCAACAGCTCTAAGCCCTTAGATGTAGCATGCGGCAGAAAATGCTAGGACGTTTGCACTTTGGGAGGTGTTGTGTGCCGGGAGTGAGAGTGAGATTGAACCTGAGAATGTGCGTTGAGAGTGCTGGGAGGCAAGGCAAAGGCAGATGGGCAGAGTGTGTTTTCCTGCGAAAGCGGTGTCAAGGGAAGGTGAGGACCAGCAACAGCTCGAAGCCCTTAGGCCTATCGTAGGGGAGAAATGGCTTGGACGTTTGCACTTTGGGAGGTGGTCTGTGCCGGGAGTGAGAGTGAGATTGAGCCTGAGAATATGTTTTGGGAGTGATGGGAGGGAAAGCCAGGGTAGATGGGCAGAGTGTGTTTGTCTGTGAAAGCGGTGTCAAGGGAAGGTGAGGACCAGCAACAGCTCTAAGCCCTTAGGCCTATCGTAGGGGAGAAATGGCTTGGACGTTTGCACTTTGGGAGGTGGTCTGTGCCGGGAGTGAGAGTGAGATTGAACCTGAGAATGTGTGTTGGGAGTGCTGGGAGGCAAGTTAAAGGCAGATGGCCAGAGTGTGTTTGGCTGTGAAAGCGGAGTCAAGGGAAGGTGAGGACCAGCAACAGCTCTAAGCCCTTAGATGTAGCGTGTGTCATTAATCGCTTGGGTGTTGGCATTTTGGGAGGTGGTCTGTGCCGCGAGTGAGAATGAGATTCAACCTGAGAATGTGTGTTGGGAGTGCTGGGAGGCAAAGCCAGGGTAGATGGGCAGAGTGTGTTTGGCTGTGAAAGCGGTGTCAAGGGAAGGTGAGGACCAGCAACAGCTCTAAGTCCTTAGGCCTATCGTAGGGGTGAAATGGCTTGGAGGTTTGCACTTTGGGAGGTGGTGTGTGCCGGGAGTGAGAGTGAGAGTAAGCCTGAGAATGTGTGTTGGGAGTGCTGGGAGGCAAAACCAGCGTAGATGGGCAGAGTGTGTTTGGCTGTGAAAGCGGTGTCAAGGGAAGGTGAGGACCAGCCACAGCTCTAAGCCCTTAGATGTAGCGTATGTCAGAAATCGGTTGGGTGTTTGCACTTTGGGAGGTGGTCTGTGCCAGGAGTGAGAGAGAGATTGAACTTGAGAATGTGTCTTGGGAGTGCTGGGAGGCAAGGGCAGCACAGATGGTCAGAGTGTGTTTGGCTGTGAAAGCGGTGTGAAGGGAAGGTGCGGACCAGCAACAGCTCTAAGCCCTTAGGCCTATCGTAGGGGAGAAATGGCTTGGACGTTTGCACTTTGGGAGGTGGTGTGTGCCGGGAGTGAGAGTGAGATTGAGCCTGAGAATGTGTGTTGGGAGTGCTGGGAGGCAAAGCCAGGGTAGATGGGCAGAGTGTGTTTGGCTGTGAAAGCGGTGTCAAGGGAAGGTGAAGACCAGCAACAGCTCTAAGCCCTTAGATGTAGCGTATGTCAGAAATCGGTTGGGTGTTTGCACTTTGGGAGGTGGTCTGTGCCGGGAGTGAGAGTGAGAGTGAGCCTGAGAATGTGTGTTGGGAGTGCTGGGAGGCAAAGCCAGGGTAGATGGGCAGAGTGTGTTTGGCTGTGAAAGCGGTGTCAAGGGAAGGTGAGGACCAGCAACAGCTCTAAGCTCTTAGATGTAGCGTGTGTCAGAAATCGCTTGGAGGTTTGCACTTTGGGAGGTGGTCTGTGCCGATAGTGAGAGTGTGTTGGGAGTGGTGGGCGGCAAGGCAAACGCAGATGGGCAGAGTGTGTTTGGCTGTGAAAGCGGTGTCAAGGGAAGGTGAGGACCAGCAACAGCTCTAAGGCCTTAGATGTAGTGTGTGTCAGAAATCGCTTGGGTATTTGCTCTTTGGGAAGTGGTCTGTGCCGGCAGTGATAGTGAGATTCAACGTGAGAATGTGTTTTGGGAGTGCTGGGAGTCAAAACCAGCATAGATGGCCAGAGTGTGTTTGGCTGTGACAGCGGTGTCAAGGGAAGGTGAGGACCAGCCACAGCTCTAAGCCCTTAGGCCTATCGTAGGGGAGAAATGGCTTGGACGTTTGCACTTGGGGAGGTGGTCTGTGCCGGGAGTGAGAGTGATAGTGAGCCTGAGAATATGTATTGGGAGTGCTGGGAGGGAAAGCCAGGGTAGATGGGCAGAGTGTGTTTGGCTGTGAAAGCGCTGTCAAGGGAAGGTGAGGACCAGCAACAGCTCTAAGCCCTTAGATGTAGCATGCGGCAGAAATCGCTTGGGTGTTTTGACTTTGTGAGGTGGTGTGTGCCGGGAGAGAGAGTGATTTTGGAGTGCTGGGAGGCAAGGCAAAGGCAGATGGGCAGAGTGTGTTTGGCTGTGAAAGCGGTGTCAAGAGAAGGTGAGGACCAGCAACAGCTCGAAGCCCTTAGGCCTATCGTATGGGAGAAATGGCTTGGAGGTTTGCACTTTGGGAGGTGGTCTGTGCCGGGAGTGAGAGTGAGATTGAACCTGAGAATGTGTGTTGGGAGTGCTGGGAGGCAAGTTAAAGGCAGATGGCCAGAGTGTGTTTGGCTGTGAAAGCGGAGTCAAGGGAAGGTGAGGACCAGCAACAGCTCTAAGCCCTTAGATGTAGCGTGTGTCAGAAATCGCTTGGGTGTTGGCATTTTGGGAGGTGGTCTGTGCCGCGAGTGAGAATGAGATTCAACCTCAGAATGTGTGTTGGGAGTGCTGGGAGGCAAAGCCAGGGTAGATGGGCAGAGTGTGTTTGGCTGTGAAAGCGGTGTCAAGGGAAGGTGAAGACCAGCAACAGCTCTAACCCCTTAGATGTAGCGTATGTCAGAAATCGGTTGGGTGTTTGCACTTTGGGAGGTGGTCTGTGCCGGGAGTGAGAGTGAGAGTGAGCCTGAGAATGTGTGTTGGGAGTGCTGGGAGGCAAAGCCAGGGTAGATGGGCAGAGTGTGTTTGGCTGTGAAAGCGGTGTCAAGGGAAGGTGAGGACCAGCAACAGCTCTAAGCTCTTAGATGTAGCGTGTGTCAGAAATCGCTTGGAGGTTTGCACTTTGGGAGGTGGTCTGTGCCGATAGTGAGAGTGTGTTGGGAGTGCTGGGCGGCAAGGCAAACGCAGATGGGCAGAGTGTGTTTGGCTGTGAAAGCGGTGTCAAGGGAAGGTGAGGACCAGCAACAGCTCTAAGGCCTTAGATGTAGTGTGTGTCAGAAATCGCTTGGGTATTTGCTCTTTGGGAAGTGGTCTTGCCGGCAGTGATAGTGAGATTCAACGTGAGAATGTGTTTTGGGAGTGCTGGGAGGCAAAACCAGGGTAGATGGCCAGAGTGTGTTTGGCTGTGAAAGCGGTGTCAAGGGAAGGTGAGGACCAGCCACAGCTCTAAGCCCTTAGGCCTATCGTAGGGGAGAAATGGCTTGGACGTTTGCACTTGGGGAGGTGGTCTGTGCCGGGAGTGAGTGTGATAGTGAGCCTGAGAATATGTATTGGGAGTGCTGGGAGGGAAAGCCAGGGTAGATGGGCAGAGTGTGTTTGGCTGTGAAAGCGCTGTCAAGGGAAGGTGAGGACCAGCAACAGCTCTAAGCCCTTAGATGTAGAATGGGTAGAAATCGCTTGGGTGTTTTGACTTTGTGAGGTGGTGTGTGCCGGGAGAGAGAGTGATTTTGGAGTGCTGGGAGGCAAGGCAAAGGCAGATGGGCAGAGTGTGTTTGGCTGTGAAAGCGGTGTCAAGAGAAGGTGAGGACCAGCAACAGCTCTAAGCCCTTAGGCCTATCGTATGGGAGAAATGGCTTGGAGGATTGCACTTTGGGAGGTGGTCTGTGCCGGGAGTGAGAGTGAGATTGAACCTGAGAATGTGTGTTGGGAGTGCTGGGAGGCAAGTTAAAGGCAGATGGCCAGAGTGTGTTTGGCTGTGAAAGCGGAGTCAACGGAAGGTGAGGACCAGCAACAGCTCTAAGCCCTTAGATGTAGCGTATGTCAGAAATCGGTTGGGTGTTTGCACTTTGGGAGGTGGTCTGTGCCGGGAGTGAGAGTGAGATTCAACCTGAGAATGTGTGTTGGGAGTGCTGGGAGGCAAAGCCAGGGTAGATGGCCAGAGTGTGTTTGGCTGTGAAAGCGGTGTCAAGGGAAGGTGAGGACCAGCAACAGCTCTAAGCTCTTAGATGTAGCGTGTGTCAGAAATCGCTTGGATGTTTGCACTTTGGGAGGTGGTCTGTGCCGATAGTGAGAGTGTGTTTGGAGTGGTAGGCGGCAAGGCAAAGGCAGATGGGCAGAGTGTGTTTGGCTGTGAAAGCGGTGTCAAGGGAAGGTGAGGACCAGCAACAGCTCTAAGGCCTTAGATGTAGTGTGTGTCAGAAATCGCTTGGGTATTTGCTCTTTGGGAAGTGGTGTGTGCCGGCAGTGATAGTGAGATTCAACGTGAGAATGTGTTTTGGGAGTGCTGGGAGGCAAGTTAAAGGCAGATGGCCAGAGTGTGTTTGGCTGTGAAAGCGGAGTCAAGGGAAGGTGAGGACCAGCAACAGCTCTAAGCCCTTAGGCCTATCGTAGGGGAGAAATGGCTTAGAGGTTTGCACTTTGGGAGGTGGTGTGTGCCGGGAGTGAGAGTGAGAGTAAGCCTGAGAATGTGTTTTGGGAGTGCTGGGAGGCAAAACCAGCGTAGATGGCCAGAGTGTGTTTGGCTGTGAAAGCGGTGTGAAGGGAAGGTGCGGACCAGCAACAGCTCTAAGCCCTTAGATGTAGCGTATGTCAGAAATCGGTTGGGTGTTTGCACTTTGGGAGGTGGTCTGTGCCAGGAGTGAGAGAGAGATTGAACTTGAGAATGTGTGTTGGGAGTGCTGGGAGGCAAGGGCAGCACAGATGGGCAGAGTGTGTTTGGCTGTGAAAGCGGTGTGAAGGGAAGGTGCGGACCAGCAACAGCTCTAAGCCCTTAGATGTAGCATGAGGCAGAAAATGCTTGGACGTTTGCACTTTGGGAGGTGTTGTGTGCCGGGAGTGAGAGTGAGATTGAACCTGAGAATGTGCGTTGAGAGTGCTGGGAGGCAAGGCAAAGGCAGATGGGCAGAGTGTGTTTTCCTGTGAAAGCGGTGTCAAGGGAAGGTGAGGACAAGCAACAGCTCTAAGCCCTTAGGCCTATCGTAGGGGAGAAATGGCTTGGACGTTTGCACTTTGGGAGGTGTTGTGTGCCGGGAGTGAGAGTGATAGTGAGCCTGAGAATATGTTTTGGGAGTGATGGAAGGGAAAGCCAGGGTAGATGGGCAGAGTGTGTTTGGCTGTGAAAGCGGTGTCAAGGGAAGGTGAGGACCAGCAACAGCTCTAAGCCCTTAGGCCTATCGTAGGGGAGAAATGGCTTGGAGGTTTGCACTTTGGGAGGTGGTGTGTGCCGGGAGTGAGAGTGAGCCTGAGAATGTGTGTTGGGAGTGCTGGGAGTTGAGGCAAAGGCAGATGGGTAGAGTGTGTTTGTCTGTGAAAGCGGTGTCAAGAGAAGGTGAGGACCAGCAGCAGCTCTAAGCCCTTAAGCCTATCGTAGGGGAGAAATGGCTTGGACGTTTGCACTTTGGGAGGTGGTGTGTGCCGGGAGTGACAGTGAGATTGAGCCTGAGAATGTGTGTTGGGAGTGCTGGGAGGCAAAGCCAGGGTAGATGGGCAGAATGTGTTTGGCTGTGAAAGCGGTGTCAAGGGAAGGTTAGGACCAGCAACAGCTCTAACCCCTTAGATGTAGCGTATGTCAGAAATCGGTTGGGTGTTTGCACTTTGGGAGGTGGTCTGTGCCGATAGTGAGAGTGTGTTGGGAGTGGTGGGCGGCAAGGCAAAGGCAGATGGGCAGAGTGTGTTTGGCTGTGAAAGCGGTGTCAAGGGAAGGTGAGGACCAGCAACAGCTCTAAGGCCTTAGATGTAGCGTGTGTCAGAAATCGCTTGGGTATTTGCTCTTTGGGAAGTGGTGTGTGCCGGCAGTGATAGTGAGATTCAACCTGAGAATGTGTTTTGGGAGTGCTGGGAGGCAAAACCAGCGTAGATGGCCAGAGTGTGTTTGGCTGTGAAAGCGGTGTCAAGGGAAGGTGAGGACCAGCCACAGCTCTAAGCCCTTAGATGTAGCGTATGTCAGAAATCGGTTGGGTGTTTGCACTTTGGGAGGTGGTCTGTGCCAGGAGTGAGAGAGAGATTGAACTTGAGAATGTGTGTTGGGAGTGCTGGGAGGCAAGGGCAGCACAGATGGGCAGAGTGTGTTTGGCTGTGAAAGCGGTGTGAAGGGAAGGTGCGGACCAGCAACAGCTCTAAGCCCTTAGATGTAGCATGCGGCAGAAAATGCTAGGACGTTTGCACTTTGGGAGGTGTTGTGTGCCGGGAGTGAGAGTGAGATTGAACCTGAGAATGTGCGTTGAGAGTGCTGGGAGGCAAGGCAAAGGCAGATGGGCAGAGTGTGTTTTCCTGTGAAAGCGGTGTCAAGGGAAGGTGAGGACCAGCAACAGCTCTAAGCCCTTAGGCCTATCGTAGGGGAGAAATGGCTTGGACGTTTGCACTTTGGGAGGTGGTCTGTGCCGGGAGTGAGAGTGAGATTGAGCCTGAGAATATGTTTTGGGAGTGATGGGAGGGAAAGCCAGGGTAGATGGGCAGAGTGTGTTTGTCTGTGAAAGCGGTGTCAAGGGAAGGTGAGGACCAGCAACAGCTCTAAGCCCTTAGGCCTATCGTAGGGGAGAAATGGCTTGGAGGTTTGCACTTTGGGAGGTGGTCTGTGCCGGGAGTGAGAGTGAGATTGAACCTGAGAATGTGTGTTGGGAGTGCTGGGAGGCAAGTTAAAGGCAGATGGCCAGAGTGTGTTTGGCTGTGAAAGCGGAGTCAAGGGAAGGTGAGGACCAGCAACAGCTCTAAGCCCTTAGATGTAGCGTGTGTCAGAAATCGCTTGGGTGTTGGCATTTTGGGAGGTGGTCTGTGCCGCGAGTGAGAATGAGATTCAACCTGAGAATGTGTGTTGGGAGTGCTGGGAGGCAAAGCCAGGGTAGATGGGCAGAGTGTGTTTGGCTGTGAAAGCGGTGTCAAGGGAAGGTGAGGACCAGCAACAGCTCTAAGTCCTTAGGCCTATCGTAGGGGTGAAATGGCTTGGAGGTTTGCACTTTGGGAGGTGGTGTGTGCCGGGAGTGAGAGTGAGAGTAAGCCTGAGAATGTGTGTTGGGAGTGCTGGGAGGCAAAACCAGCGTAGATGGCCAGAGTGTGTTTGGCTGTGAAAGCGGTGTCAAGGGAAGGTGAGGACCAGCCACAGCTCTAAGCCCTTAGATGTAGCGTATGTCAGAAATCGGTTGGGTGTTTGCACTTTGGGAGGTGGTCTGTGCCAGGAGTGAGAGAGAGATTGAACTTGAGAATGTGTCTTGGGAGTGCTGGGAGGCAAGGGCAGCACAGATGGTCAGAGTGTGTTTGGCTGTGAAAGCGGTGTGAAGGGAAGGTGCGGACCAGCAACAGCTCTAAGCCCTTAGGCCTATCGTATGGGAGAAATGGCTTGGACGTTTGCACTTTGGGAGGTGGTCTGTGCCGGGAGTGAGAGTGAGATTGAGCCTGAGAATGTGTGTTGGGAGTGCTGGGAGGCAAAGCCAGGGTAGATGGGCAGAGTGTGTTTGGCTGTGAAAGCGGTGTCAAGGGAAGGTGAAGACCAGCAACAGCTCTAAGCCCTTAGATGTAGCGTATGTCAGAAATCGGTTGGGTGTTTGCACTTTGGGAGGTGGTCTGTGCCGGGAGTGAGAGTGAGAGTGAGCCTGAGAATGTGTGTTGGGAGTGCTGGGAGGCAAACCCAGGGTAGATGGGCAGAGTGTGTTTGGCTGTGAAAGCGGTGTCAAGGGAAGGTGAGGACCAGCAACAGCTCTAAGCTCTTAGATGTAGAGTGTGTCAGAAATCGCTTGGGTATTTGCTCTTTGGGAAGTGGTCTGTGCCGGCAGTGATAGTGAGATTCAACGTGAGAATGTGTTTTGGGAGTGCTGGGAGTCAAAACCAGCATAGATGGCCAGAGTGTGTTTGGCTGTGACAGCGGTGTCAAGGGAAGGTGAGGACCAGCCACAGCTCTAAGCCCTTAGGCCTATCGTAGGGGAGAAATGGCTTGGACGTTTGCACTTGGGGAGGTGGTCTGTGCCGGGAGTGAGAGTGATAGTGAGCCTGAGAATATGTATTGGGAGTGCTGGGAGGGAAAGCCAGGGTAGATGGGCAGAGTGTGTTTGGCTGTGAAAGCGCTGTCAAGGGAAGGTGAGGACCAGCAACAGCTCTAAGCCCTTAGATGTAGCATGCGGCAGAAATCGCTTGGGTGTTTTGACTTTGTGAGGTGGTGTGTGCCGGGAGAGAGAGTGATTTTGGAGTGCTGGGAGGCAAGGCAAAGGCAGATGGGCAGAGTGTGTTTGGCTGTGAAAGCGGTGTCAAGAGAAGGTGAGGACCAGCAACAGCTCTAAGCCCTTAGGCCTATCGTATGGGAGAAATGGCTTGGAGGTTTGCACTTTGGGAGGTGGTCTGTGCCGGGAGTGAGAGTGAGATTGAACCTGAGAATGTGTGTTGGGAGTGCTGGGAGGCAAGTTAAAGGCAGATGGCCAGAGTGTGTTTGGCTGTGAAAGCGGAGTCAAGGGAAGGTGAGGACCAGCAACAGCTCTAAGCCCTTAGATGTAGCGTGTGTCAGAAATCGCTTGGGTGTTGGCATTTTGGGAGGTGGTCTGTGCCGCGAGTGAGAATGAGATTCAACCTGAGAATGTGTGTTGGGAGTGCTGGGAGGCAAAGCCAGGGTAGATGGGCAGAGTGTGTTTGGCTGTGAAAGCGGTGTCAAGGGAAGGTGAGGACCAGCAACAGCTCTAAGCTCTTAGATGTAGCGTGTGTCAGAAATCGCTTGGAGGTTTGCACTTTGGGAGGTGGTCTGTGCCGATAGTGAGAGTGTGTTGGGAGTGCTGGGCGGCAAGGCAAAGGCAGATGGGCAGAGTGTGTTTGGCTGTGAAAGCGGTGTCAAGGGAAGGTGAGGACCAGCAACAGCTCTAAGGCCTTAGATGTAGTGTGTGTCAGAAATCGCTTGGGTATTTGCTCTTTGGGAAGTGGTCTTGCCGGCAGTGATAGTGAGATTCAACGTGAGAATGTGTTTTGGGAGTGCTGGGAGTCAAAACCAGCATAGATGGCCAGAGTGTGTTTGGCTGTGAAAGCGGTGTCAAGGGAAGGTGAGGACCAGCCACAGCTCTAAGCCCTTAGGCCTATCGTAGGGGAGAAATGGCTTGGACGTTTGCACTTGGGGAGGTGGTCTGTGCCGGGAGTGAGTGTGATAGTGAGCCTGAGAATATGTATTGGGAGTGCTGGGAGGGAAAGCCAGGGTAGATGGGCAGAGTGTGTTTGGCTGTGAAAGCGCTGTCAAGGGAAGGTGAGGACCAGCAACAGCTCTAAGCCCTTAGATGTAGCATGCGGCACAAATCGCTTGGGTGTTTTGACTTTGTGAGGTGGTGTGTGCCGGGAGAGAGAGTGATTTTGGAGTGCTGGGAGGCAAGGCAAAGGCAGATGGGCAGAGTGTGTTTGGCTGTGAAAGCGGTGTCAAGAGAAGGTGAGGACCAGCAACAGCTCTAAGCCCTTAGGCCTATCGTATGGGAGAAATGGCTTGGAGGATTGCACTTTGGGAGGTGGTCTGTGCCGGGAGTGAGAGTGAGATTGAACCTGAGAATGTGTGTTGGGAGTGCTGGGAGGCAAGTTAAAGGCAGATGGCCAGAGTGTGTTTGGCTGTGAAAGCGGAGTCAACGGAAGGTGAGGACCAGCAACAGCTCTAAGCCCTTAGATGTAGCGTATGTCAGAAATCGGTTGGGTGTTTGCACTTTGGGAGGTGGTCTGTGCCGGGAGTGAGAGTGAGATTCAACGTGAGAATGTGTGTTGGGAGTGCTGGGAGGCAAAGCCAGGGTAGATGGCCAGAGTGTGTTTGCCTGTGAAAGCGGTGTCAAGGGAAGGTGAGGACCAGCAACAGCTCTAAGCTCTTAGATGTAGCGTGTGTCAGAAATCGCTTGGAGGTTTGCACTTTGGGAGGTGGTCTGTGCCGATAGTGAGAGTGTGTTTGGAGTGGTAGGCGGCAAGGCAAAGGCAGATGGGCAGAGTGTGTTTGGCTGTGAAAGCGGTGTCAAGGGAAGGTGAGGACCAGCAACAGCTCTAAGGCCTTAGATGTAGTGTGTGTCAGAAATCGCTTGGGTATTTGCTCTTTGGGAAGTGGTGTGTGCCGGCAGTGATAGTGAGATTCAACGTGAGAATGTGTTTTGGGAGTGCTGGGAGGCAAGTTAAAGGCAGATGGCCAGAGTGTGTTTGGCTGTGAAAGCGGAGTCAAGGGAAGGTGAGGACCAGCAACAGCTCTAAGCCCTTAGGCCTATCGTAGGGGAGAAATGGCTTGGACGTTTGCACTTTGGGAGGTGTTGTGTGCCGGGAGTGAGAGTGATAGTGAGCCTGAGAATATGTATTGGGAGTGCTGGGAGGGAAAGCCAGGGTAGATGGGCAGAGTGTGTTTGGCTGTGAAAGCGCTGTCAAGGGAAGGTGAGGACCAGCAACAGCTCTAAGCCCTTAGATGTAGCATGCGGCAGAAATCGCTTGGGTGTTTTGACTTTGTGAGGTGGTGTGTGCCGGGAGAGAGAGTGATTTTGGAGTGCTGGGAGGCAAGGCAAAGGCAGATGGGCAGAGTGTGTTTGGCTGTGAAAGCGGTGTCAAGGGAAGGTGAGGACCAGCAACAGCTCGAAGCCCTTAGGCCTATCGTATGGGAGAAATGGCTTGGAGGTTTGCACTTTGGGAGGTGGTCTGTGCCGGGAGTGAGAGTGAGATTGAACCTGAGAATGTGTGTTGGGAGTGCTGGGAGGCAAGTTAAAGGCAGATGGGCAGAGTGTGTTTGGCTGTGAAAGCGGTGTCAAGGGAAGGTGAGGACCAGCAACAGCTCTAAGCCCTTAGGCCTATCGTAGGGGAGAAATGGCTTAGAGGTTTGCACTTTGGGAGGTGGTGTGTGCCGGGAGTGAGAGTGAGAGTAAGCCTGAGAATGTGTTTTGGGAGGGCTGGGAGGCAAAACCAGCGTAGATGGCCAGAGTGTGTTTGGCTGTGAAAGCGGTGTGAAGGGAAGGTGCGGACCAGCAACAGCTCTAAGCCCTTAGATGTAGCGTATGTCAGAAATCGGTTGGGTGTTTGCACTTTGGGAGGTGGTCTGTGCCAGGAGTGAGAGAGAGATTGAACTTGAGAATGTGTGTTGGGAGTGCTGGGAGGCAAGGGCAGCACAGATGGGCAGAGTGTGTTTGGCTGTGAAAGCGGTGTGAAGGGAAGGTGCGGACCAGCAACAGCTCTAAGCCCTTAGATGTAGCATGAGGCAGAAAATGCTTGGACGTTTGCACTTTGGGAGGTGTTGTGTGCCGGGAGTGAGAGTGAGATTGAACCTGAGAATGTGCGTTGAGAGTGCTGGGAGGCAAGGCAAAGGCAGATGGGCAGAGTGTGTTTTCCTGTGAAAGCGGTGTCAAGGGAAGGTGAGGACAAGCAACAGCTCTAAGCCCTTAGGCCTATCGTAGGGGAGAAATGGCTTGGACGTTTGCACTTTGGGAGGTGTTGTGTGCCGGGAGTGAGAGTGATAGTGAGCCTGAGAATATGTTTTGGGAGTGATGGAAGGGAAAGCCAGGGTAGATGGGCAGAGTGTGTTTGGCTGTGAAAGCGGTGTCAAGGGAAGGTGAGGACCAGCAACAGCTCTAAGCCCTTAGGCCTATCGTAGGGGAGAAATGGCTTGGAGGTTTGCACTTTGGGAGGTGGTCTGTGCCGGGAGTGAGAGTGAGATTGAACCTGAGAATGTGTGTTGGGAGTGCTGGGAGGCAAGTTAAAGGCAGATGGCCAGAGTGTGTTTGGCTGTGAAAGCGGAGTCAAGGGACGGTGAGGACCAGCAACAGCTCTAAGCCCTTAGATGTAGCGTGTGTCAGAAATCGCTTGGGTGTTGGCATTTTGGGAGGTGGTCTGTGCCGCGAGTGAGAATGAGATTCAACCTGAGAATGTGTGTTGGGAGTGCTGGGAGGCAAAGCCAGGGTAGATGGGCAGAGTGTGTTTGGCTGTGAAAGCGGTGTCAAGGGAAGGTGAAGACCAGCAACAGCTCTAAGCCCTTAGATGTAGCGTATGTCAGAAATCGGTTGGGTGTTTGCACTTTGGGAGGTGGTCTGTGCCGGGAGTGAGAGTGAGAGTGAGCCTGAGAATGTGTGTTGGGAGTGCTGGGAGGCAAAGCCAGGGTAGATGGGCAGAGTGTGTTTGGCTGTGAAAGCGGTGTCAAGGGAAGGTGAGGACCAGCAACAGCTCTAAGCTCTTAGATGTAGCGTGTGTCAGAAATCGCTTGGAGGTTTGCACTTTGGGAGGTGGTCTGTGCCGATAGTGAGAGTGTGTTGGGAGTGCTGGGCGGCAAGGCAAACGCAGATGGGCAGAGTGTGTTTGGCTGTGAAAGCGGTGTCAAGGGAAGGTGAGGACCAGCAACAGCTCTAAGGCCTTAGATGTAGTGTGTGTCAGAAATCGCTTGGGTATTTGCTCTTTGGGAAGTGGTCTTGCCGGCAGTGATAGTGAGATTCAACGTGAGAATGTGTTTTGGGAGTGCTGGGAGGCAAAACCAGGGTAGATGGCCAGAGTGTGTTTGGCTGTGAAAGCGGTGTCAAGGGAAGGTGAGGACCAGCCACAGCTCTAAGCCCTTAGGCCTATCGTAGGGGAGAAATGGCTTGGACGTTTGCACTTGGGGAGGTGGTCTGTGCCGGGAGTGAGTGTGATAGTGAGCCTGAGAATATGTATTGGGAGTGCTGGGAGGGAAAGCCAGGGTAGATGGGCAGAGTGTGTTTGGCTGTGAAAGCGCTGTCAAGGGAAGGTGAGGACCAGCAACAGCTCTAAGCCCTTAGATGTAGAATGGGTAGAAATCGCTTGGGTGTTTTGACTTTGTGAGGTGGTGTGTGCCGGGAGAGAGAGTGATTTTGGAGTGCTGGGAGGCAAGGCAAAGGCAGATGGGCAGAGTGTGTTTGGCTGTGAAAGCGGTGTCAAGAGAAGGTGAGGACCAGCAACAGCTCTAAGCCCTTAGGCCTATCGTATGGGAGAAATGGCTTGGAGGATTGCACTTTGGGAGGTGGTCTGTGCCGGGAGTGAGAGTGAGATTGAACCTGAGAATGTGTGTTGGGAGTGCTGGGAGGCAAGTTAAAGGCAGATGGCCAGAGTGTGTTTGGCTGTGAAAGCGGAGTCAACGGAAGGTGAGGACCAGCAACAGCTCTAAGCCCTTAGATGTAGCGTATGTCAGAAATCGGTTGGGTGTTTGCACTTTGGGAGGTGGTCTGTGCCGGGAGTGAGAGTGAGATTCAACCTGAGAATGTGTGTTGGGAGTGCTGGGAGGCAAAGCCAGGGTAGATGGCCAGAGTGTGTTTGGCTGTGAAAGCGGTGTCAAGGGAAGGTGAGGACCAGCAACAGCTCTAAGCTCTTAGATGTAGCGTGTGTCAGAAATCGCTTGGATGTTTGCACTTTGGGAGGTGGTCTGTGCCGATAGTGAGAGTGTGTTTGGAGTGGTAGGCGGCAAGGCAAAGGCAGATGGGCAGAGTGTGTTTGGCTGTGAAAGCGGTGTCAAGGGAAGGTGAGGACCAGCAACAGCTCTAAGGCCTTAGATGTAGTGTGTGTCAGAAATCGCTTGGGTATTTGCTCTTTGGGAAGTGGTGTGTGCCGGCAGTGATAGTGAGATTCAACGTGAGAATGTGTTTTGGGAGTGCTGGGAGGCAAGTTAAAGGCAGATGGCCAGAGTGTGTTTGGCTGTGAAAGCGGAGTCAAGGGAAGGTGAGGACCAGCAACAGCTCTAAGCCCTTAGGCCTATCGTAGGGGAGAAATGGCTTAGAGGTTTGCACTTTGGGAGGTGGTGTGTGCCGGGAGTGAGAGTGAGAGTAAGCCTGAGAATGTGTTTTGGGAGTGCTGGGAGGCAAAACCAGCGTAGATGGCCAGAGTGTGTTTGGCTGTGAAAGCGGTGTGAAGGGAAGGTGCGGACCAGCAACAGCTCTAAGCCCTTAGATGTAGCGTATGTCAGAAATCGGTTGGGTGTTTGCACTTTGGGAGGTGGTCTGTGCCAGGAGTGAGAGAGAGATTGAACTTGAGAATGTGTGTTGGGAGTGCTGGGAGGCAAGGGCAGCACAGATGGGCAGAGTGTGTTTGGCTGTGAAAGCGGTGTGAAGGGAAGGTGCGGACCAGCAACAGCTCTAAGCCCTTAGATGTAGCATGAGGCAGAAAATGCTTGGACGTTTGCACTTTGGGAGGTGTTGTGTGCCGGGAGTGAGAGTGAGATTGAACCTGAGAATGTGCGTTGAGAGTGCTGGGAGGCAAGGCAAAGGCAGATGGGCAGAGTGTGTTTTCCTGTGAAAGCGGTGTCAAGGGAAGGTGAGGACAAGCAACAGCTCTAAGCCCTTAGGCCTATCGTAGGGGAGAAATGGCTTGGACGTTTGCACTTTGGGAGGTGTTGTGTGCCGGGAGTGAGAGTGATAGTGAGCCTGAGAATATGTTTTGGGAGTGATGGAAGGGAAAGCCAGGGTAGATGGGCAGAGTGTGTTTGGCTGTGAAAGCGGTGTCAAGGGAAGGTGAGGACCAGCAACAGCTCTAAGCCCTTAGGCCTATCGTAGGGGAGAAATGGCTTGGAGGTTTGCACTTTGGGAGGTGGTGTGTGCCGGGAGTGAGAGTGAGCCTGAGAATGTGTGTTGGGAGTGCTGGGAGTTGAGGCAAAGGCAGATGGGTAGAGTGTGTTTGTCTGTGAAAGCGGTGTCAAGAGAAGGTGAGGACCAGCAGCAGCTCTAAGCCCTTAAGCCTATCGTAGGGGAGAAATGGCTTGGACGTTTGCACTTTGGGAGGTGGTGTGTGCCGGGAGTGACAGTGAGATTGAGCCTGAGAATGTGTGTTGGGAGTGCTGGGAGGCAAAGCCAGGGTAGATGGGCAGAATGTGTTTGGCTGTGAAAGCGGTGTCAAGGGAAGGTTAGGACCAGCAACAGCTCTAACCCCTTAGATGTAGCGTATGTCAGAAATCGGTTGGGTGTTTGCACTTTGGGAGGTGGTCTGTGCCGATAGTGAGAGTGTGTTGGGAGTGGTGGGCGGCAAGGCAAAGGCAGATGGGCAGAGTGTGTTTGGCTGTGAAAGCGGTGTCAAGGGAAGGTGAGGACCAGCAACAGCTCTAAGGCCTTAGATGTAGCGTGTGTCAGAAATCGCTTGGGTATTTGCTCTTTGGGAAGTGGTGTGTGCCGGCAGTGATAGTGAGATTCAACCTGAGAATGTGTTTTGGGAGTGCTGGGAGGGAAAACCAGCGTAGATGGCCAGAGTGTGTTTGGCTGTGAAAGCGGTGTCAAGGGAAGGTGAGGACCAGCCACAGCTCTAAGCCCTTAGATGTAGCGTATGTCAGAAATCGGTTGGGTGTTTGCACTTTGGGAGGTGGTCTGTGCCAGGAGTGAGAGAGAGATTGAACTTGAGAATGTGTGTTGGGAGTGCTGGGAGGCAAGGGCAGCACAGATGGGCAGAGTGTGTTTGGCTGTGAAAGCGGTGTGAAGGGAAGGTGCGGACCAGCAACAGCTCTAAGCCCTTAGATGTAGCATGCGGCAGAAAATGCTAGGACGTTTGCACTTTGGGAGGTGTTGTGTGCCGGGAGTGAGAGTGAGATTGAACCTGAGAATGTGCGTTGAGAGTGCTGGGAGGCAAGGCAAAGGCAGATGGGCAGAGTGTGTTTTCCTGTGAAAGCGGTGTCAAGGGAAGGTGAGGACCAGCAACAGCTCTAAGCCCTTAGGCCTATCGTAGGGGAGAAATGGCTTGGACGTTTGCACTTTGGGAGGTGGTCTGTGCCGGGAGTGAGAGTGAGATTGAGCCTGAGAATATGTTTTGGGAGTGATGGGAGGGAAAGCCAGGGTAGATGGGCAGAGTGTGTTTGTCTGTGAAAGCGGTGTCAAGGGAAGGTGAGGACCAGCAACAGCTCTAAGCCCTTAGGCCTATCGTAGGGGAGAAATGGCTTGGAGGTTTGCACTTTGGGAGGTGGTCTGTGCCGGGAGTGAGAGTGAGATTGAACCTGAGAATGTGTGTTGGGAGTGCTGGGAGGCAAGTTAAAGGCAGATGGCCAGAGTGTGTTTGGCTGTGAAAGCGGAGTCAAGGGAAGGTGAGGACCAGCAACAGCTCTAAGCCCTTAGATGTAGCGTGTGTCAGAAATCGCTTGGGTGTTGGCATTTTGGGAGGTGGTCTGTGCCGCGAGTGAGAATGAGATTCAACCTGAGAATGTGTGTTGGGAGTGCTGGGAGGCAAAGCCAGGGTAGATGGGCAGAGTGTGTTTGGCTGTGAAAGCGGTGTCAAGGGAAGGTGAGGACCAGCAACAGCTCTAAGTCCTTAGGCCTATCGTAGGGGTGAAATGGCTTGGAGGTTTGCACTTTGGGAGGTGGTGTGTGCCGGGAGTGAGAGTGAGAGTAAGCCTGAGAATGTGTGTTGGGAGTGCTGGGAGGCAAAACCAGCGTAGATGGCCAGAGTGTGTTTGGCTGTGAAAGCGGTGTCAAGGGAAGGTGAGGACCAGCCACAGCTCTAAGCCCTTAGATGTAGCGTATGTCAGAAATCGGTTGGGTGTTTGCACTTTGGGAGGTGGTCTGTGCCAGGAGTGAGAGAGAGATTGAACTTGAGAATGTGTCTTGGGAGTGCTGGGAGGCAAGGGCAGCACAGATGGTCAGAGTGTGTTTGGCTGTGAAAGCGGTGTGAAGGGAAGGTGCGGACCAGCAACAGCTCTAAGCCCTTAGGCCTATCGTATGGGAGAAATGGCTTGGACGTTTGCACTTTGGGAGGTGGTCTGTGCCGGGAGTGAGAGTGAGATTGAGCCTGAGAATGTGTGTTGGGAGTGCTGGGAGGCAAAGCCAGGGTAGATGGGCAGAGTGTGTTTGGCTGTGAAAGCGGTGTCAAGGGAAGGTGAAGACCAGCAACAGCTCTAAGCCCTTAGATGTAGCGTATGTCAGAAATCGGTTGGGTGTTTGCACTTTGGGAGGTGGTGTGTGCCGGGAGTGAGAGTGAGAGTGAGCCTGAGAATGTGTGTTGGGAGTGCTGGGAGGCAAACCCAGGGTAGATGGGCAGAGTGTGTTTGGCTGTGAAAGCGGTGTCAAGGGAAGGTGAGGACCAGCAACAGCTCTAAGCTCTTAGATGTAGAGTGTGTCAGAAATCGCTTGGGTATTTGCTCTTTGGGAAGTGGTCTGTGCCGGCAGTGATAGTGAGATTCAACGTGAGAATGTGTTTTGGGAGTGCTGGGAGTCAAAACCAGCATAGATGGCCAGAGTGTGTTTGGCTGTGACAGCGGTGTCAAGGGAAGGTGAGGACCAGCCACAGCTCTAAGCCCTTAGGCCTATCGTAGGGGAGAAATGGCTTGGACGTTTGCACTTGGGGAGGTGGTCTGTGCCGGGAGTGAGAGTGATAGTGAGCCTGAGAATATGTATTGGGAGTGCTGGGAGGGAAAGCCAGGGTAGATGGGCAGAGTGTGTTTGGCTGTGAAAGCGCTGTCAAGGGAAGGTGAGGACCAGCAACAGCTCTAAGCCCTTAGATGTAGCATGCGGCAGAAATCGCTTGGGTGTTTTGACTTTGTGAGGTGGTGTGTGCCGGGAGAGAGAGTGATTTTGGAGTGCTGGGAGGCAAGGCAAAGGCAGATGGGCAGAGTGTGTTTGGCTGTGAAAGCGGTGTCAAGAGAAGGTGAGGACCAGCAACAGCTCTAAGCCCTTAGGCCTATCGTATGGGAGAAATGGCTTGGAGGTTTGCACTTTGGGAGGTGGTCTGTGCCGGGAGTGAGAGTGAGATTGAACCTGAGAATGTGTGTTGGGAGTGCTGGGAGGCAAGTTAAAGGCAGATGGCCAGAGTGTGTTTGGCTGTGAAAGCGGAGTCAAGGGAAGGTGAGGACCAGCAACAGCTCTAAGCCCTTAGATGTAGCGTGTGTCAGAAATCGCTTGGGTGTTGGCATTTTGGGAGGTGGTCTGTGCCGCGAGTGAGAATGAGATTCAACCTGAGAATGTGTGTTGGGAGTGCTGGGAGGCAAAGCCAGGGTAGATGGGCAGAGTGTGTTTGGCTGTGAAAGCGGTGTCAAGGGAAGGTGAGGACCAGCAACAGCTCTAAGCTCTTAGATGTAGCGTGTGTCAGAAATCGCTTGGAGGTTTGCACTTTGGGAGGTGGTCTGTGCCGATAGTGAGAGTGTGTTGGGAGTGCTGGGCGGCAAGGCAAAGGCAGATGGGCAGAGTGTGTTTGGCTGTGAAAGCGGTGTCAAGGGAAGGTGAGGACCAGCAACAGCTCTAAGGCCTTAGATGTAGTGTGTGTCAGAAATCGCTTGGGTATTTGCTCTTTGGGAAGTGGTCTTGCCGGCAGTGATAGTGAGATTCAACGTGAGAATGTGTTTTGGGAGTGCTGGGAGTCAAAACCAGCATAGATGGCCAGAGTGTGTTTGGCTGTGAAAGCGGTGTCAAGGGAAGGTGAGGACCAGCCACAGCTCTAAGCCCTTAGGCCTATCGTAGGGGAGAAATGGCTTGGACGTTTGCACTTGGGGAGGTGGTCTGTGCCGGGAGTGAGTGTGATAGTGAGCCTGAGAATATGTATTGGGAGTGCTGGGAGGGAAAGCCAGGGTAGATGGGCAGAGTGTGTTTGGCTGTGAAAGCGCTGTCAAGGGAAGGTGAGGACCAGCAACAGCTCTAAGCCCTTAGATGTAGCATGCGGCACAAATCGCTTGGGTGTTTTGACTTTGTGAGGTGGTGTGTGCCGGGAGAGAGAGTGATTTTGGAGTGCTGGGAGGCAAGGCAAAGGCAGATGGGCAGAGTGTGTTTGGCTGTGAAAGCGGTGTCAAGAGAAGGTGAGGACCAGCAACAGCTCTAAGCCCTTAGGCCTATCGTATGGGAGAAATGGCTTGGAGGATTGCACTTTGGGAGGTGGTCTGTGCCGGGAGTGAGAGTGAGATTGAACCTGAGAATGTGTGTTGGGAGTGCTGGGAGGCAAGTTAAAGGCAGATGGCCAGAGTGTGTTTGGCTGTGAAAGCGGAGTCAACGGAAGGTGAGGACCAGCAACAGCTCTAAGCCCTTAGATGTAGCGTATGTCAGAAATCGGTTGGGTGTTTGCACTTTGGGAGGTGGTCTGTGCCGGGAGTGAGAGTGAGATTCAACGTGAGAATGTGTGTTGGGAGTGCTGGGAGGCAAAGCCAGGGTAGATGGCCAGAGTGTGTTTGCCTGTGAAAGCGGTGTCAAGGGAAGGTGAGGACCAGCAACAGCTCTAAGCTCTTAGATGTAGCGTGTGTCAGAAATCGCTTGGAGGTTTGCACTTTGGGAGGTGGTCTGTGCCGATAGTGAGAGTGTGTTTGGAGTGGTAGGCGGCAAGGCAAAGGCAGATGGGCAGAGTGTGTTTGGCTGTGAAAGCGGTGTCAAGGGAAGGTGAGGACCAGCAACAGCTCTAAGGCCTTAGATGTAGTGTGTGTCAGAAATCGCTTGGGTATTTGCTCTTTGGGAAGTGGTGTGTGCCGGCAGTGATAGTGAGATTCAACGTGAGAATGTGTTTTGGGAGTGCTGGGAGGCAAGTTAAAGGCAGATGGCCAGAGTGTGTTTGGCTGTGAAAGCGGAGTCAAGGGAAGGTGAGGACCAGCAACAGCTCTAAGCCCTTAGGCCTATAGTAGGGGAGAAATGGCTTGGACGTTTGCACTTGGGGAGGTGTTGTGTGCCGGGAGTGAGAGTGATAGTGAGCCTGAGAATATGTATTGGGAGTGCTGGGAGGGAAAGCCAGGGTAGATGGGCAGAGTGTGTTTGGCTGTGAAAGCGCTGTCAAGGGAAGGTGAGGACCAGCAACAGCTCTAAGCCCTTAGATGTAGCATGCGGCAGAAATCGCTTGGGTGTTTTGACTTTGTGAGGTGGTGTGTGCCGGGAGAGAGAGTGATTTTGGAGTGCTGGGAGGCAAGGCAAAGGCAGATGGGCAGAGTGTGTTTGGCTGTGAAAGCGGTGTCAAGGGAAGGTGAGGACCAGCAACAGCTCGAAGCCCTTAGGCCTATCGTATGGGAGAAATGGCTTGGAGGTTTGCACTTTGGGAGGTGGTCTGTGCCGGGAGTGAGAGTGAGATTGAACCTGAGAATGTGTGTTGGGAGTGCTGGGAGGCAAGTTAAAGGCAGATGGGCAGAGTGTGTTTGGCTGTGAAAGCGGTGTCAAGGGAAGGTGAGGACCAGCAACAGCTCTAAGCCCTTAGGCCTATCGTAGGGGAGAAATGGCTTAGAGGTTTGCACTTTGGGAGGTGGTGTGTGCCGGGAGTGAGAGTGAGAGTAAGCCTGAGAATGTGTTTTGGGAGGGCTGGGAGGCAAAACCAGCGTAGATGGCCAGAGTGTGTTTGGCTGTGAAAGCGGTGTGAAGGGAAGGTGCGGACCAGCAACAGCTCTAAGCCCTTAGATGTAGCGTATGTCAGAAATCGGTTGGGTGTTTGCACTTTGGGAGGTGGTCTGTGCCAGGAGTGAGAGAGAGATTGAACTTGAGAATGTGTGTTGGGAGTGCTGGGAGGCAAGGGCAGCACAGATGGGCAGAGTGTGTTTGGCTGTGAAAGCGGTGTGAAGGGAAGGTGCGGACCAGCAACAGCTCTAAGCCCTTAGATGTAGCATGAGGCAGAAAATGCTTGGACGTTTGCACTTTGGGAGGTGTTGTGTGCCGGGAGTGAGAGTGAGATTGAACCTGAGAATGTGCGTTGAGAGTGCTGGGAGGCAAGGCAAAGGCAGATGGGCAGAGTGTGTTTTCCTGTGAAAGCGGTGTCAAGGGAAGGTGAGGACAAGCAACAGCTCTAAGCCCTTAGGCCTATCGTAGGGGAGAAATGGCTTGGACGTTTGCACTTTGGGAGGTGTTGTGTGCCGGGAGTGAGAGTGATAGTGAGCCTGAGAATATGTTTTGGGAGTGATGGAAGGGAAAGCCAGGGTAGATGGGCAGAGTGTGTTTGGCTGTGAAAGCGGTGTCAAGGGAAGGTGAGGACCAGCAACAGCTCTAAGCCCTTAGGCCTATCGTAGGGGAGAAATGGCTTGGAGGTTTGCACTTTGGGAGGTGGTCTGTGCCGGGAGTGAGAGTGAGATTGAACCTGAGAATGTGTGTTGGGAGTGCTGGGAGGCAAGTTAAAGGCAGATGGCCAGAGTGTGTTTGGCTGTGAAAGCGGAGTCAAGGGACGGTGAGGACCAGCAACAGCTCTAAGCCCTTAGATGTAGCGTGTGTCAGAAATCGCTTGGGTGTTGGCATTTTGGGAGGTGGTCTGTGCCGCGAGTGAGAATGAGATTCAACCTGAGAATGTGTGTTGGGAGTGCTGGGAGGCAAAGCCAGGGTAGATGGGCAGAGTGTGTTTGGCTGTGGAAGCGGTGTCAAGGGAAGGTGAAGACCAGCAACAGCTCTAAGCCCTTAGATGTAGCGTATGTCAGAAATCGGTTGGGTGTTTGCACTTTGGGAGGTGGTCTGTGCCGGGAGTGAGAGTGAGAGTGAGCCTGAGAATGTGTGTTGGGAGTGCTGGGAGGCAAAGCCAGGGTAGATGGCCAGAGTGTGTTTGTCTGTGAAAGCGGTGTCAAGGGAAGGTGAGGACCAGCAACAGCTCTAAGCTCTTAGATGTAGCGTGTGTCAGAAATCGCTTGGAGGTTTGCACTTTGGGAGGTGGTCTGTGCCGATAGTGAGAGTGTGTTTGGAGTGGTGGGCGGCAAGGCAAAGGCAGATGGGCAGAGTGTGTTTGGCTGTGAAAGCGGTGTCAAGGGAAGGTGAGGACCAGCAACAGCTCTAAGGCCTTAGATGTAGTGTGTGTCAGAAATCGCTTGGGTATTTGCTCTTTGGGAAGTGGTGTGTGCCGGCAGTGATAGTGAGATTCAACGTGAGAATGTGTTTTGGGAGTGCTGGGAGGCAAGTTAAAGGCAGATGGCCAGAGTGTGTTTGGCTGTGAAAGCGGAGTCAAGGGAAGGTGAGGACCAGCAACAGCTCTAAGGCCTTAGATGTAGCGTGTGTCAGAAATCGCTTGGGTGTTGGCATTTTGGGAGGTGGTCTGTGCCGCGAGTGAGAATGAGATTCAACCTGAGAATGTGTGTTGGGAGTGCTGGGAGGCAAAGCCAGGGTAGATGGGCAGAGTGTGTTTGGCTGTGAAAGCGGTGTCAAGGGAAGGTGAGGACCAGCAACAGCTCTAAGCCCTTAGGCCTATCGTATGGGAGAAATGGCTTGGAGGTTTGCACTTTGGGAGGTGGTCTGTGCCGGGAGTGAGAGTGAGAGTGAGCCTGACAATGTGTTTTGGGAGTGCTGGTAGTTGAGGCAAAGGCAGATGGGCAGAGTGTGTTTGTCTGTGAAAGCGGTGTCAAGAGAAGGTGAGGACCAGCAACAGCTCTAAGCCCTTAAGCCTATCGTAGGGGAGAAATGGCTTGGACGTTTGCACTTTGGGAGGTGGTCTGTGCCGGGAGTGAGAGTGAGAGTGAACCTGAGAATGTGTGTTGGGAGTGCTGGGAGGCAAGTTAAAGGCAGATGGCCAGAGTGTGTTTGGCTGTGAAAGCGGAGTCAAGGGAAGGTGAGGACCAGCAACAGCTCTAAGCCCTTAGATGTAGCGTGTGTCAGAAATCGCTTGGGTGTTTGCACTTTGGGAGGTGGTATGTTCCAGGAGTGAGAGTGTGTTGGGAGTGGTGGGCGGCAAGGCAAAGGCAGATGGGCAGAGTGTGTTTGGCTGTGAAAGCGGTGTCAAGGGAAGGTGAGGACCAGCAACAGCTCTAAGGCCTTAGATGTAGCGTGTGTCAGAAATCGCTTGGGTATTTGCTCTTTGGGAAGTGGTGTGTGCCGGCAGTGATAGTGAGATTCAACCTGAGAATGTGTTTTGGGAGTGCTGGGAGGCAAAACCAGCGTAGATGGCCAGAGTGTGTTTGGCTGTGAAAGCGGTGTCAAGGGAAGGTGAGGACCAGCCACAGCTCTAAGCCCTTAGATGTAGCGTATGTCAGAAATCGGTTGGGTGTTTGCACTTTGGGAGGTGGTCTGTGCCAGGAGTGAGAGAGAGATTGAACTTGAGAATGTGTGTTGGGAGTGCTGGGAGGCAAGGGCAGCACAGATGGGCAGAGTGTGTTTGGCTGTGAAAGCGGTGTGAAGGGAAGGTGCGGACCAGCAACAGCTCTAAGCCCTTAGATGTAGCATGCGGCAGAAAATGCTAGGACGTTTGCACTTTGGGAGGTGTTGTGTGCCGGGAGTGAGAGTGAGATTGAACCTGAGAATGTGCGTTGAGAGTGCTGGGAGGCAAGGCAAAGGCAGATGGGCAGAGTGTGTTTTCCTGTGAAAGCGGTGTCAAGGGAAGGTGAGGACCAGCAACAGCTCTAAGCCCTTAGGCCTATCGTAGGGGAGAAATGGCTTGGACGTTTGCACTTTGGGAGGTGGTCTGTGCCGGGAGTGAGAGTGAGATTGAGCCTGAGAATATGTTTTGGGAGTGATGGGAGGGAAAGCCAGGGTAGATGGCCAGAGTGTGTTTGGCTGTGAAAGCGGTGTCAAGGGAAGGTGAGGACCAGCAACAGCTCTAATCCCTTAGGCCTATCGTAGGGGAGAAATGGCTTGGAGGTTTGCACTTTGGGAGGTGGTCTGTGCCGGGAGTGATAGTGAGATTGAACCTGAGAATGTGTGTTGGGAGTGCTGGGAGGCAAGTTAAAGGCAGATGGCCAGAGTGTGTTTGGCTGTGAAAGCGGAGTCAAGGGAAGGTGAGGACCAGCAACAGCTCTAAGCCCTTAGATGTAGCATGTGTCAGAAATCGCTTGGGTGTTGGCATTTTGGGAGGTGGTCTGTGCCGCGAGTGAGAATGAGATTCAACCTGAGAATGTGTGTTGGGAGTGCTGGGAGGCAAAGCCAGGGTAGATGGGCAGAGTGTGTTTGGCTGTGAAAGCGGTGTCAAGGGAAGGTGAGGACCAGCAACAGCTCTAAGCCCTTAGGCCTATCGTAGGGGAGAAATGGCTTGGAGGTTTGCACACTGGGAGGTGGTCTGTGCCGGAAGTGAGAGTGAGATTCAACCTGAGAATGTGTGTTGGGAGTGCTGGGAGGCAAGGCAAAGGCGGATGGGCAGAGTGTGTTTGTCTGTGGAAGAGGTGTCAAGAGAAGGTGAGGACCAGCAACAGCTCTAAGCCCTTAAGCCTATCGCAGGGGAGAAATGGCTTGGACGTTTGCACTTTGGGAGGTGGGCTGTGCCGGGAGTGAGAGTGAGATTGAACTTGAGAATGTGTGTTGGGAGTGCTGGGAGGCAAGTTAAAGGCAGATGGCCAGAGTGTGTTTGGCTGTGAAAGCGGTGTCAAGGGAAGGTGAAGACCAGCAACAGCTCTAAGCCCTTAGATGTAGCGTATGTCAGAAATCGGTTGGGTGTTTGCACTTTGGGAGGTGGTCTGTGCCGGGAGTGAGAGTGAGATTGAGCCTGAGAATGTGTGTTGGGAGTGCTGGGAGGCAAAGGCAGGGTAGATGGGCAGAGTGTGTTTGGCTGTGAAAGCGGTGTCAAGGGAAGGTGAGGACCAGCAACAGCTCTAAGCTCTTAGATGTAGCGTGTGTCAGAAATTGCTTGGGTGTTTGCACTTTGGGAGGTGGTCTGTGCCGATAGTGAGAGTGTGTTGGGAGTGCTGGGCGGCAAGGCAAAGGCAGATGGCCAGTGTGTGTTTGGCTGTGAAAGCGGTGTCAAGGGAAGGTGAGGACCAGCAACAGCTCTAAGCCCTTAGATGTAGCGTGTGTCAGAAATCGCTTGGGTGTTGGCATTTTGGGAGGTGGTCTGTGCCGCGAGTGAGAATGAGATTCAACCTGAGAATGTGTGTTGGGAGTGCTGGGAGGCAAAGCCAGGGTAGATGGGCAGAGTGTGTTTGGCTGTGAAAGCGGTGTCAAGGGAAGGTGAGGACCAGCAACAGCTCTAAGCCCTTAGGCCTATCGTAGGGGAGAAATGGCTTGGAGGTTTGCACTTTGGGAGGTGGTGTGTGCCGGGAGTGAGAGTGAGAGTGAGCCTGAGAATGTGTGTTGGGAGTGCTGGGAGTTGAGGCAAAGGCAGATGGGCAGAGTGTGTTTGTCTGTGAAAGCGGTGTCAAGAGAAGGTGAGGACCAGCAGCAGCTCTAAGCCCTTAAGCCTATCGTAGGGGAGAAATGGCTTGGACGTTTGCACTTTGGGAGGTGGTGTGTGCCGGGAGTGACAGTGAGATTGAGCCTGAGAATGTGTGTTGGGAGTGCTGGGAGGCAAAGCCAGGGTAGATGGGCAGAATGTGTTTGGCTGTGAAAGCGGTGTCAAGGGAAGGTTAGGACCAGCAACAGCTCTAACCCCTTAGATGTAGCGTATGTCAGAAATCGGTTGGGTGTTTGCACTTTGGGAGGTGGTCTGTGCCGATAGTGAGAGTGTGTTGGGAGTGGTGGGCGGCAAGGCAAAGGCAGATGGGCAGAGTGTGTTTGGCTGTGAAAGCGGTGTCAAGGGAAGGTGAGGACCAGCAACAGCTCTAAGGCCTTAGATGTAGCGTGTGTCAGAAATCGCTTGGGTATTTGCTCTTTGGGAAGTGGTGTGTGCCGGCAGTGATAGTGAGATTCAACCTGAGAATGTGTTTTGGGAGTGCTGGGAGGCAAAACCAGCGTAGATGGCCAGAGTGTGTTTGGCTGTGAAAGCGGTGTCAAGGGAAGGTGAGGACCAGCCACAGCTCTAAGCCCTTAGATGTAGCGTATGTCAGAAATCGGTTGGGTGTTTGCACTTTGGGAGGTGGTCTGTGCCAGGAGTGAGAGAGAGATTGAACTTGAGAATGTGTGTTGGGAGTGCTGGGAGGCAAGGGCAGCACAGATGGGCAGAGTGTGTTTGGCTGTGAAAGCGGTGTGAAGGGAAGCTGCGGACCAGCAACAGCTCTAAGCCCTTAGATGTAGCATGCGGCAGAAAATGCTAGGACGTTTGCACTTTGGGAGGTGTTGTGTGCCGGGAGTGAGAGTGAGATTGAACCTGAGAATGTGCGTTGAGAGTGCTGGGAGGCAAGGCAAAGGCAGATGGGCAGAGTGTGTTTTCCTGTGAAAGCGGTGTCAAGGGAAGGTGAGGACCAGCAACAGCTCTAAGCCCTTAGGCCTATCGTAGGGGAGAAATGGCTTGGACGTTTGCACTTTGGGAGGTGGTCTGTGCCGGGAGTGAGAGTGAGATTGAGCCTGAGAATATGTTTTGGGAGTGATGGGAGGGAAAGCCAGGGTAGATGGGCAGAGTGTGTTTGTCTGTGAAAGCGGTGTCAAGGGAAGGTGAGGACCAGCAACAGCTCTAAGCCCTTAGGCCTATCGTAGGGGAGAAATGGCTTGGAGGTTTGCACTTTGGGAGGTGGTCTGTGCCGGGAGTGAGAGTGAGATTGAACCTGAGAATGTGTGTTGGGAGTGCTGGGAGGCAAGTTAAAGGCAGATGGCCAGAGTGTGTTTGGCTGTGAAAGCGGAGTCAAGGGAAGGTGAGGACCAGCAACAGCTCTAAGCCCTTAGATGTAGCGTGTGTCAGAAATCGCTTGGGTGTTGGCATTTTGGGAGGTGGTCTGTGCCGCGAGTGAGAATGAGATTCAACCTGAGAATGTGTGTTGGGAGTGCTGGGAGGCAAAGCCAGGGTAGATGGGCAGAGTGTGTTTGGCTGTGAAAGCGGTGTCAAGGGAAGGTGAGGACCAGCAACAGCTCTAAGCCCTTAGGCCTATCGTAGGGGAGAAATGGCTTGGAGGTTTGCACACTGGGAGGTGGTCTGTGCCGGAAGTGAGAGTGAGATTCAACCTGAGAATGTGTGTTGGGAGTGCTGGGAGGCAAGGCAAAGGCGGATGGGCAGAGTGTGTTTGTCTGTGGAAGAGGTGTCAAGAGAAGGTGAGGACCAGCAACAGCTCTAAGCCCTTAAGCCTATCGCAGGGGAGAAATGGCTTGGACGTTTGCACTTTGGGAGGTGGGCTGTGCCGGGAGTGAGAGTGAGATTGAACTTGAGAATGTGTGTTGGGAGTGCTGGGAGGCAAGTTAAAGGCAGATGGCCAGAGTGTGTTTGGCTGTGAAAGCGGTGTCAAGGGAAGGTGAAGACCAGCAACAGCTCTAAGCCCTTAGATGTAGCGTATGTCAGAAATCGGTTGGGTGTTTGCACTTTGGGAGGTGGTCTGTGCCGGGAGTGAGAGTGAGATTGAGCCTGAGAATGTGTGTTGGGAGTGCTGGGAGGCAAAGGCAGGGTAGATGGGCAGAGTGTGTTTGGCTGTTAAAGCGGTGTCAAGGGAAGGTGAGGACCAGCAACAGCTCTAAGCTCTTAGATGTAGCGTGTGTCAGAAATTGCTTGGGTGTTTGCACTTTGGGAGGTGGTCTGTGCCGATAGTGAGAGTGTGTTGGGAGTGCTGGGCGGCAAGGCAAAGGCAGATGGCCAGTGTGTGTTTGGCTGTGAAAGCGGTGTCAAGGGAAGGTGAGGACCAGCAACAGCTCTAAGCCCTTAGATGTAGCGTGTGTCAGAAATCGCTTGGGTGTTGGCATTTTGGGAGGTGGTCTGTGCCGCGAGTGAGAATGAGATTCAACCTGAGAATGTGTGTTGGGAGTGCTGGGAGGCAAAGCCAGGGTAGATGGGCAGAGTGTGTTTGGCTGTGAAAGCGGTGTCAAGGGAAGGTGAGGACCAGCAACAGCTCTAAGCCCTTAGGCCTATCGTAGGGGAGAAATGGCTTGGAGGTTTGCACTTTGGGAGGTGGTGTGTGCCGGGAGTGAGAGTGAGAGTGAGCCTGAGAATGTGTGTTGGGAGTGCTGGGAGTTGAGGCAAAGGCAGATGGGCAGAGTGTGTTTGTCTGTGAAAGCGGTGTCAAGAGAAGGTGAGGACCAGCAGCAGCTCTAAGCCCTTAAGCCTATCGTAGGGGAGAAATGGCTTGGACGTTTGCACTTTGGGAGGTGGTGTGTGCCGGGAGTGACAGTGAGATTGAGCCTGAGAATGTGTGTTGGGAGTGCTGGGAGGCAAAGCCAGGGTAGATGGGCAGAATGTGTTTGGCTGTGAAAGCGGTGTCAAGGGAAGGTTAGGACCAGCAACAGCTCTAACCCCTTAGATGTAGCGTATGTCAGAAATCGGTTGGGTGTTTGCACTTTGGGAGGTGGTCTGTGCCGATAGTGAGAGTGTGTTGGGAGTGGTGGGCGGCAAGGCAAAGGCAGATGGGCAGAGTGTGTTTGGCTGTGAAAGCGGTGTCAAGGGAAGGTGAGGACCAGCAACAGCTCTAAGGCCTTAGATGTAGCGTGTGTCAGAAATCGCTTGGGTATTTGCTCTTTGGGAAGTGGTGTGTGCCGGCAGTGATAGTGAGATTCAACCTGAGAATGTGTTTTGGGAGTGCTGGGAGGGAAAACCAGCGTAGATGGCCAGAGTGTGTTTGGCTGTGAAAGCGGTGTCAAGGGAAGGTGAGGACCAGCCACAGCTCTAAGCCCTTAGATGTAGCGTATGTCAGAAATCGGTTGGGTGTTTGCACTTTGGGAGGTGGTCTGTGCCAGGAGTGAGAGAGAGATTGAACTTGAGAATGTGTGTTGGGAGTGCTGGGAGGCAAGGGCAGCACAGATGGGCAGAGTGTGTTTGGCTGTGAAAGCGGTGTGAAGGGAAGGTGCGGACCAGCAACAGCTCTAAGCCCTTAGATGTAGCATGCGGCAGAAAATGCTAGGACGTTTGCACTTTGGGAGGTGTTGTGTGCCGGGAGTGAGAGTGAGATTGAACCTGAGAATGTGCGTTGAGAGTGCTGGGAGGCAAGGCAAAGGCAGATGGGCAGAGTGTGTTTTCCTGTGAAAGCGGTGTCAAGGGAAGGTGAGGACCAGCAACAGCTCTAAGCCCTTAGGCCTATCGTAGGGGAGAAATGGCTTGGACGTTTGCACTTTGGGAGGTGGTCTGTGCCGGGAGTGAGAGTGAGATTGAGCCTGAGAATATGTTTTGGGAGTGATGGGAGGGAAAGCCAGGGTAGATGGGCAGAGTGTGTTTGTCTGTGAAAGCGGTGTCAAGGGAAGGTGAGGACCAGCAACAGCTCTAAGCCCTTAGGCCTATCGTAGGGGAGAAATGGCTTGGAGGTTTGCACTTTGGGAGGTGGTCTGTGCCGGGAGTGAGAGTGAGATTGAACCTGAGAATGTGTGTTGGGAGTGCTGGGAGGCAAGTTAAAGGCAGATGGCCAGAGTGTGTTTGGCTGTGAAAGCGGAGTCAAGGGAAGGTGAGGACCAGCAACAGCTCTAAGCCCTTAGATGTAGCGTGTGTCAGAAATCGCTTGGGTGTTGGCATTTTGGGAGGTGGTCTGTGCCGCGAGTGAGAATGAGATTCAACCTGAGAATGTGTGTTGGGAGTGCTGGGAGGCAAAGCCAGGGTAGATGGGCAGAGTGTGTTTGGCTGTGAAAGCGGTGTCAAGGGAAGGTGAGGACCAGCAACAGCTCTAAGTCCTTAGGCCTATCGTAGGGGTGAAATGGCTTGGAGGTTTGCACTTTGGGAGGTGGTGTGTGCCGGGAGTGAGAGTGAGAGTAAGCCTGAGAATGTGTGTTGGGAGTGCTGGGAGGCAAAACCAGCGTAGATGGCCAGAGTGTGTTTGTCTGTGAAAGCGGTGTCAAGGGAAGGTGAGGACCAGCCACAGCTCTAAGCCCTTAGATGTAGCGTATGTCAGAAATCGGTTGGGTGTTTGCACTTTGGGAGGTGGTCTGTGCCAGGAGTGAGAGTGAGATTCAACCTGAGAATGTGTGTTGGGAGTGCTGGGAGGCAAGGCAAAGGCGGATGGGCAGAGTGTGTTTGTCTGTGGAAGAGGTGTCAAGAGAAGGTGAGGACCAGCAACAGCTCTAAGCCCTTAAGCCTATCGCAGGGGAGAAATGGCTTGGACGTTTGCACTTTGGGAGGTGGGCTGTGCCGGGAGTGAGAGTGAGATTGAACTTGAGAATGTGTGTTGGGAGTGCTGGGAGGCAAGTTAAAGGCAGATGGCCAGAGTGTGTTTGGCTGTGAAAGCGGTGTCAAGGGAAGGTGAAGACCAGCAACAGCTCTAAGCCCTTAGATGTAGCGTATGTCAGAAATCGGTTGGGTGTTTGCACTTTGGGAGGTGGTCTGTGCCGGGAGTGAGAGTGAGATTGAGCCTGAGAATGTGTGTTGGGAGTGCTGGGAGGCAAAGGCAGGGTAGATGGGCAGAGTGTGTTTGGCTGTGAAAGCGGTGTCAAGGGAAGGTGAGGACCAGCAACAGCTCTAAGCTCTTAGATGTAGCGTGTGTCAGAAATCGCTTGGAGGTTTGCACTTTGGGAGGTGGTCTGTGCCGATAGTGAGAGTGTGTTGGGAGTGCTGGGCGGCAAGGCAAAGGCAGATGGCCAGTGTGTGTTTGGCTGTGAAAGCGGTGTCAAGGGAAGGTGAGGACCAGCAACAGCTCTAAGCCCTTAGATGTAGCGTGTGTCAGAAATCGCTTGGGTGTTGGCATTTTGGGAGGTGGTCTGTGCCGCGAGTGAGAATGAGATTCAACCTGAGAATGTGTGTTGGGAGTGCTGGGAGGCAAAGCCAGGGTAGATGGGCAGAGTGTGTTTGGCTGTGAAAGCGGTGTCAAGGGAAGGTGAGGACCAGCAACAGCTCTAAGCCCTTAGGCCTATCGTAGGGGAGAAATGGCTTGGAGGTTTGCACTTTGGGAGGTGGTGTGTGCCGGGAGTGAGAGTGAGCCTGAGAATGTGTGTTGGGAGTGCTGGGAGTTGAGGCAAAGGCAGATTGGCAGAGTGTGTTTGTCTGTGAAAGCGGTGTCAAGAGAAGGTGAGGACCAGCAGCAGCTCTAAGCCCTTAAGCCTATCGTAGGGGAGAAATGGCTTGGACGTTTGCACTTTGGGAGGTGGTGTGTGCCGGGAGTGACAGTGAGATTGAGCCTGAGAATGTGTGTTGGGAGTGCTGGGAGGCAAAGCCAGGGTAGATGGCCAGAGTGTGTTTGGCTGTGAAAGCGGTGTCAAGGGAAGGTTAGGACCAGCAACAGCTCTAACCCCTTAGATGTAGCGTATGTCAGAAATCGGTTGGGTGTTTGCACTATGGGAGGTGGTCTGTGCCGATAGTGAGAGTGTGTTGGGAGTGGTGGGCGGCAAGGCAAAGGCAGATGGGCAGAGTGTGTTTGGCTGTGAAAGCGGTGTCAAGGGAAGGTGAGGACCAGCAACAGCTCTAAGCCCTTAGATGTAGCGTGTGTCAGAAATCGCTTGGGTATTTGCTCTTTGGGAAGTGGTGTGTGCCGGCAGTGATAGTGAGATTCAACCTGAGAATGTGTTTTGGGAGTGCTGGGAGGGAAAACCAGCGTAGATGGCCAGAGTGTGTTTGGCTGTGAAAGCGGTGTCAAGGGAAGGTGAGGACCAGCCACAGCTCTAAGCCCTTAGATGTAGCGTATGTCAGAAATCGGTTGGGTGTTTGCACTTTGGGAGGTGGTCTGTGCCAGGAGTGAGAGAGAGATTGAACTTGAGAATGTGTGTTGGGAGTGCTGGGAGGCAAGGGCAGCACAGATGGGCAGAGTGTGTTTGGCTGTGAAAGCGGTGTGAAGGGAAGGTGCGGACCAGCAACAGCTCTAAGCCCTTAGATGTAGCATGCGGCAGAAAATGCTAGGACGTTTGCACTTTGGGAGGTGTTGTGTGCCGGGAGTGAGAGTGAGATTGAACCTGAGAATGTGCGTTGAGAGTGCTGGGAGGCAAGGCAAAGGCAGATGGGCAGAGTGTGTTTTCCTGTGAAAGCGGTGTCAAGGGAAGGTGAGGACCAGCAACAGCTCTAAGCCCTTAGGCCTATCGTAGGGGAGAAATGGCTTGGACGTTTGCACTTTGGGAGGTGGTCTGTGCCGGGAGTGAGAGTGAGATTGAGCCTGAGAATATGTTTTGGGAGTGATGGGAGGGAAAGCCAGGGTAGATGGGCAGAGTGTGTTTGTCTGTGAAAGCGGTGTCAAGGGAAGGTGAGGACCAGCAACAGCTCTAAGCCCTTAGGCCTATCGTAGGGGAGAAATGGCTTGGAGGTTTGCACTTTGGGAGGTGGTCTGTGCCGGGAGTGAGAGTGAGATTGAACCTGAGAATGTGTGTTGGGAGTGCTGGGAGGCAAGTTAAAGGCAGATGGGCAGAGTGTGTTTGGCTGTGAAAGCGGAGTCAAGGGAAGGTGAGGACCAGCAACAGCTCTAAGCCCTTAGATGTAGCGTGTGTCAGAAATCGCTTGGGTGTTGGCATTTTGGGAGGTGGTCTGTGCCGCGAGTGAGAATGAGATTCAACCTCAGAATGTGTGTTGGGAGTGCTGGGAGGCAAAGCCAGGGTAGATGGGCAGAGTGTGTTTGGCTGTGAAAGCGGTGTCAAGGGAAGGTGAGGACCAGCAACAGCTCTAAGCCCTTAGGCCTATCGTAGGGGAGAAATGGCTTGGAGGTTTGCAGTTTGGGAGGTGGTGTGTGCCGGGAGTGAGAGTGAGAGTGAGCCTGAGAATGTGTGTTGGGAGTGCTGGGAGTTGAGGCAAAGGCAGATGGGCAGAGTGTGTTTGTCTGTGAAAGCGGTGTCAAGAGAAGGTGAGGACCAGCAGCAGCTCTAAGCCCTTAAGCCTATCGTAGGGGAGAAATGGCTTGGACGTTTGCACTTTGGGAGGTGGTGTGTGCCGGGAGTGACAGTGAGATTGAGCCTGAGAATGTGTGTTGGGAGTGCTGGGAGGCAAAGGCAGGGTAGATGGGCAGAATGTGTTTGGCTGTGAAAGCGGTGTCAAGGGAAGGTGAGGACCAGCAACAGCTCTAACCCCTTAGATGTAGCGTATGTCAGAAATCGGTTGGGTGTTTGCACTTTGGGAGGTGGTCTGTGCCGGGAGTGAGAGTGAGAGTGAGCCTGAGAATGTGTGTTGGGAGTGCTGGGAGGCAAAGCCAGGGTAGATGGGCAGAGTGTGTTTGGCTGTGAAAGCGGTGTCAAGGGAAGGTGAGGACCAGCAACAGCTCTAAGCTCTTAGATGTAGCGTGTGTCAGAAATCGCTTGGAGGTTTGCACTTTGGGAGGTGGTCTGTGCCGATAGTGAGAGTGTGTTGGGAGTGCTGGGCGGCAAGGCAAACGCAGATGGGCAGAGTGTGTTTGGCTGTGAAAGCGGTGTCAAGGGAAGGTGAGGACCAGCAACAGCTCTAAGGCCTTAGATGTAGTGTGTGTCAGAAATCGCTTGGGTATTTGCTCTTTGGGAAGTGGTCTTGCCGGCAGTGATAGTGAGATTCAACGTGAGAATGTGTTTTGGGAGTGCTGGGAGTCAAAACCAGCATAGATGGCCAGAGTGTGTTTGGCTGTGAAAGCGGTGTCAAGGGAAGGTGAGGACCAGCCACAGCTCTAAGCCCTTAGGCCTATCGTAGGGGAGAAATGGCTTGGACGTTTGCACTTTGGGAGGTGGTCTGTGCCGGGAGTGAGAGTGAGATTGAACCTGAGAATGTGTGTTGGGAGTGCTGGGAGGCAAGTTAAAGGCAGATGGCCAGAGTGTGTTTGGCTGTGAAAGCGGAGTCAAGGGAAGGTGAGGACCAGCAACAGCTCTAAGCCCTTAGATGTAGCGTGTGTCAGAAATCGCTTGGGTGTTGGCATTTTGGGAGGTGGTCTGTGCCGCGAGTGAGAATGAGATTCAACCTGAGAATGTGTGTTGGGAGTGCTGGGAGGCAAAGCCAGGGTAGATGGGCAGAGTGTGTTTGGCTGTGAAAGCGGTGTCAAGGGAAGGTGAGGACCAGCAACAGCTCTAAGTCCTTAGGCCTATCGTAGGGGTGAAATGGCTTGGAGGTTTGCACTTTGGGAGGTGGTGTGTGCCGGGAGTGAGAGTGAGAGTAAGCCTGAGAATGTGTGTTGGGAGTGCTGGGAGGCAAAACCAGCGTAGATGGCCAGAGTGTGTTTGGCTGTGAAAGCGGTGTCAAGGGAAGGTGAGGACCAGCCACAGCTCTAAGCCCTTAGATGTAGCGTATGTCAGAAATCGGTTGGGTGTTTGCACTTTGGGAGGTGGTCTGTGCCAGGAGTGAGAGTGAGATTCAACCTGAGAATGTGTGTTGGGAGTGCTGGGAGGCAAGGCAAAGGCGGATGGGCAGAGTGTGTTTGTCTGTGGAAGAGGTGTCAAGAGAAGGTGAGGACCAGCAACAGCTCTAAGCCCTTAAGCCTATCGCAGGGGAGAAATGGCTTGGACGTTTGCACTTTGGGAGGTGGTGTGTGCCGGGAGTGAGAGTGAGATTGAACTTGAGAATGTGTGTTGGGAGTGCTGGGAGGCAAGTTAAAGGCAGATGGCCAGAGTGTGTTTGGCTGTGAAAGCGGTGTCAAGGGAAGGTGAAGACCAGCAACAGCTCTAAGCCCTTAGATGTAGCGTATGTCAGAAATCGGTTGGGTGTTTGCACTTTGGGAGGTGGTCTGTGCCGGGAGTGAGAGTGAGAGTGAGCCTGAGAATGTGTGTTGGGAGTGCTGGGAGGCAAAGCCAGGGTAGATGGGCAGAGTGTGTTTGGCTGTGAAAGCGGTGTCAAGGGAAGGTGAGGACCAGCAACAGCTCTAAGCTCTTAGATGTAGCGTGTGTCAGAAATTGCTTGGGTGTTTGCACTTTGGGAGGTGGTCTGTGCCGATAGTGAGAGTGTGTTGGGAGTGCTGGGCGGCAAGGCAAAGGCAGATGGCCAGTGTGTGTTTGGCTGTGAAAGCGGTGTCAAGGGAAGGTGAGGACCAGCAACAGCTCTAAGCCCTTAGATGTAGCGTGTGTCAGAAATCGCTTGGGTGTTGGCATTTTGGGAGGTGGTCTGTGCCGCGAGTGAGAATGAGATTCAACCTGAGAATGTGTGTTGGGAGTGCTGGGAGGCAAAGCCAGGGTAGATGGGCAGAGTGTGTTTGGCTGTGAAAGCGGTGTCAAGGGAAGGTGAGGACCAGCAACAGCTCTAAGCCCTTAGGCCTATCGTAGGGGAGAAATGGCTTGGAGGTTTGCAGTTTGGGAGGTGGTGTGTGCCGGGAGTGAGAGTGAGAGTGAGCCTGAGAATGTGTGTTGGGAGTGCTGGGAGTTGAGGCAAAGGCAGATTGGCAGAGTGTGTTTGTCTGTGAAAGCGGTGTCAAGAGAAGGTGAGGACCAGCAGCAGCTCTAAGCCCTTAAGCCTATCGTAGGGGAGAAATGGCTTGGACGTTTGCACTTTGGGAGGTGGTGTGTGCCGGGAGTGAGAGTGAGATTGAGCCTGAGAATGTGTGTTGGGAGTGCTGGGAGGCAAAGCCAGGGTAGATGGGCAGAATGTGTTTGGCTGTGAAAGCGGTGTCAAGGGAAGGTTAGGACCAGCAACAGCTCTAACCCCTTAGATGTAGCGTATGTCAGAAATCGGTTGGGTGTTTGCACTATGGGAGGTGGTCTGTGCCGATAGTGAGAGTGTGTTGGGAGTGGTGGGCGGCAAGGCAAAGGCAGATGGCCAGAGTGTGTTTGGCTGTGAAAGCGGTGTCAAGGGAAGGTGAGGACCAGCAACAGCTCTAAGGCCTTAGATGTAGCGTGTGTCAGAAATCGCTTGGGTATTTGCTCTTTGGGAAATGGTGTGTGCCGGCAGTGATAGTGAGATTCAACCTGAGAATGTGTTTTGGGAGTGCTGGGAGGCAAAACCAGCGTAGATGGCCAGAGTGTGTTTGGCTGTGAAAGCGGGTGTCAAGGGAAGGTGAGGACCAGCCACAGCTCTAAGCCCTTAGATGTAGCGTATGTCAGAAATCGGTTGGGTGTTTGCACTTTGGGAGGTGGTCTGTGCCAGGAGTGAGAGAGAGATTGAACTTGAGAATGTGTGTTGGGAGTGCTGGGAGGCAAGGGCAGCACAGATGGGCAGAGTGTGTTTGGCTGTGAAAGCGGTGTGAAGGGAAGGTGCGGACCAGCAACAGCTCTAAGCCCTTAGATGTAGCATGCGGCAGAAAATGCTAGGACGTTTGCACTTTGGGAGGTGTTGTGTGCCGGGAGTGAGAGTGAGATTGAACCTGAGAATGTGCGTTGAGAGTGCTGGGAGGCAAGGCAAAGGCAGATGGGCAGAGTGTGTTTTCCTGTGAAAGCGGTGTCAAGGGAAGGTGAGGACCAGCAACAGCTCTAAGCCCTTAGGCCTATCGTAGGGGAGAAATGGCTTGGACGTTTGCACTTTGGGAGGTGGTCTGTGCCGGGAGTGAGAGTGAGATTGAGCCTGAGAATATGTTTTGGGAGTGATGGGAGGGAAAGCCAGGGTAGATGGGCAGAGTGTGTTTGTCTGTGAAAGCGGTGTCAAGGGAAGGTGAGGACCAGCAACAGCTCTAATCCCTTAGGCCTATCGTAGGGGAGAAATGGCTTGGAGGTTTGCACTTTGGGAGGTGGTCTGTGCCGGGAGTGAGAGTGAGATTGAACCTGAGAATGTGTGTTGGGAGTGCTGGGAGGCAAGTTAAAGGCAGATGGGCAGAGTGTGTTTGGCTGTGAAAGCGGAGTCAAGGGAAGGTGAGGACCAGCAACAGCTCTAAGCCCTTAGATGTAGCGTGTGTCAGAAATCGCTTGGGTGTTGGCATTTTGGGATGTGGTCTGTGCCGCGAGTGAGAATGAGATTCAACCTGAGAATGTGTGTTGGGAGTGCTGGGAGGCAAAGCCAGGGTAGATGGGCAGAGTGTGTTTGGCTGTGAAAGCGGTGTCAAGGGAAGGTGAGGACCAGCAACAGCTCTAAGCCCTTAGGCCTATCGTAGGGGAGAAATGGCTTGGAGGTTTGCAGTTTGGGAGGTGGTGTGTGCCGGGAGTGAGAGTGAGAGTGAGCCTGAGAATGTGTGTTGGGAGTGCTGGGAGTTGAGGCAAAGGCAGATGGGCAGAGTGTGTTTGTCTGTGAAAGCGGTGTCAAGAGAAGGTGAGGACCAGCAGCAGCTCTAAGCCCTTAAGCCTATCGTAGGGGAGAAATGGCTTGGACGTTTGCACTTTGGGAGGTGGTGTGTGCCGGGAGTGACAGTGAGATTGAGCCTGAGAATGTGTGTTGGGAGTGCTGGGAGGCAAAGGCAGGGTAGATGGGCAGAATGTGTTTGGCTGTGAAAGCGGTGTCAAGGGAAGGTGAAGACCAGCAACAGCTCTAACCCCTTAGATGTAGCGTATGTCAGAAATCGGTTGGGTGTTTGCACTTTGGGAGGTGGTCTGTGCCGGGAGTGAGAGTGAGAGTGAGCCTGAGAATGTGTGTTGGGAGTGCTGGGAGGCAAAGCCAGGGTAGATGGGCAGAGTGTGTTTGGCTGTGAAAGCGGTGTCAAGGGAAGGTGAGGACCAGCAACAGCTCTAAGCTCTTAGATGTAGCGTGTGTCAGAAATCGCTTGGAGGTTTGCACTTTGGGAGGTGGTCTGTGCCGATAGTGAGAGTGTGTTGGGAGTGCTGGGCGGCAAGGCAAACGCAGATGGGCAGAGTGTGTTTGGCTGTGAAAGCGGTGTCAAGGGAAGGTGAGGACCAGCAACAGCTCTAAGGCCTTAGATGTAGTGTGTGTCAGAAATCGCTTGGGTATTTGCTCTTTGGGAAGTGGTCTTGCCGGCAGTGATAGTGAGATTCAACGTGAGAATGTGTTTTGGGAGTGCTGGGAGTCAAAACCAGCATAGATGGCCAGAGTGTGTTTGGCTGTGAAAGCGGTGTCAAGGGAAGGTGAGGACCAGCCACAGCTCTAAGCCCTTAGGCCTATCGTAGGGGAGAAATGGCTTGGACGTTTGCACTTGGGGAGGTGGTCTGTGCCGGGAGTGAGAGTGATAGTGAGCCTGAGAATATGTATTGGGAGTGCTGGGAGGGAAAGCCAGGGTAGATGGGCAGAGTGTGTTTGGCTGTGAAAGCGGTGTCAAGGGAAGGTGAGGACCAGCAACAGCTCTAAGCCCTTAGATGTAGCATGCGGTAGAAATCGCTTGGGTGTTTTGACTTTGTGAGGTGGTGTGTGCCGGGAGAGAGAGTGATTTTGGAGTGCTGGGAGGCAAGGCAAAGGCAGATGGGCAGAGTGTGTTTGGCTGTGAAAGCGGTGTCAAGAGAAGGTGAGGACCAGCAACAGCTCTAAGCCCTTAGGCCTATCGTATGGGAGAAATGGCTTGGAGGTTTGCACTTTGGGAGGTGGTGTGTGCCGGGAGTGAGAGTGAGATTGAACCTGAGAATGTGTGTTGGGAGTGCTGGGAGGCAAGTTAAAGGCAGATGGCCAGAGTGTGTTTGGCTGTGAAAGCGGAGTCAAGGGAAGGTGAGGACCAGCAACAGCTCTAAGCCCTTAGATGTAGCGTGTGTCAGAAATCGCTTGGGTGTTGGCATTTTGGGAGGTGGTCTGTGCCGCGAGTGAGAATGAGATTCAACCTGAGAATGTGTGTTGGGAGTGCTGGGAGGCAAAGCCAGGGTAGATGGGCAGAGTGTGTTTGGCTGTGAAAGCGGTGTCAAGGGAAGGTGAGGACCAGCAACAGCTCTAAGCCCTTAGGCCTATCGTAGGGGAGAAATGGCTTGGAGGTTTGCACTTTGGGAGGTGGTGTGTGCCGGGAGTGAGAGTGAGAGTGAGCCTGAGAATGTGTGTTGGGAGTGCTGGGAGTTGAGGCAAAGGCAGATTGGCAGAGTGTGTTTGTCTGTGAAAGCGGTGTCAAGAGAAGGTGAGGACCAGCAGCAGCTCTAAGCCCTTAAGCCTATCGTAGGGGAGAAATGGCTTGGACGTTTGCACTTTGGGAGGTGGTGTGTGCCGGGAGTGACAGTGAGATTGAGCCTGAGAATGTGTGTTGGGAGTGCTGGGAGGCAAAGCCAGGGTAGATGGGCAGAATGTGTTTGGCTGTGAAAGCGGTGTCAAGGGAAGGTTAGGACCAGCAACAGCTCTAACCCCTTAGATGTAGCGTATGTCAGAAATCGGTTGGGTGTTTGCACTATGGGAGGTGGTCTGTGCCGATAGTGAGAGTGTGTTGGGAGTGGTGGGCGGCAAGGCAAAGGCAGATGGGCAGAGTGTGTTTGGCTGTGAAAGCGGTGTCAAGGGAAGGTGAGGACCAGCAACAGCTCTAAGGCCTTAGATGTAGCGTGTGTCAGAAATCGCTTGGGTATTTGCTCTTTGGGAAGTGGTGTGTGCCGGCAGTGATAGTGAGATTCAACCTGAGAATGTGTTTTGGGAGTGCTGGGAGGCAAAACCAGCGTAGATGGCCAGAGTGTGTTTGGCTGTGAAAGCGGTGTCAAGGGAAGGTGAGGACCAGCCACAGCTCTAAGCCCTTAGATGTAGCGTATGTCAGAAATCGGTTGGGTGTTTGCACTTTGGGAGGTGGTCTGTGCCAGGAGTGAGAGAGAGATTGAACTTGAGAATGTGTGTTGGGAGTGCTGGGAGGCAAGGGCAGCACAGATGGGCAGAGTGTGTTTGGCTGTGAAAGCGGTGTGAAGGGAAGGTGCGGACCAGCAACAGCTCTAAGCCCTTAGATGTAGCATGCGGCAGAAAATGCTAGGACGTTTGCACTTTGGGAGGTGTTGTGTGCCGGGAGTGAGAGTGAGATTGAACCTGAGAATGTGCGTTGAGAGTGCTGGGAGGCAAGGCAAAGGCAGATGGGCAGAGTGTGTTTTCCTGTGAAAGCGGTGTCAAGGGAAGGTGAGGACCAGCAACAGCTCTAAGCCCTTAGGCCTATCGTAGGGGAGAAATGGCTTGGACGTTTGCACTTTGGGAGGTGGTCTGTGCCGGGAGTGAGAGTGAGATTGAGCCTGAGAATATGTTTTGGGAGTGATGGGAGGGAAAGCCAGGGTAGATGGGCAGAGTGTGTTTGTCTGTGAAAGCGGTGTCAAGGGAAGGTGAGGACCAGCAACAGCTCTAAGCCCTTAGGCCTATCGTAGGGGAAAAATGGCTTGGACGTTTGCACTTTGGGAGGTGGTCTGTGCCGGGAGTGAGAGTGAGATTGAACCTGAGAATGTGTGTTGGGAGTGCTGGGAGGCAAGTTAAAGGCAGATGGGCAGAGTGTGTTTGGCTGTGAAAGCGGAGTCAAGGGAAGGTGAGGACCAGCAACAGCTCTAAGCCCTTAGATGTAGCGTGTGTCAGAAATCGCTTGGGTGTTGGCATTTTGGGAGGTGGTCTGTGCCGCGAGTGAGAATGAGATTCAACCTCAGAATGTGTGTTGGGAGTGCTGGGAGGCAAAGCCAGGGTAGATGGGCAGAGTGTGTTTGGCTGTGAAAGCGGTGTCAAGGGAAGGTGAGGACCAGCAACAGCTCTAAGCCCTTAGGCCTATCGTAGGGGAGAAATGGCTTGGAGGTTTGCAGTTTGGGAGGTGGTGTGTGCCGGGAGTGAGAGTGAGAGTGAGCCTGAGAATGTGTGTTGGGAGTGCTGGGAGTTGAGGCAAAGGCAGATGGGCAGAGTGTGTTTGTCTGTGAAAGCGGTGTCAAGAGAAGGTGAGGACCAGCAGCAGCTCTAAGCCCTTAAGCCTATCGTAGGGGAGAAATGGCTTGGACGTTTGCACTTTGGGAGGTGGTGTGTGCCGGGAGTGACAGTGAGATTGAGCCTGAGAATGTGTGTTGGGAGTGCTGGGAGGCAAAGGCAGGGTAGATGGGCAGAATGTGTTTGGCTGTGAAAGCGGTGTCAAGGGAAGGTGAGGACCAGCAACAGCTCTAACCCCTTAGATGTAGCGTATGTCAGAAATCGGTTGGGTGTTTGCACTTTGGGAGGTGGTCTGTGCCGGGAGTGAGAGTGAGAGTGAGCCTGAGAATGTGTGTTGGGAGTGCTGGGAGGCAAAGCCAGGGTAGATGGGCAGAGTGTGTTTGGCTGTGAAAGCGGTGTCAAGGGAAGGTGAGGACCAGCAACAGCTCTAAGCTCTTAGATGTAGCGTGTGTCAGAAATCGCTTGGAGGTTTGCACTTTGGGAGGTGGTCTGTGCCGATAGTGAGAGTGTGTTGGGAGTGCTGGGCGGCAAGGCAAACGCAGATGGGCAGAGTGTGTTTGGCTGTGAAAGCGGTGTCAAGGGAAGGTGAGGACCAGCAACAGCTCTAAGGCCTTAGATGTAGTGTGTGTCAGAAATCGCTTGGGTATTTGCTCTTTGGGAAGTGGTCTTGCCGGCAGTGATAGTGAGATTCAACGTGAGAATGTGTTTTGGGAGTGCTGGGAGTCAAAACCAGCATAGATGGCCAGAGTGTGTTTGGCTGTGAAAGCGGTGTCAAGGGAAGGTGAGGACCAGCCACAGCTCTAAGCCCTTAGGCCTATCGTAGGGGAGAAATGGCTTGGACGTTTGCACTTTGGGAGGTGGTCTGTGCCGGGAGTGAGAGTGAGATTGAACCTGAGAATGTGTGTTGGGAGTGCTGGGAGGCAAGTTAAAGGCAGATGGCCAGAGTGTGTTTGGCTGTGAAAGCGGAGTCAAGGGAAGGTGAGGACCAGCAACAGCTCTAAGCCCTTAGATGTAGCGTGTGTCAGAAATCGCTTGGGTGTTGGCATTTTGGGAGGTGGTCTGTGCCGCGAGTGAGAATGAGATTCAACCTGAGAATGTGTGTTGGGAGTGCTGGGAGGCAAAGCCAGGGTAGATGGGCAGAGTGTGTTTGGCTGTGAAAGCGGTGTCAAGGGAAGGTGAGGACCAGCAACAGCTCTAAGTCCTTAGGCCTATCGTAGGGGTGAAATGGCTTGGAGGTTTGCACTTTGGGAGGTGGTGTGTGCCGGGAGTGAGAGTGAGAGTAAGCCTGAGAATGTGTGTTGGGAGTGCTGGGAGGCAAAACCAGCGTAGATGGCCAGAGTGTGTTTGGCTGTGAAAGCGGTGTCAAGGGAAGGTGAGGACCAGCCACAGCTCTAAGCCCTTAGATGTAGCGTATGTCAGAAATCGGTTGGGTGTTTGCACTTTGGGAGGTGGTCTGTGCCAGGAGTGAGAGTGAGATTCAAGCTGAGAATGTGTGTTGGGAGTGCTGGGAGGCAAGGCAAAGGCGGATGGGCAGAGTGTGTTTGTCTGTGGAAGAGGTGTCAAGAGAAGGTGAGGACCAGCAACAGCTCTAAGCCCTTAGGCCTATCGTATGGGAGAAATGGCTTGGAGGTTTGCACTTTGGGAGGTGGTGTGTGCCGGGAGTGAGAGTGAGATTGAACCTGAGAATGTGTGTTGGGAGTGCTGGGAGGCAAGTTAAAGGCAGATGGCCAGAGTGTGTTTGGCTGTGAAAGCGGAGTCAAGGGAAGGTGAGGACCAGCAACAGCTCTAAGCCCTTAGATGTAGCGTGTGTCAGAAATCGCTTGGGTGTTGGCATTTTGGGAGGTGGTCTGTGCCGCGAGTGAGAATGAGATTCAACCTGAGAATGTGTGTTGGGAGTGCTGGGAGGCAAAGCCAGGGTAGATGGGCAGAGTGTGTTTGGCTGTGAAAGCGGTGTCAAGGGAAGGTGAGGACCAGCAACAGCTCTAAGCCCTTAGGCCTATCGTAGGGGAGAAATGGCTTGGAGGTTTGCACTTTGGGAGGTGGTGTGTGCCGGGAGTGAGAGTGAGAGTGAGCCTGAGAATGTGTGTTGGGAGTGCTGGGAGTTGAGGCAAAGGCAGATTGGCAGAGTGTGTTTGTCTGTGAAAGCGGTGTCAAGAGAAGGTGAGGACCAGCAGCAGCTCTAAGCCCTTAAGCCTATCGTAGGGGAGAAATGGCTTGGACGTTTGCACTTTGGGAGGTGGTGTGTGCCGGGAGTGACAGTGAGATTGAGCCTGAGAATGTGTGTTGGGAGTGCTGGGAGGCAAAGCCAGGGTAGATGGGCAGAATGTGTTTGGCTGTGAAAGCGGTGTCAAGGGAAGGTTAGGACCAGCAACAGCTCTAACCCCTTAGATGTAGCGTATGTCAGAAATCGGTTGGGTGTTTGCACTATGGGAGGTGGTCTGTGCCGATAGTGAGAGTGTGTTGGGAGTGGTGGGCGGCAAGGCAAAGGCAGATGGGCAGAGTGTGTTTGGCTGTGAAAGCGGTGTCAAGGGAAGGTGAGGACCAGCAACAGCTCTAAGGCCTTAGATGTAGCGTGTGTCAGAAATCGCTTGGGTATTTGCTCTTTGGGAAGTGGTGTGTGCCGGCAGTGATAGTGAGATTCAACCTGAGAATGTGTTTTGGGAGTGCTGGGAGGCAAAACCAGCGTAGATGGCCAGAGTGTGTTTGGCTGTGAAAGCGGTGTCAAGGGAAGGTGAGGACCAGCCACAGCTCTAAGCCCTTAGATGTAGCGTATGTCAGAAATCGGTTGGGTGTTTGCACTTTGGGAGGTGGTCTGTGCCAGGAGTGAGAGAGAGATTGAACTTGAGAATGTGTGTTGGGAGTGCTGGGAGGCAAGGGCAGCACAGATGGGCAGAGTGTGTTTGGCTGTGAAAGCGGTGTGAAGGGAAGGTGCGGACCAGCAACAGCTCTAAGCCCTTAGATGTAGCATGCGGCAGAAAATGCTAGGACGTTTGCACTTTGGGAGGTGTTGTGTGCCGGGAGTGAGAGTGAGATTGAACCTGAGAATGTGCGTTGAGAGTGCTGGGAGGCAAGGCAAAGGCAGATGGGCAGAGTGTGTTTTCCTGTGAAAGCGGTGTCAAGGGAAGGTGAGGACCAGCAACAGCTCTAAGCCCTTAGGCCTATCGTAGGGGAGAAATGGCTTGGACGTTTGCACTTTGGGAGGTGGTCTGTGCCGGGAGTGAGAGTGAGATTGAGCCTGAGAATATGTTTTGGGAGTGATGGGAGGGAAAGCCAGGGTAGATGGGCAGAGTGTGTTTGTCTGTGAAAGCGGTGTCAAGGGAAGGTGAGGACCAGCAACAGCTCTAAGCCCTTAGGCCTATCGTAGGGGAAAAATGGCTTGGACGTTTGCACTTTGGGAGGTGGTCTGTGCCGGGAGTGAGAGTGAGATTGAACCTGAGAATGTGTGTTGGGAGTGCTGGGAGGCAAGTTAAAGGCAGATGGGCAGAGTGTGTTTGGCTGTGAAAGCGGAGTCAAGGGAAGGTGAGGACCAGCAACAGCTCTAAGCCCTTAGATGTAGCGTGTGTCAGAAATCGCTTGGGTGTTGGCATTTTGGGAGGTGGTCTGTGCCGCGAGTGAGAATGAGATTCAACCTCAGAATGTGTGTTGGGAGTGCTGGGAGGCAAAGCCAGGGTAGATGGGCAGAGTGTGTTTGGCTGTGAAAGCGGTGTCAAGGGAAGGTGAGGACCAGCAACAGCTCTAAGCCCTTAGGCCTATCGTAGGGGAGAAATGGCTTGGAGGTTTGCAGTTTGGGAGGTGGTGTGTGCCGGGAGTGAGAGTGAGAGTGAGCCTGAGAATGTGTGTTGGGAGTGCTGGGAGTTGAGGCAAAGGCAGATGGGCAGAGTGTGTTTGTCTGTGAAAGCGGTGTCAAGAGAAGGTGAGGACCAGCAGCAGCTCTAAGCCCTTAAGCCTATCGTAGGGGAGAAATGGCTTGGACGTTTGCACTTTGGGAGGTGGTGTGTGCCGGGAGTGACAGTGAGATTGAGCCTGAGAATGTGTGTTGGGAGTGCTGGGAGGCAAAGGCAGGGTAGATGGGCAGAATGTGTTTGGCTGTGAAAGCGGTGTCAAGGGAAGGTGAGGACCAGCAACAGCTCTAACCCCTTAGATGTAGCGTATGTCAGAAATCGGTTGGGTGTTTGCACTTTGGGAGGTGGTCTGTGCCGGGAGTGAGAGTGAGAGTGAGCCTGAGAATGTGTGTTGGGAGTGCTGGGAGGCAAAGCCAGGGTAGATGGGCAGAGTGTGTTTGGCTGTGAAAGCGGTGTCAAGGGAAGGTGAGGACCAGCAACAGCTCTAAGCTCTTAGATGTAGCGTGTGTCAGAAATCGCTTGGAGGTTTGCACTTTGGGAGGTGGTCTGTGCCGATAGTGAGAGTGTGTTGGGAGTGCTGGGCGGCAAGGCAAACGCAGATGGGCAGAGTGTGTTTGGCTGTGAAAGCGGTGTCAAGGGAAGGTGAGGACCAGCAACAGCTCTAAGGCCTTAGATGTAGTGTGTGTCAGAAATCGCTTGGGTATTTGCTCTTTGGGAAGTGGTCTTGCCGGCAGTGATAGTGAGATTCAACGTGAGAATGTGTTTTGGGAGTGCTGGGAGTCAAAACCAGCATAGATGGCCAGAGTGTGTTTGGCTGTGAAAGCGGTGTCAAGGGAAGGTGAGGACCAGCCACAGCTCTAAGCCCTTAGGCCTATCGTAGGGGAGAAATGGCTTGGACGTTTGCACTTTGGGAGGTGGTCTGTGCCGGGAGTGAGAGTGAGATTGAACCTGAGAATGTGTGTTGGGAGTGCTGGGAGGCAAGTTAAAGGCAGATGGCCAGAGTGTGTTTGGCTGTGAAAGCGGAGTCAAGGGAAGGTGAGGACCAGCAACAGCTCTAAGCCCTTAGATGTAGCGTGTGTCAGAAATCGCTTGGGTGTTGGCATTTTGGGAGGTGGTCTGTGCCGCGAGTGAGAATGAGATTCAACCTGAGAATGTGTGTTGGGAGTGCTGGGAGGCAAAGCCAGGGTAGATGGGCAGAGTGTGTTTGGCTGTGAAAGCGGTGTCAAGGGAAGGTGAGGACCAGCAACAGCTCTAAGTCCTTAGGCCTATCGTAGGGGTGAAATGGCTTGGAGGTTTGCACTTTGGGAGGTGGTGTGTGCCGGGAGTGAGAGTGAGAGTAAGCCTGAGAATGTGTGTTGGGAGTGCTGGGAGGCAAAACCAGCGTAGATGGCCAGAGTGTGTTTGGCTGTGAAAGCGGTGTCAAGGGAAGGTGAGGACCAGCCACAGCTCTAAGCCCTTAGATGTAGCGTATGTCAGAAATCGGTTGGGTGTTTGCACTTTGGGAGGTGGTCTGTGCCAGGAGTGAGAGTGAGATTCAAGCTGAGAATGTGTGTTGGGAGTGCTGGGAGGCAAGGCAAAGGCGGATGGGCAGAGTGTGTTTGTCTGTGGAAGAGGTGTCAAGAGAAGGTGAGGACCAGCAACAGCTCTAAGCCCTTAAGCCTATCGCAGGGGAGAAATGGCTTGGACGTTTGCACTTTGGGAGGTGGGCTGTGCCGGGAGTGAGAGTGAGATTGAACTTGAGAATGTGTGTTGGGAGTGCTGGGAGGCAAGTTAAAGGCAGATGGCCAGAGTGTGTTTGGCTGTGAAAGCGGTGTCAAGGGAAGGTGAAGACCAGCAACAGCTCTAAGCCCTTAGATGTAGCGTATGTCAGAAATCGGTTGGGTGTTTGCACTTTGGGAGGTGGTCTGTGCCGGGAGTGAGAGTGAGAGTGAGCCTGAGAATGTGTGTTGGGAGTGCTGGGAGGCAAAGGCAGGGTAGATGGGCAGAGTGTGTTTGGCTGTGAAAGCGGTGTCAAGGGAAGGTGAGGACCAGCAACAGCTCTAAGCTCTTAGATGTAGCGTGTGTCAGAAATTGCTTGGGTGTTTGCACTTTGGGAGGTGGTCTGTGCCGATAGTGAGAGTGTGTTGGGAGTGCTGGGCGGCAAGGCAAAGGCAGATGGCCAGTGTGTGTTTGGCTGTGAAAGCGGTGTCAAGGGAAGGTGAGGACCAGCAACAGCTCTAAGCCCTTAGATGTAGCGTGTGTCAGAAATCGCTTGGGTGTTGGCATTTTGGGAGGTGGTCTGTGCCGCGAGTGAGAATGAGATTCAACCTGAGAATGTGTGTTGGGAGTGCTGGGAGGCAAAGCCAGGGTAGATGGGCAGAGTGTGTTTGTCTGTGAAAGCGGTGTCAAGGGAAGGTGAGGACCAGCAACAGCTCTAAGCCCTTAGGCCTATCGTAGGGGAGAAATGGCTTGGAGGTTTGCAGTTTGGGAGGTGGTGTGTGCCGGGAGTGAGAGTGAGAGTGAGCCTGAGAATGTGTGTTGGGAGTGCTGGGAGTTGAGGCAAAGGCAGATTGGCAGAGTGTGTTTGTCTGTGAAAGCGGTGTCAAGAGAAGGTGAGGACCAGCAGCAGCTCTAAGCCCTTAAGCCTATCGTAGGGGAGAAATGGCTTGGACGTTTGCACTTTGGGAGGTGGTGTGTGCCGGGAGTGACAGTGAGATTGAGCCTGAGAATGTGTGTTGGGAGTGCTGGGAGGCAAAGCCAGGGTAGATGGGCAGAATGTGTTTGGCTGTGAAAGCGGTGTCAAGGGAAGGTTAGGACCAGCAACAGCTCTAACCCCTTAGATGTAGCGTATGTCAGAAATCGGTTGGGTGTTTGCACTATGGGAGGTGGTCTGTGCCGATAGTGAGAGTGTGTTGGGAGTGGTGGGCGGCAAGGCAAAGGCAGATGGCCAGAGTGTGTTTGGCTGTGAAAGCGGTGTCAAGGGAAGGTGAGGACCAGCAACAGCTCTAAGGCCTTAGATGTAGCGTGTGTCAGAAATCGCTTGGGTATTTGCTCTTTGGGAAGTGGTGTGTGCCGGCAGTGATAGTGAGATTCAACCTGAGAATGTGTTTTGGGAGTGCTGGGAGGCAAAACCAGCGTAGATGGCCAGAGTGTGTTTGGCTGTGAAAGCGGTGTCAAGGGAAGGTGAGGACCAGCAACAGCTCTAAGTCCTTAGATGTAGCGTATGTCAGAAATCGGTTGGGTGTTTGCACTTTGGGAGGTGGTCTGTGCCAGGAGTGAGAGAGAGATTGAACTTGAGAATGTGTGTTGGGAGTGCTGGGAGGCAAGGGCAGCACAGATGGGCAGAGTGTGTTTGGCTGTGAAAGCGGTGTGAAGGGAAGGTGCGGACCAGCAACAGCTCTAAGCCCTTAGATGTAGCATGCGGCAGAAAATGCTAGGACGTTTGCACTTTGGGAGGTGTTGTGTGCCGGGAGTGAGAGTGAGATTGAACCTGAGAATGTGCGTTGAGAGTGCTGGGAGGCAAGGCAAAGGCAGATGGGCAGAGTGTGTTTTCCTGTGAAAGCGGTGTCAAGGGAAGGTGAGGACCAGCAACAGCTCTAAGCCCTTAGGCCTATCGTAGGGGAGAAATGGCTTGGACGTTTGCACTTTGGGAGGTGGTCTGTGCCGGGAGTGAGAGTGAGATTGAGCCTGAGAATATGTTTTGGGAGTGATGGGAGGGAAAGCCAGGGTAGATGGGCAGAGTGTGTTTGTCTGTGAAAGCGGTGTCAAGGGAAGGTGAGGACCAGCAACAGCTCTAAGCCCTTAGGCCTATCGTAGGGGAGAAATGGCTTGGAGGTTTGCACTTTGGGAGGTGGTCTGTGCCGGGAGTGAGAGTGAGATTGAACCTGAGAATGTGTGTTGGGAGTGCTGGGAGGCAAGTTAAAGGCAGATGGCCAGAGTGTGTTTGGCTGTGAAAGCGGAGTCAAGGGAAGGTGAGGACCAGCAACAGCTCTAAGCCCTTAGATGTAGCGTGTGTCAGAAATCGCTTGGGTGTTGGCATTTTGGGATGTGGTCTGTGCCGCGAGTGAGAATGAGATTCAACCTGAGAATGTGTGTTGGGAGTGCTGGGAGGCAAAGCCAGGGTAGATGGGCAGAGTGTGTTTGGCTGTGAAAGCGGTGTCAAGGGAAGGTGAGGACCAGCAACAGCTCTAAGCCCTTAGGCCTATCGTAGGGGAGAAATGGCTTGGAGGTTTGCAGTTTGGGAGGTGGTGTGTGCCGGGAGTGAGAGTGAGAGTGAGCCTGAGAATGTGTGTTGGGAGTGCTGGGAGTTGAGGCAAAGGCAGATGGGCAGAGTGTGTTTGTCTGTGAAAGCGGTGTCAAGAGAAGGTGAGGACCAGCAGCAGCTCTAAGCCCTTAAGCCTATCGTAGGGGAGAAATGGCTTGGACGTTTGCACTTTGGGAGGTGGTGTGTGCCGGGAGTGACAGTGAGATTGAGCCTGAGAATGTGTGTTGGGAGTGCTGGGAGGCAAAGGCAGGGTAGATGGGCAGAATGTGTTTGGCTGTGAAAGCGGTGTCAAGGGAAGGTGAGGACCAGCAACAGCTCTAACCCCTTAGATGTAGCGTATGTCAGAAATCGGTTGGGTGTTTGCACTTTGGGAGGTGGTCTGTGCCGGGAGTTAGAGTGAGAGTGAGCCTGAGAATGTGTGTTGGGAGTGCTGGGAGGCAAAGCCAGGGTAGATGGGCAGAGTGTGTTTGGCTGTGAAAGCGGTGTCAAGGGAAGGTGAGGACCAGCAACAGCTCTAAGCTCTTAGATGTAGCGTGTGTCAGAAATCGCTTGGAGGTTTGCACTTTGGGAGGTGGTCTGTGCCGATAGTGAGAGTGTGTTGGGAGTGCTGGGCGGCAAGGCAAACGCAGATGGGCAGAGTGTGTTTGGCTGTGAAAGCGGTGTCAAGGGAAGGTGAGGACCAGCAACAGCTCTAAGGCCTTAGATGTAGTGTGTGTCAGAAATCGCTTGGGTATTTGCTCTTTGGGAAGTGGTCTTGCCGGCAGTGATAGTGAGATTCAACGTGAGAATGTGTTTTGGGAGTGCTGGGAGTCAAAACCAGCATAGATGGCCAGAGTGTGTTTGGCTGTGAAAGCGGTGTCAAGGGAAGGTGAGGACCAGCCACAGCTCTAAGCCCTTAGGCCTATCGTAGGGGAGAAATGGCTTGGACGTTTGCACTTTGGGAGGTGGTCTGTGCCGGGAGTGAGAGTGAGATTGAACCTGAGAATGTGTGTTGGGAGTGCTGGGAGGCAAGTTAAAGGCAGATGGCCAGAGTGTGTTTGGCTGTGAAAGCGGAGTCAAGGGAAGGTGAGGACCAGCAACAGCTCTAAGCCCTTAGATGTAGCGTATGTCAGAAATCGGTTGGGTGTTTGCACTTTGGGAGGTGGTCTGTGCCGGGAGTGAGAGTGAGATTGAGCCTGAGAATGTGTGTTGGGAGTGCTGGGAGGCAAAGGCAGGGTAGATGGGCAGAGTGTGTTTGGCTGTGAAAGCGGTGTCAAGGGAAGGTGAGGACCAGCAACAGCTCTAAGCTCTTAGATGTAGCGTGTGTCAGAAATCGCTTGGAGGTTTGCACTTTGGGAGGTGGTCTGTGCCGATAGTGAGAGTGTGTTGGGAGTGCTGGGCGGCAAGGCAAAGGCAGATGGCCAGTGTGTGTTTGGCTGTGAAAGCGGTGTCAAGGGAAGGTGAGGACCAGCAACAGCTCTAAGCCCTTAGATGTAGCGTGTGTCAGAAATCGCTTGGGTGTTGGCATTTTGGGAGGTGGTCTGTGCCGCGAGTGAGAATGAGATTCAACCTGAGAATGTGTGTTGGGAGTGCTGGGAGGCAAAGCCAGGGTAGATGGGCAGAGTGTGTTTGGCTGTGAAAGCGGTGTCAAGGGAAGGTGAGGACCAGCAACAGCTCTAAGCCCTTAGGCCTATCGTAGGGGAGAAATGGCTTGGAGGTTTGCACTTTGGGAGGTGGTGTGTGCCGGGAGTGAGAGTGAGAGTGAGCCTGAGAATGTGTGTTGGGAGTGCTGGGAGTTGAGGCAAAGGCAGATTGGCAGAGTGTGTTTGTCTGTGAAAGCGGTGTCAAGAGAAGGTGAGGACCAGCAGCAGCTCTAAGCCCTTAAGCCTATCGTATGGGAGAAATGGCTTGGAGGTTTGCACTTTGGGAGGTGGTGTGTGCCGGGAGTGACAGTGAGATTGAGCCTGAGAATGTGTGTTGGGAGTGCTGGGAGGCAAAGCCAGGGTAGATGGCCAGAGTGTGTTTGGCTGTGAAAGCGGTGTCAAGGGAAGGTTAGGACCAGCAACAGCTCTAACCCCTTAGATGTAGCGTATGTCAGAAATCGGTTGGGTGTTTGCACTATGGGAGGTGGTCTGTGCCGATAGTGAGAGTGTGTTGGGAGTGGTGGGCGGCAAGGCAAAGGCAGATGGGCAGAGTGTGTTTGGCTGTGAAAGCGGTGTCAAGGGAAGGTGAGGACCAGCAACAGCTCTAAGGCCTTAGATGTAGCGTGTGTCAGAAATCGCTTGGGTATTTGCTCTTTGGGAAGTGGTGTGTGCCGGCAGTGATAGTGAGATTCAACCTGAGAATGTGTTTTGGGAGTGCTGGGAGGGAAAACCAGCGTAGATGGCCAGAGTGTGTTTGGCTGTGAAAGCGGTGTCAAGGGAAGGTGAGGACCAGCCACAGCTCTAAGCCCTTAGATGTAGCGTATGTCAGAAATCGGTTGGGTGTTTGCACTTTGGGAGGTGGTCTGTGCCAGGAGTGAGAGAGAGATTGAACTTGAGAATGTGTGTTGGGAGTGCTGGGAGGCAAGGGCAGCACAGATGGGCAGAGTGTGTTTGGCTGTGAAAGCGGTGTGAAGGGAAGGTGCGGACCAGCAACAGCTCTAAGCCCTTAGATGTAGCATGCGGCAGAAAATGCTAGGACGTTTGCACTTTGGGAGGTGTTGTGTGCCGGGAGTGAGAGTGAGATTGAACCTGAGAATGTGCGTTGAGAGTGCTGGGAGGCAAGGCAAAGGCAGATGGGCAGAGTGTGTTTTCCTGTGAAAGCGGTGTCAAGGGAAGGTGAGGACCAGCAACAGCTCTAAGCCCTTAGGCCTATCGTAGGGGAGAAATGGCTTGGACGTTTGCACTTTGGGAGGTGGTCTGTGCCGGGAGTGAGAGTGAGATTGAGCCTGAGAATATGTTTTGGGAGTGATGGGAGGGAAAGCCAGGGTAGATGGGCAGAGTGTGTTTGTCTGTGAAAGCGGTGTCAAGGGAAGGTGAGGACCAGCAACAGCTCTAAGCCCTTAGGCCTATCGTAGGGGAGAAATGGCTTGGAGGTTTGCACTTTGGGAGGTGGTCTGTGCCGGGAGTGAGAGTGAGATTGAACCTGAGAATGTGTGTTGGGAGTGCTGGGAGGCAAGTTAAAGGCAGATGGGCAGAGTGTGTTTGGCTGTGAAAGCGGAGTCAAGGGAAGGTGAGGACCAGCAACAGCTCTAAGCCCTTAGATGTAGCGTGTGTCAGAAATCGCTTGGGTGTTGGCATTTTGGGAGGTGGTCTGTGCCGCGAGTGAGAATGAGATTCAACCTCAGAATGTGTGTTGGGAGTGCTGGGAGGCAAAGCCAGGGTAGATGGGCAGAGTGTGTTTGGCTGTGAAAGCGGTGTCAAGGGAAGGTGAGGACCAGCAACAGCTCTAAGCCCTTAGGCCTATCGTAGGGGAGAAATGGCTTGGAGGTTTGCAGTTTGGGAGGTGGTGTGTGCCGGGAGTGAGAGTGAGAGTGAGCCTGAGAATGTGTGTTGGGAGTGCTGGGAGTTGAGGCAAAGGCAGATGGGCAGAGTGTGTTTGTCTGTGAAAGCGGTGTCAAGAGAAGGTGAGGACCAGCAGCAGCTCTAAGCCCTTAAGCCTATCGTAGGGGAGAAATGGCTTGGACGTTTGCACTTTGGGAGGTGGTGTGTGCCGGGAGTGACAGTGAGATTGAGCCTGAGAATGTGTGTTGGGAGTGCTGGGAGGCAAAGGCAGGGTAGATGGGCAGAATGTGTTTGGCTGTGAAAGCGGTGTCAAGGGAAGGTGAGGACCAGCAACAGCTCTAACCCCTTAGATGTAGCGTATGTCAGAAATCGGTTGGGTGTTTGCACTTTGGGAGGTGGTCTGTGCCGGGAGTGAGAGTGAGAGTGAGCCTGAGAATGTGTGTTGGGAGTGCTGGGAGGCAAAGCCAGGGTAGATGGGCAGAGTGTGTTTGGCTGTGAAAGCGGTGTCAAGGGAAGGTGAGGACCAGCAACAGCTCTAAGCTCTTAGATGTAGCGTGTGTCAGAAATCGCTTGGAGGTTTGCACTTTGGGAGGTGGTCTGTGCCGATAGTGAGAGTGTGTTGGGAGTGCTGGGCGGCAAGGCAAACGCAGATGGGCAGAGTGTGTTTGGCTGTGAAAGCGGTGTCAAGGGAAGGTGAGGACCAGCAACAGCTCTAAGGCCTTAGATGTAGTGTGTGTCAGAAATCGCTTGGGTATTTGCTCTTTGGGAAGTGGTCTTGCCGGCAGTGATAGTGAGATTCAACGTGAGAATGTGTTTTGGGAGTGCTGGGAGTCAAAACCAGCATAGATGGCCAGAGTGTGTTTGGCTGTGAAAGCGGTGTCAAGGGAAGGTGAGGACCAGCCACAGCTCTAAGCCCTTAGGCCTATCGTAGGGGAGAAATGGCTTGGACGTTTGCACTTTGGGAGGTGGTCTGTGCCGGGAGTGAGAGTGAGATTGAACCTGAGAATGTGTGTTGGGAGTGCTGGGAGGCAAGTTAAAGGCAGATGGCCAGAGTGTGTTTGGCTGTGAAAGCGGAGTCAAGGGAAGGTGAGGACCAGCAACAGCTCTAAGCCCTTAGATGTAGCGTGTGTCAGAAATCGCTTGGGTGTTGGCATTTTGGGAGGTGGTCTGTGCCGCGAGTGAGAATGAGATTCAACCTGAGAATGTGTGTTGGGAGTGCTGGGAGGCAAAGCCAGGGTAGATGGGCAGAGTGTGTTTGGCTGTGAAAGCGGTGTCAAGGGAAGGTGAGGACCAGCAACAGCTCTAAGTCCTTAGGCCTATCGTAGGGGTGAAATGGCTTGGAGGTTTGCACTTTGGGAGGTGGTGTGTGCCGGGAGTGAGAGTGAGAGTAAGCCTGAGAATGTGTGTTGGGAGTGCTGGGAGGCAAAACCAGCGTAGATGGCCAGAGTGTGTTTGGCTGTGAAAGCGGTGTCAAGGGAAGGTGAGGACCAGCCACAGCTCTAAGCCCTTAGATGTAGCGTATGTCAGAAATCGGTTGGGTGTTTGCACTTTGGGAGGTGGTCTGTGCCAGGAGTGAGAGTGAGATTCAACCTGAGAATGTGTGTTGGGAGTGCTGGGAGGCAAGGCAAAGGCGGATGGGCAGAGTGTGTTTGTCTGTGGAAGAGGTGTCAAGAGAAGGTGAGGACCAGCAACAGCTCTAAGCCCTTAAGCCTATCGCAGGGGAGAAATGGCTTGGACGTTTGCACTTTGGGAGGTGGGCTGTGCCGGGAGTGAGAGTGAGATTGAACTTGAGAATGTGTGTTGGGAGTGCTGGGAGGCAAGTTAAAGGCAGATGGCCAGAGTGTGTTTGGCTGTGAAAGCGGTGTCAAGGGAAGGTGAAGACCAGCAACAGCTCTAAGCCCTTAGATGTAGCGTATGTCAGAAATCGGTTGGGTGTTTGCACTTTGGGAGGTGGTCTGTGCCGGGAGTGAGAGTGAGAGTGAGCCTGAGAATGTGTGTTGGGAGTGCTGGGAGGCAAAGCCAGGGTAGATGGGCAGAGTGTGTTTGGCTGTGAAAGCGGTGTCAAGGGAAGGTGAGGACCAGCAACAGCTCTAAGCTCTTAGATGTAGCGTGTGTCAGAAATTGCTTGGGTGTTTGCACTTTGGGAGGTGGTCTGTGCCGATAGTGAGAGTGTGTTGGGAGTGCTGGGCGGCAAGGCAAAGGCAGATGGCCAGTGTGTGTTTGGCTGTGAAAGCGGTGTCAAGGGAAGGTGAGGACCAGCAACAGCTCTAAGCCCTTAGATGTAGCGTGTGTCAGAAATCGCTTGGGTGTTGGCATTTTGGGAGGTGGTCTGTGCCGCGAGTGAGAATGAGATTCAACCTGAGAATGTGTGTTGGGAGTGCTGGGAGGCAAAGCCAGGGTAGATGGGCAGAGTGTGTTTGGCTGTGAAAGCGGTGTCAAGGGAAGGTGAGGACCAGCAACAGCTCTAAGCCCTTAGGCCTATCGTAGGGGAGAAATGGCTTGGAGGTTTGCAGTTTGGGAGGTGGTGTGTGCCGGGAGTGAGAGTGAGAGTGAGCCTGAGAATGTGTGTTGGGAGTGCTGGGAGTTGAGGCAAAGGCAGATTGGCAGAGTGTGTTTGTCTGTGAAAGCGGTGTCAAGAGAAGGTGAGGACCAGCAGCAGCTCTAAGCCCTTAAGCCTATCGTAGGGGAGAAATGGCTTGGACGTTTGCACTTTGGGAGGTGGTGTGTGCCGGGAGTGAGAGTGAGATTGAGCCTGAGAATGTGTGTTGGGAGTGCTGGGAGGCAAAGCCAGGGTAGATGGGCAGAATGTGTTTGGCTGTGAAAGCGGTGTCAAGGGAAGGTTAGGACCAGCAACAGCTCTAACCCCTTAGATGTAGCGTATGTCAGAAATCGGTTGGGTGTTTGCACTATGGGAGGTGGTCTGTGCCGATAGTGAGAGTGTGTTGGGAGTGGTGGGCGGCAAGGCAAAGGCAGATGGCCAGAGTGTGTTTGGCTGTGAAAGCGGTGTCAAGGGAAGGTGAGGACCAGCAACAGCTCTAAGGCCTTAGATGTAGCGTGTGTCAGAAATCGCTTGGGTATTTGCTCTTTGGGAAGTGGTGTGTGCCGGCAGTGATAGTGAGATTCAACCTGAGAATGTGTTTTGGGAGTGCTGGGAGGCAAAACCAGCGTAGATGGCCAGAGTGTGTTTGGCTGTGAAAGCGGTGTCAAGGGAAGGTGAGGACCAGCCACAGCTCTAAGCCCTTAGATGTAGCGTATGTCAGAAATCGGTTGGGTGTTTGCACTTTGGGAGGTGGTCTGTGCCAGGAGTGAGAGAGAGATTGAACTTGAGAATGTGTGTTGGGAGTGCTGGGAGGCAAGGGCAGCACAGATGGGCAGAGTGTGTTTGGCTGTGAAAGCGGTGTGAAGGGAAGGTGCGGACCAGCAACAGCTCTAAGCCCTTAGATGTAGCATGCGGCAGAAAATGCTAGGACGTTTGCACTTTGGGAGGTGTTGTGTGCCGGGAGTGAGAGTGAGATTGAACCTGAGAATGTGCGTTGAGAGTGCTGGGAGGCAAGGCAAAGGCAGATGGGCAGAGTGTGTTTTCCTGTGAAAGCGGTGTCAAGGGAAGGTGAGGACCAGCAACAGCTCTAAGCCCTTAGGCCTATCGTAGGGGAGAAATGGCTTGGACGTTTGCACTTTGGGAGGTGGTCTGTGCCGGGAGTGAGAGTGAGATTGAGCCTGAGAATATGTTTTGGGAGTGATGGGAGGGAAAGCCAGGGTAGATGGGCAGAGTGTGTTTGTCTGTGAAAGCGGTGTCAAGGGAAGGTGAGGACCAGCAACAGCTCTAATCCCTTAGGCCTATCGTAGGGGAGAAATGGCTTGGAGGTTTGCACTTTGGGAGGTGGTCTGTGCCGGGAGTGAGAGTGAGATTGAACCTGAGAATGTGTGTTGGGAGTGCTGGGAGGCAAGTTAAAGGCAGATGGGCAGAGTGTGTTTGGCTGTGAAAGCGGAGTCAAGGGAAGGTGAGGACCAGCAACAGCTCTAAGCCCTTAGATGTAGCGTGTGTCAGAAATCGCTTGGGTGTTGGCATTTTGGGATGTGGTCTGTGCCGCGAGTGAGAATGAGATTCAACCTGAGAATGTGTGTTGGGAGTGCTGGGAGGCAAAGCCAGGGTAGATGGGCAGAGTGTGTTTGGCTGTGAAAGCGGTGTCAAGGGAAGGTGAGGACCAGCAACAGCTCTAAGCCCTTAGGCCTATCGTAGGGGAGAAATGGCTTGGAGGTTTGCAGTTTGGGAGGTGGTGTGTGCCGGGAGTGAGAGTGAGAGTGAGCCTGAGAATGTGTGTTGGGAGTGCTGGGAGTTGAGGCAAAGGCAGATGGGCAGAGTGTGTTTGTCTGTGAAAGCGGTGTCAAGGGAAGGTGAGGACCAGCAACAGCTCTAAGCCCTTAAGCCTATCGTAGGGGAGAAATGGCTTGGACGTTTGCACTTTGGGAGGTGGTGTGTGCCGGGAGTGACAGTGAGATTGAGCCTGAGAATGTGTGTTGGGAGTGCTGGGAGGCAAAGGCAGGGTAGATGGGCAGAATGTGTTTGGCTGTGAAAGCGGTGTCAAGGGAAGGTGAAGACCAGCAACAGCTCTAACCCCTTAGATGTAGCGTATGTCAGAAATCGGTTGGGTGTTTGCACTTTGGGAGGTGGTCTGTGCCGGGAGTGAGAGTGAGAGTGAGCCTGAGAATGTGTGTTGGGAGTGCTGGGAGGCAAAGCCAGGGTAGATGGGCAGAGTGTGTTTGGCTGTGAAAGCGGTGTCAAGGGAAGGTGAGGACCAGCAACAGCTCTAAGCTCTTAGATGTAGCGTGTGTCAGAAATCGCTTGGAGGTTTGCACTTTGGGAGGTGGTCTGTGCCGATAGTGAGAGTGTGTTGGGAGTGCTGGGCGGCAAGGCAAACGCAGATGGGCAGAGTGTGTTTGGCTGTGAAAGCGGTGTCAAGGGAAGGTGAGGACCAGCAACAGCTCTAAGGCCTTAGATGTAGTGTGTGTCAGAAATCGCTTGGGTATTTGCTCTTTGGGAAGTGGTCTTGCCGGCAGTGATAGTGAGATTCAACGTGAGAATGTGTTTTGGGAGTGCTGGGAGTCAAAACCAGCATAGATGGCCAGAGTGTGTTTGGCTGTGAAAGCGGTGTCAAGGGAAGGTGAGGACCAGCCACAGCTCTAAGCCCTTAGGCCTATCGTAGGGGAGAAATGGCTTGGACGTTTGCACTTGGGGAGGTGGTCTGTGCCGGGAGTGAGAGTGATAGTGAGCCTGAGAATATGTATTGGGAGTGCTGGGAGGGAAAGCCAGGGTAGATGGGCAGAGTGTGTTTGGCTGTGAAAGCGGTGTCAAGGGAAGGTGAGGACCAGCAACAGCTCTAAGCCCTTAGATGTAGCATGCGGTAGAAATCGCTTGGGTGTTTTGACTTTGTGAGGTGGTGTGTGCCGGGAGAGAGAGTGATTTTGGAGTGCTGGGAGGCAAGGCAAAGGCAGATGGGCAGAGTGTGTTTGGCTGTGAAAGCGGTGTCAAGAGAAGGTGAGGACCAGCAACAGCTCTAAGCCCTTAGGCCTATCGTATGGGAGAAATGGCTTGGAGGTTTGCACTTTGGGAGGTGGTGTGTGCCGGGAGTGAGAGTGAGATTGAACCTGAGAATGTGTGTTGGGAGTGCTGGGAGGCAAGTTAAAGGCAGATGGCCAGAGTGTGTTTGGCTGTGAAAGCGGAGTCAAGGGAAGGTGAGGACCAGCAACAGCTCTAAGCCCTTAGATGTAGCGTGTGTCAGAAATCGCTTGGGTGTTGGCATTTTGGGAGGTGGTCTGTGCCGCGAGTGAGAATGAGATTCAACCTGAGAATGTGTGTTGGGAGTGCTGGGAGGCAAAGCCAGGGTAGATGGGCAGAGTGTGTTTGGCTGTGAAAGCGGTGTCAAGGGAAGGTGAGGACCAGCAACAGCTCTAAGCCCTTAGGCCTATCGTAGGGGAGAAATGGCTTGGAGGTTTGCAGTTTGGGAGGTGGTGTGTGCCGGGAGTGAGAGTGAGAGTGAGCCTGAGAATGTGTGTTGGGAGTGCTGGGAGTTGAGGCAAAGGCAGATTGGCAGAGTGTGTTTGTCTGTGAAAGCGGTGTCAAGAGAAGGTGAGGACCAGCAGCAGCTCTAAGCCCTTAAGCCTATCGTAGGGGAGAAATGGCTTGGACGTTTGCACTTTGGGAGGTGGTGTGTGCCGGGAGTGACAGTGAGATTGAGCCTGAGAATGTGTGTTGGGAGTGCTGGGAGGCAAAGCCAGGGTAGATGGGCAGAATGTGTTTGGCTGTGAAAGCGGTGTCAAGGGAAGGTTAGGACCAGCAACAGCTCTAACCCCTTAGATGTAGCGTATGTCAGAAATCGGTTGGGTGTTTGCACTATGGGAGGTGGTCTGTGCCGATAGTGAGAGTGTGTTGGGAGTGGTGGGCGGCAAGGCAAAGGCAGATGGGCAGAGTGTGTTTGGCTGTGAAAGCGGTGTCAAGGGAAGGTGAGGACCAGCAACAGCTCTAAGGCCTTAGATGTAGCGTGTGTCAGAAATCGCTTGGGTATTTGCTCTTTGGGAAGTGGTGTGTGCCGGCAGTGATAGTGAGATTCAACCTGAGAATGTGTTTTGGGAGTGCTGGGAGGCAAAACCAGCGTAGATGGCCAGAGTGTGTTTGGCTGTGAAAGCGGTGTCAAGGGAAGGTGAGGACCAGCCACAGCTCTAAGCCCTTAGATGTAGCGTATGTCAGAAATCGGTTGGGTGTTTGCACTTTGGGAGGTGGTCTGTGCCAGGAGTGAGAGAGAGATTGAACTTGAGAATGTGTGTTGGGAGTGCTGGGAGGCAAGGGCAGCACAGATGGGCAGAGTGTGTTTGGCTGTGAAAGCGGTGTGAAGGGAAGGTGCGGACCAGCAACAGCTCTAAGCCCTTAGATGTAGCATGCGGCAGAAAATGCTAGGACGTTTGCACTTTGGGAGGTGTTGTGTGCCGGGAGTGAGAGTGAGATTGAACCTGAGAATGTGCGTTGAGAGTGCTGGGAGGCAAGGCAAAGGCAGATGGGCAGAGTGTGTTTTCCTGTGAAAGCGGTGTCAAGGGAAGGTGAGGACCAGCAACAGCTCTAAGCCCTTAGGCCTATCGTAGGGGAGAAATGGCTTGGACGTTTGCACTTTGGGAGGTGGTCTGTGCCGGGAGTGAGAGTGAGATTGAGCCTGAGAATATGTTTTGGGAGTGATGGGAGGGAAAGCCAGGGTAGATGGGCAGAGTGTGTTTGTCTGTGAAAGCGGTGTCAAGGGAAGGTGAGGACCAGCAACAGCTCTAATCCCTTAGGCCTATCGTAGGGGAAAAATGGCTTGGACGTTTGCACTTTGGGAGGTGGTCTGTGCCGGGAGTGAGAGTGAGATTGAACCTGAGAATGTGTGTTGGGAGTGCTGGGAGGCAAGTTAAAGGCAGATGGGCAGAGTGTGTTTGGCTGTGAAAGCGGAGTCAAGGGAAGGTGAGGACCAGCAACAGCTCTAAGCCCTTAGATGTAGCGTGTGTCAGAAATCGCTTGGGTGTTGGCATTTTGGGAGGTGGTCTGTGCCGCGAGTGAGAATGAGATTCAACCTCAGAATGTGTGTTGGGAGTGCTGGGAGGCAAAGCCAGGGTAGATGGGCAGAGTGTGTTTGGCTGTGAAAGCGGTGTCAAGGGAAGGTGAGGACCAGCAACAGCTCTAAGCCCTTAGGCCTATCGTAGGGGAGAAATGGCTTGGAGGTTTGCAGTTTGGGAGGTGGTGTGTGCCGGGAGTGAGAGTGAGAGTGAGCCTGAGAATGTGTGTTGGGAGTGCTGGGAGTTGAGGCAAAGGCAGATGGGCAGAGTGTGTTTGTCTGTGAAAGCGGTGTCAAGAGAAGGTGAGGACCAGCAGCAGCTCTAAGCCCTTAAGCCTATCGTAGGGGAGAAATGGCTTGGACGTTTGCACTTTGGGAGGTGGTGTGTGCCGGGAGTGACAGTGAGATTGAGCCTGAGAATGTGTGTTGGGAGTGCTGGGAGGCAAAGGCAGGGTAGATGGGCAGAATGTGTTTGGCTGTGAAAGCGGTGTCAAGGGAAGGTGAGGACCAGCAACAGCTCTAACCCCTTAGATGTAGCGTATGTCAGAAATCGGTTGGGTGTTTGCACTTTGGGAGGTGGTCTGTGCCGGGAGTGAGAGTGAGAGTGAGCCTGAGAATGTGTGTTGGGAGTGCTGGGAGGCAAAGCCAGGGTAGATGGGCAGAGTGTGTTTGGCTGTGAAAGCGGTGTCAAGGGAAGGTGAGGACCAGCAACAGCTCTAAGCTCTTAGATGTAGCGTGTGTCAGAAATCGCTTGGAGGTTTGCACTTTGGGAGGTGGTCTGTGCCGATAGTGAGAGTGTGTTGGGAGTGCTGGGCGGCAAGGCAAACGCAGATGGGCAGAGTGTGTTTGGCTGTGAAAGCGGTGTCAAGGGAAGGTGAGGACCAGCAACAGCTCTAAGGCCTTAGATGTAGTGTGTGTCAGAAATCGCTTGGGTATTTGCTCTTTGGGAAGTGGTCTTGCCGGCAGTGATAGTGAGATTCAACGTGAGAATGTGTTTTGGGAGTGCTGGGAGTCAAAACCAGCATAGATGGCCAGAGTGTGTTTGGCTGTGAAAGCGGTGTCAAGGGAAGGTGAGGACCAGCCACAGCTCTAAGCCCTTAGGCCTATCGTAGGGGAGAAATGGCTTGGACGTTTGCACTTTGGGAGGTGGTCTGTGCCGGGAGTGAGAGTGAGATTGAACCTGAGAATGTGTGTTGGGAGTGCTGGGAGGCAAGTTAAAGGCAGATGGGCAGAGTGTGTTTGTCTGTGAAAGCGGAGTCAAGGGAAGGTGAGGACCAGCAACAGCTCTAAGCCCTTAGATGTAGCGTGTGTCAGAAATCGCTTGGGTGTTGGCATTTTGGGAGGTGGTCTGTGCCGCGAGTGAGAATGAGATTCAACCTGAGAATGTGTGTTGGGAGTGCTGGGAGGCAAAGCCAGGGTAGATGGGCAGAGTGTGTTTGGCTGTGAAAGCGGTGTCAAGGGAAGGTGAGGACCAGCAACAGCTCTAAGTCCTTAGGCCTATCGTAGGGGTGAAATGGCTTGGAGGTTTGCACTTTGGGAGGTGGTGTGTGCCGGGAGTGAGAGTGAGAGTAAGCCTGAGAATGTGTGTTGGGAGTGCTGGGAGGCAAAACCAGCGTAGATGGCCAGAGTGTGTTTGGCTGTGAAAGCGGTGTCAAGGGAAGGTGAGGACCAGCCACAGCTCTAAGCCCTTAGATGTAGCGTATGTCAGAAATCGGTTGGGTGTTTGCACTTTGGGAGGTGGTCTGTGCCAGGAGTGAGAGTGAGATTCAAGCTGAGAATGTGTGTTGGGAGTGCTGGGAGGCAAGGCAAAGGCGGATGGGCAGAGTGTGTTTGTCTGTGGAAGAGGTGTCAAGAGAAGGTGAGGACCAGCAACAGCTCTAAGCCCTTAAGCCTATCGCAGGGGAGAAATGGCTTGGACGTTTGCACTTTGGGAGGTGGGCTGTGCCGGGAGTGAGAGTGAGATTGAACTTGAGAATGTGTGTTGGGAGTGCTGGGAGGCAAGTTAAAGGCAGATGGCCAGAGTGTGTTTGGCTGTGAAAGCGGTGTCAAGGGAAGGTGAAGACCAGCAACAGCTCTAAGCCCTTAGATGTAGCGTATGTCAGAAATCGGTTGGGTGTTTGCACTTTGGGAGGTGGTCTGTGCCGGGAGTGAGAGTGAGAGTGAGCCTGAGAATGTGTGTTGGGAGTGCTGGGAGGCAAAGGCAGGGTAGATGGGCAGAGTGTGTTTGGCTGTGAAAGCGGTGTCAAGGGAAGGTGAGGACCAGCAACAGCTCTAAGCTCTTAGATGTAGCGTGTGTCAGAAATTGCTTGGGTGTTTGCACTTTGGGAGGTGGTCTGTGCCGATAGTGAGAGTGTGTTGGGAGTGCTGGGCGGCAAGGCAAAGGCAGATGGCCAGTGTGTGTTTGGCTGTGAAAGCGGTGTCAAGGGAAGGTGAGGACCAGCAACAGCTCTAAGCCCTTAGATGTAGCGTGTGTCAGAAATCGCTTGGGTGTTGGCATTTTGGGATGTGGTCTGTGCCGCGAGTGAGAATGAGATTCAACCTGAGAATGTGTGTTGGGAGTGCTGGGAGGCAAAGCCAGGGTAGATGGGCAGAGTGTGTTTGGCTGTGAAAGCGGTGTCAAGGGAAGGTGAGGACCAGCAACAGCTCTAAGCCCTTAGGCCTATCGTAGGGGAGAAATGGCTTGGAGGTTTGCAGTTTGGGAGGTGGTGTGTGCCGGGAGTGAGAGTGAGAGTGAGCCTGAGAATGTGTGTTGGGAGTGCTGGGAGTTGAGGCAAAGGCAGATTGGCAGAGTGTGTTTGTCTGTGAAAGCGGTGTCAAGAGAAGGTGAGGACCAGCAGCAGCTCTAAGCCCTTAAGCCTATCGTAGGGGAGAAATGGCTTGGACGTTTGCACTTTGGGAGGTGGTGTGTGCCGGGAGTGACAGTGAGATTGAGCCTGAGAATGTGTGTTGGGAGTGCTGGGAGGCAAAGCCAGGGTAGATGGGCAGAATGTGTTTGGCTGTGAAAGCGGTGTCAAGGGAAGGTTAGGACCAGCAACAGCTCTAACCCCTTAGATGTAGCGTATGTCAGAAATCGGTTGGGTGTTTGCACTATGGGAGGTGGTCTGTGCCGATAGTGAGAGTGTGTTGGGAGTGGTGGGCGGCAAGGCAAAGGCAGATGGCCAGAGTGTGTTTGGCTGTGAAAGCGGTGTCAAGGGAAGGTGAGGACCAGCAACAGCTCTAAGGCCTTAGATGTAGCGTGTGTCAGAAATCGCTTGGGTATTTGCTCTTTGGGAAGTGGTGTGTGCCGGCAGTGATAGTGAGATTCAACCTGAGAATGTGTTTTGGGAGTGCTGGGAGGCAAAACCAGCGTAGATGGCCAGAGTGTGTTTGGCTGTGAAAGCGGTGTCAAGGGAAGGTGAGGACCAGCCACAGCTCTAAGCCCTTAGATGTAGCGTATGTCAGAAATCGGTTGGGTGTTTGCACTTTGGGAGGTGGTCTGTGCCAGGAGTGAGAGAGAGATTGAACTTGAGAATGTGTGTTGGGAGTGCTGGGAGGCAAGGGCAGCACAGATGGGCAGAGTGTGTTTGGCTGTGAAAGCGGTGTGAAGGGAAGGTGCGGACCAGCAACAGCTCTAAGCCCTTAGATGTAGCATGCGGCAGAAAATGCTAGGACGTTTGCACTTTGGGAGGTGTTGTGTGCCGGGAGTGAGAGTGAGATTGAACCTGAGAATGTGCGTTGAGAGTGCTGGGAGGCAAGGCAAAGGCAGATGGGCAGAGTGTGTTTTCCTGTGAAAGCGGTGTCAAGGGAAGGTGAGGACCAGCAACAGCTCTAAGCCCTTAGGCCTATCGTAGGGGAGAAATGGCTTGGACGTTTGCACTTTGGGAGGTGGTCTGTGCCGGGAGTGAGAGTGAGATTGAGCCTGAGAATATGTTTTGGGAGTGATGGGAGGGAAAGCCAGGGTAGATGGGCAGAGTGTGTTTGGCTGTGAAAGCGGTGTCAAGGGAAGGTGAGGACCAGCAACAGCTCTAAGCCCTTAGGCCTATCGTAGGGGAGAAATGGCTTGGAGGTTTGCACTTTGGGAGGTGGTCTGTGCCGGGAGTGAGAGTGAGATTGAACCTGAGAATGTGTGTTGGGAGTGCTGGGAGGCAAGTTAAAGGCAGATGGCCAGAGTGTGTTTGGCTGTGAAAGCGGAGTCAAGGGAAGGTGAGGACCAGCAACAGCTCTAAGCCCTTAGATGTAGCGTGTGTCAGAAATCGCTTGGGTGTTGGCATTTTGGGATGTGGTCTGTGCCGCGAGTGAGAATGAGATTCAACCTGAGAATGTGTGTTGGGAGTGCTGGGAGGCAAAGCCAGGGTAGATGGGCAGAGTGTGTTTGGCTGTGAAAGCGGTGTCAAGGGAAGGTGAGGACCAGCAACAGCTCTAAGCCCTTAGGCCTATCGTAGGGGAGAAATGGCTTGGAGGTTTGCAGTTTGGGAGGTGGTGTGTGCCGGGAGTGAGAGTGAGAGTGAGCCTGAGAATGTGTGTTGGGAGTGCTGGGAGTTGAGGCAAAGGCAGATGGGCAGAGTGTGTTTGTCTGTGAAAGCGGTGTCAAGAGAAGGTGAGGACCAGCAGCAGCTCTAAGCCCTTAAGCCTATCGTAGGGGAGAAATGGCTTGGACGTTTGCACTTTGGGAGGTGGTGTGTGCCGGGAGTGACAGTGAGATTGAGCCTGAGAATGTGTGTTGGGAGTGCTGGGAGGCAAAGGCAGGGTAGATGGGCAGAATGTGTTTGGCTGTGAAAGCGGTGTCAAGGGAAGGTGAGGACCAGCAACAGCTCTAACCCCTTAGATGTAGCGTATGTCAGAAATCGGTTGGGTGTTTGCACTTTGGGAGGTGGTCTGTGCCGGGAGTTAGAGTGAGAGTGAGCCTGAGAATGTGTGTTGGGAGTGCTGGGAGGCAAAGCCAGGGTAGATGGGCAGAGTGTGTTTGTCTGTGAAAGCGGTGTCAAGGGAAGGTGAGGACCAGCAACAGCTCTAAGCTCTTAGATGTAGCGTGTGTCAGAAATCGCTTGGAGGTTTGCACTTTGGGAGGTGGTCTGTGCCGATAGTGAGAGTGTGTTGGGAGTGCTGGGCGGCAAGGCAAACGCAGATGGGCAGAGTGTGTTTGGCTGTGAAAGCGGTGTCAAGGGAAGGTGAGGACCAGCAACAGCTCTAAGGCCTTAGATGTAGTGTGTGTCAGAAATCGCTTGGGTATTTGCTCTTTGGGAAGTGGTCTTGCCGGCAGTGATAGTGAGATTCAACGTGAGAATGTGTTTTGGGAGTGCTGGGAGTCAAAACCAGCATAGATGGCCAGAGTGTGTTTGGCTGTGAAAGCGGTGTCAAGGGAAGGTGAGGACCAGCCACAGCTCTAAGCCCTTAGGCCTATCGTAGGGGAGAAATGGCTTGGACGTTTGCACTTTGGGAGGTGGTCTGTGCCGGGAGTGAGAGTGAGATTGAACCTGAGAATGTGTGTTGGGAGTGCTGGGAGGCAAGTTAAAGGCAGATGGCCAGAGTGTGTTTGGCTGTGAAAGCGGAGTCAAGGGAAGGTGAGGACCAGCAACAGCTCTAAGCCCTTAGATGTAGCGTGTGTCAGAAATCGCTTGGGTGTTGGCATTTTGGGAGGTGGTCTGTGCCGCGAGTGAGAATGAGATTCAACCTGAGAATGTGTGTTGGGAGTGCTGGGAGGCAAAGCCAGGGTAGATGGGCAGAGTGTGTTTGGCTGTGAAAGCGGTGTCAAGGGAAGGTGAGGACCAGCAACAGCTCTAAGTCCTTAGGCCTATCGTAGGGGTGAAATGGCTTGGAGGTTTGCACTTTGGGAGGTGGTGTGTGCCGGGAGTGAGAGTGAGAGTAAGCCTGAGAATGTGTGTTGGGAGTGCTGGGAGGCAAAACCAGCGTAGATGGCCAGAGTGTGTTTGGCTGTGAAAGCGGTGTCAAGGGAAGGTGAGGACCAGCCACAGCTCTAAGCCCTTAGATGTAGCGTATGTCAGAAATCGGTTGGGTGTTTGCACTTTGGGAGGTGGTCTGTGCCAGGAGTGAGAGTGAGATTCAACCTGAGAATGTGTGTTGGGAGTGCTGGGAGGCAAGGCAAAGGCGGATGGGCAGAGTGTGTTTGTCTGTGGAAGAGGTGTCAAGAGAAGGTGAGGACCAGCAACAGCTCTAAGCCCTTAAGCCTATCGCAGGGGAGAAATGGCTTGGACGTTTGCACTTTGGGAGGTGGGCTGTGCCGGGAGTGAGAGTGAGATTGAACTTGAGAATGTGTGTTGGGAGTGCTGGGAGGCAAGTTAAAGGCAGATGGCCAGAGTGTGTTTGGCTGTGAAAGCGGTGTCAAGGGAAGGTGAAGACCAGCAACAGCTCTAAGCCCTTAGATGTAGCGTATGTCAGAAATCGGTTGGGTGTTTGCACTTTGGGAGGTGGTCTGTGCCGGGAGTGAGAGTGAGAGTGAGCCTGAGAATGTGTGTTGGGAGTGCTGGGAGGCAAAGCCAGGGTAGATGGGCAGAGTGTGTTTGGCTGTGAAAGCGGTGTCAAGGGAAGGTGAGGACCAGCAACAGCTCTAAGCTCTTAGATGTAGCGTGTGTCAGAAATTGCTTGGGTGTTTGCACTTTGGGAGGTGGTCTGTGCCGATAGTGAGAGTGTGTTGGGAGTGCTGGGCGGCAAGGCAAAGGCAGATGGCCAGTGTGTGTTTGGCTGTGAAAGCGGTGTCAAGGGAAGGTGAGGACCAGCAACAGCTCTAAGCCCTTAGATGTAGCGTGTGTCAGAAATCGCTTGGGTGTTGGCATTTTGGGAGGTGGTCTGTGCCGCGAGTGAGAATGAGATTCAACCTGAGAATGTGTGTTGGGAGTGCTGGGAGGCAAAGCCAGGGTAGATGGGCAGAGTGTGTTTGGCTGTGAAAGCGGTGTCAAGGGAAGGTGAGGACCAGCAACAGCTCTAAGCCCTTAGGCCTATCGTAGGGGAGAAATGGCTTGGAGGTTTGCAGTTTGGGAGGTGGTGTGTGCCGGGAGTGAGAGTGAGAGTGAGCCTGAGAATGTGTGTTGGGAGTGCTGGGAGTTGAGGCAAAGGCAGATTGGCAGAGTGTGTTTGTCTGTGAAAGCGGTGTCAAGAGAAGGTGAGGACCAGCAGCAGCTCTAAGCCCTTAAGCCTATCGTAGGGGAGAAATGGCTTGGACGTTTGCACTTTGGGAGGTGGTGTGTGCCGGGAGTGAGAGTGAGAGTGAGCCTGAGAATGTGTGTTGGGAGTGCTGGGAGGCAAAGCCAGGGTAGATGGGCAGAATGTGTTTGGCTGTGAAAGCGGTGTCAAGGGAAGGTTAGGACCAGCAACAGCTCTAACCCCTTAGATGTAGCGTATGTCAGAAATCGGTTGGGTGTTTGCACTATGGGAGGTGGTCTGTGCCGATAGTGAGAGTGTGTTGGGAGTGGTGGGCGGCAAGGCAAAGGCAGATGGCCAGAGTGTGTTTGGCTGTGAAAGCGGTGTCAAGGGAAGGTGAGGACCAGCAACAGCTCTAAGGCCTTAGATGTAGCGTGTGTCAGAAATCGCTTGGGTATTTGCTCTTTGGGAAGTGGTGTGTGCCGGCAGTGATAGTGAGATTCAACCTGAGAATGTGTTTTGGGAGTGCTGGGAGGCAAAACCAGCGTAGATGGCCAGAGTGTGTTTGGCTGTGAAAGCGGTGTCAAGGGAAGGTGAGGACCAGCCACAGCTCTAAGCCCTTAGATGTAGCGTATGTCAGAAATCGGTTGGGTGTTTGCACTTTGGGAGGTGGTCTGTGCCAGGAGTGAGAGAGAGATTGAACTTGAGAATGTGTGTTGGGAGTGCTGGGAGGCAAGGGCAGCACAGATGGGCAGAGTGTGTTTGGCTGTGAAAGCGGTGTGAAGGGAAGGTGCGGACCAGCAACAGCTCTAAGCCCTTAGATGTAGCATGCGGCAGAAAATGCTAGGACGTTTGCACTTTGGGAGGTGTTGTGTGCCGGGAGTGAGAGTGAGATTGAACCTGAGAATGTGCGTTGAGAGTGCTGGGAGGCAAGGCAAAGGCAGATGGGCAGAGTGTGTTTTCCTGTGAAAGCGGTGTCAAGGGAAGGTGAGGACCAGCAACAGCTCTAAGCCCTTAGGCCTATCGTAGGGGAGAAATGGCTTGGACGTTTGCACTTTGGGAGGTGGTCTGTGCCGGGAGTGAGAGTGAGATTGAGCCTGAGAATATGTTTTGGGAGTGATGGGAGGGAAAGCCAGGGTAGATGGGCAGAGTGTGTTTGTCTGTGAAAGCGGTGTCAAGGGAAGGTGAGGACCAGCAACAGCTCTAAGCCCTTAGGCCTATCGTAGGGGAGAAATGGCTTGGAGGTTTGCACTTTGGGAGGTGGTCTGTGCCGGGAGTGAGAGTGAGATTGAACCTGAGAATGTGTGTTGGGAGTGCTGGGAGGCAAGTTAAAGGCAGATGGGCAGAGTGTGTTTGGCTGTGAAAGCGGAGTCAAGGGAAGGTGAGGACCAGCAACAGCTCTAAGCCCTTAGATGTAGCGTGTGTCAGAAATCGCTTGGGTGTTGGCATTTTGGGATGTGGTCTGTGCCGCGAGTGAGAATGAGATTCAACCTGAGAATGTGTGTTGGGAGTGCTGGGAGGCAAAGCCAGGGTAGATGGGCAGAGTGTGTTTGGCTGTGAAAGCGGTGTCAAGGGAAGGTGAGGACCAGCAACAGCTCTAAGCCCTTAGGCCTATCGTAGGGGAGAAATGGCTTGGAGGTTTGCAGTTTGGGAGGTGGTGTGTGCCGGGAGTGAGAGTGAGAGTGAGCCTGAGAATGTGTGTTGGGAGTGCTGGGAGTTGAGGCAAAGGCAGATGGGCAGAGTGTGTTTGTCTGTGAAAGCGGTGTCAAGAGAAGGTGAGGACCAGCAGCAGCTCTAAGCCCTTAAGCCTATCGTAGGGGAGAAATGGCTTGGACGTTTGCACTTTGGGAGGTGGTGTGTGCCGGGAGTGACAGTGAGATTGAGCCTGAGAATGTGTGTTGGGAGTGCTGGGAGGCAAAGGCAGGGTAGATGGGCAGAATGTGTTTGGCTGTGAAAGCGGTGTCAAGGGAAGGTGAGGACCAGCAACAGCTCTAACCCCTTAGATGTAGCGTATGTCAGAAATCGGTTGGGTGTTTGCACTTTGGGAGGTGGTCTGTGCCGGGAGTTAGAGTGAGAGTGAGCCTGAGAATGTGTGTTGGGAGTGCTGGGAGGCAAAGCCAGGGTAGATGGGCAGAGTGTGTTTGTCTGTGAAAGCGGTGTCAAGGGAAGGTGAGGACCAGCAACAGCTCTAAGCTCTTAGATGTAGCGTGTGTCAGAAATCGCTTGGAGGTTTGCACTTTGGGAGGTGGTCTGTGCCGATAGTGAGAGTGTGTTGGGAGTGCTGGGCGGCAAGGCAAACGCAGATGGGCAGAGTGTGTTTGGCTGTGAAAGCGGTGTCAAGGGAAGGTGAGGACCAGCAACAGCTCTAAGGCCTTAGATGTAGTGTGTGTCAGAAATCGCTTGGGTATTTGCTCTTTGGGAAGTGGTCTTGCCGGCAGTGATAGTGAGATTCAACGTGAGAATGTGTTTTGGGAGTGCTGGGAGTCAAAACCAGCATAGATGGCCAGAGTGTGTTTGGCTGTGAAAGCGGTGTCAAGGGAAGGTGAGGACCAGCCACAGCTCTAAGCCCTTAGGCCTATCGTAGGGGAGAAATGGCTTGGACGTTTGCACTTTGGGAGGTGGTCTGTGCCGGGAGTGAGAGTGAGATTGAACCTGAGAATGTGTGTTGGGAGTGCTGGGAGGCAAGTTAAAGGCAGATGGCCAGAGTGTGTTTGGCTGTGAAAGCGGAGTCAAGGGAAGGTGAGGACCAGCAACAGCTCTAAGCCCTTAGATGTAGCGTGTGTCAGAAATCGCTTGGGTGTTGGCATTTTGGGAGGTGGTCTGTGCCGCGAGTGAGAATGAGATTCAACCTGAGAATGTGTGTTGGGAGTGCTGGGAGGCAAAGCCAGGGTAGATGGGCAGAGTGTGTTTGGCTGTGAAAGCGGTGTCAAGGGAAGGTGAGGACCAGCAACAGCTCTAAGTCCTTAGGCCTATCGTAGGGGTGAAATGGCTTGGAGGTTTGCACTTTGGGAGGTGGTGTGTGCCGGGAGTGAGAGTGAGAGTAAGCCTGAGAATGTGTGTTGGGAGTGCTGGGAGGCAAAACCAGCGTAGATGGCCAGAGTGTGTTTGGCTGTGAAAGCGGTGTCAAGGGAAGGTGAGGACCAGCCACAGCTCTAAGCCCTTAGATGTAGCGTATGTCAGAAATCGGTTGGGTGTTTGCACTTTGGGAGGTGGTCTGTGCCAGGAGTGAGAGTGAGATTCAACCTGAGAATGTGTGTTGGGAGTGCTGGGAGGCAAGGCAAAGGCGGATGGGCAGAGTGTGTTTGTCTGTGGAAGAGGTGTCAAGAGAAGGTGAGGACCAGCAACAGCTCTAAGCCCTTAAGCCTATCGCAGGGGAGAAATGGCTTGGACGTTTGCACTTTGGGAGGTGGGCTGTGCCGGGAGTGAGAGTGAGATTGAACTTGAGAATGTGTGTTGGGAGTGCTGGGAGGCAAGTTAAAGGCAGATGGCCAGAGTGTGTTTGGCTGTGAAAGCGGTGTCAAGGGAAGGTGAAGACCAGCAACAGCTCTAAGCCCTTAGATGTAGCGTATGTCAGAAATCGGTTGGGTGTTTGCACTTTGGGAGGTGGTCTGTGCCGGGAGTGAGAGTGAGAGTGAGCCTGAGAATGTGTGTTGGGAGTGCTGGGAGGCAAAGCCAGGGTAGATGGGCAGAGTGTGTTTGGCTGTGAAAGCGGTGTCAAGGGAAGGTGAGGACCAGCAACAGCTCTAAGCTCTTAGATGTAGCGTGTGTCAGAAATTGCTTGGGTGTTTGCACTTTGGGAGGTGGTCTGTGCCGATAGTGAGAGTGTGTTGGGAGTGCTGGGCGGCAAGGCAAAGGCAGATGGCCAGTGTGTGTTTGGCTGTGAAAGCGGTGTCAAGGGAAGGTGAGGACCAGCAACAGCTCTAAGCCCTTAGATGTAGCGTGTGTCAGAAATCGCTTGGGTGTTGGCATTTTGGGAGGTGGTCTGTGCCGCGAGTGAGAATGAGATTCAACCTGAGAATGTGTGTTGGGAGTGCTGGGAGGCAAAGCCAGGGTAGATGGGCAGAGTGTGTTTGGCTGTGAAAGCGGTGTCAAGGGAAGGTGAGGACCAGCAACAGCTCTAAGCCCTTAGGCCTATCGTAGGGGAGAAATGGCTTGGAGGTTTGCACTTTGGGAGGTGGTGTGTGCCGGGAGTGAGAGTGAGAGTGAGCCTGAGAATGTGTGTTGGGAGTGCTGGGAGTTGAGGCAAAGGCAGATTGGCAGAGTGTGTTTGTCTGTGAAAGCGGTGTCAAGAGAAGGTGAGGACCAGCAGCAGCTCTAAGCCCTTAAGCCTATCGTAGGGGAGAAATGGCTTGGACGTTTGCACTTTGGGAGGTGGTGTGTGCCGGGAGTGAGAGTGAGAGTGAGCCTGAGAATGTGTGTTGGGAGTGCTGGGAGGCAAAGCCAGGGTAGATGGGCAGAATGTGTTTGGCTGTGAAAGCGGTGTCAAGGGAAGGTTAGGACCAGCAACAGCTCTAACCCCTTAGATGTAGCGTATGTCAGAAATCGGTTGGGTGTTTGCACTATGGGAGGTGGTCTGTGCCGATAGTGAGAGTGTGTTGGGAGTGGTGGGCGGCAAGGCAAAGGCAGATGGCCAGAGTGTGTTTGGCTGTGAAAGCGGTGTCAAGGGAAGGTGAGGACCAGCAACAGCTCTAAGGCCTTAGATGTAGCGTGTGTCAGAAATCGCTTGGGTATTTGCTCTTTGGGAAGTGGTGTGTGCCGGCAGTGATAGTGAGATTCAACCTGAGAATGTGTTTTGGGAGTGCTGGGAGGCAAAACCAGCGTAGATGGCCAGAGTGTGTTTGGCTGTGAAAGCGGTGTCAAGGGAAGGTGAGGACCAGCCACAGCTCTAAGCCCTTAGATGTAGCGTATGTCAGAAATCGGTTGGGTGTTTGCACTTTGGGAGGTGGTCTGTGCCAGGAGTGAGAGAGAGATTGAACTTGAGAATGTGTGTTGGGAGTGCTGGGAGGCAAGGGCAGCACAGATGGGCAGAGTGTGTTTGGCTGTGAAAGCGGTGTGAAGGGAAGGTGCGGACCAGCAACAGCTCTAAGCCCTTAGATGTAGCATGCGGCAGAAAATGCTAGGACGTTTGCACTTTGGGAGGTGTTGTGTGCCGGGAGTGAGAGTGAGATTGAACCTGAGAATGTGCGTTGAGAGTGCTGGGAGGCAAGGCAAAGGCAGATGGGCAGAGTGTGTTTTCCTGTGAAAGCGGTGTCAAGGGAAGGTGAGGACCAGCAACAGCTCTAAGCCCTTAGGCCTATCGTAGGGGAGAAATGGCTTGGACGTTTGCACTTTGGGAGGTGGTCTGTGCCGGGAGTGAGAGTGAGATTGAGCCTGAGAATATGTTTTGGGAGTGATGGGAGGGAAAGCCAGGGTAGATGGGCAGAGTGTGTTTGTCTGTGAAAGCGGTGTCAAGGGAAGGTGAGGACCAGCAACAGCTCTAATCCCTTAGGCCTATCGTAGGGGAGAAATGGCTTGGAGGTTTGCACTTTGGGAGGTGGTCTGTGCCGGGAGTGAGAGTGAGATTGAACCTGAGAATGTGTGTTGGGAGTGCTGGGAGGCAAGTTAAAGGCAGATGGGCAGAGTGTGTTTGGCTGTGAAAGCGGAGTCAAGGGAAGGTGAGGACCAGCAACAGCTCTAAGCCCTTAGATGTAGCGTGTGTCAGAAATCGCTTGGGTGTTGGCATTTTGGGATGTGGTCTGTGCCGCGAGTGAGAATGAGATTCAACCTGAGAATGTGTGTTGGGAGTGCTGGGAGGCAAAGCCAGGGTAGATGGGCAGAGTGTGTTTGGCTGTGAAAGCGGTGTCAAGGGAAGGTGAGGACCAGCAACAGCTCTAAGCCCTTAGGCCTATCGTAGGGGAGAAATGGCTTGGAGGTTTGCAGTTTGGGAGGTGGTGTGTGCCGGGAGTGAGAGTGAGAGTGAGCCTGAGAATGTGTGTTGGGAGTGCTGGGAGTTGAGGCAAAGGCAGATGGGCAGAGTGTGTTTGTCTGTGAAAGCGGTGTCAAGAGAAGGTGAGGACCAGCAGCAGCTCTAAGCCCTTAAGCCTATCGTAGGGGAGAAATGGCTTGGACGTTTGCACTTTGGGAGGTGGTGTGTGCCGGGAGTGACAGTGAGATTGAGCCTGAGAATGTGTGTTGGGAGTGCTGGGAGGCAAAGGCAGGGTAGATGGGCAGAATGTGTTTGGCTGTGAAAGCCGTGTCAAGGGAAGGTGAGGACCAGCAACAGCTCTAAGCCCTTAGGCCTATCGTAGGGGAGAAATGGCTTGGACGTTTGCACTTTGGGAGGTGGTCTGTGCCGGGAGTGAGAGTGAGATTGAGCCTGAGAATATGTTTTGGGAGTGATGGGAGGGAAAGCCAGGGTAGATGGGCAGAGTGTGTTTGTCTGTGAAAGCGGTGTCAAGGGAAGGTGAGGACCAGCAACAGCTCTAATCCCTTAGGCCTATCGTAGGGGAGAAATGGCTTGGAGGTTTGCACTTTGGGAGGTGGTCTGTGCCGGGAGTGAGAGTGAGATTGAACCTGAGAATGTGTGTTGGGAGTGCTGGGAGGCAAGTTAAAGGCAGATGGGCAGAGTGTGTTTGGCTGTGAAAGCGGAGTCAAGGGAAGGTGAGGACCAGCAACAGCTCTAAGCCCTTAGATGTAGCGTGTGTCAGAAATCGCTTGGGTGTTGGCATTTTGGGATGTGGTCTGTGCCGCGAGTGAGAATGAGATTCAACCTGAGAATGTGTGTTGGGAGTGCTGGGAGGCAAAGCCAGGGTAGATGGGCAGAGTGTGTTTGGCTGTGAAAGCGGTGTCAAGGGAAGGTGAGGACCAGCAACAGCTCTAAGCCCTTAGGCCTATCGTAGGGGAGAAATGGCTTGGAGGTTTGCAGTTTGGGAGGTGGTGTGTGCCGGGAGTGAGAGTGAGAGTGAGCCTGAGAATGTGTGTTGGGAGTGCTGGGAGTTGAGGCAAAGGCAGATGGGCAGAGTGTGTTTGTCTGTGAAAGCGGTGTCAAGAGAAGGTGAGGACCAGCAGCAGCTCTAAGCCCTTAAGCCTATCGTAGGGGAGAAATGGCTTGGACGTTTGCACTTTGGGAGGTGGTGTGTGCCGGGAGTGAGAGTGAGATTGAGCCTGAGAATGTGTGTTGGGAGTGCTGGGAGGCAAAGGCAGGGTAGATGGGCAGAATGTGTTTGGCTGTGAAAGCGGTGTCAAGGGAAGGTGAAGACCAGCAACAGCTCTAACCCCTTAGATGTAGCGTATGTCAGAAATCGGTTGGGTGTTTGCACTTTGGGAGGTGGTCTGTGCCGGGAGTGAGAGTGAGAGTGAGCCTGAGAATGTGTGTTGGGAGTGCTGGGAGGCAAAGCCAGGGTAGATGGGCAGAGTGTGTTTGGCTGTGAAAGCGGTGTCAAGGGAAGGTGAGGACCAGCAACAGCTCTAAGCTCTTAGATGTAGCGTGTGTCAGAAATCGCTTGGAGGTTTGCACTTTGGGAGGTGGTCTGTGCCGATAGTGAGAGTGTGTTGGGAGTGCTGGGCGGCAAGGCAAACGCAGATGGGCAGAGTGTGTTTGGCTGTGAAAGCGGTGTCAAGGGAAGGTGAGGACCAGCAACAGCTCTAAGGCCTTAGATGTAGTGTGTGTCAGAAATCGCTTGGGTATTTGCTCTTTGGGAAGTGGTCTTGCCGGCAGTGATAGTGAGATTCAACGTGAGAATGTGTTTTGGGAGTGCTGGGAGTCAAAACCAGCATAGATGGCCAGAGTGTGTTTGGCTGTGAAAGCGGTGTCAAGGGAAGGTGAGGACCAGCCACAGCTCTAAGCCCTTAGGCCTATCGTAGGGGAGAAATGGCTTGGACGTTTGCACTTGGGGAGGTGGTCTGTGCCGGGAGTGAGAGTGATAGTGAGCCTGAGAATATGTATTGGGAGTGCTGGGAGGGAAAGCCAGGGTAGATGGGCAGAGTGTGTTTGGCTGTGAAAGCGGTGTCAAGGGAAGGTGAGGACCAGCAACAGCTCTAAGCCCTTAGATGTAGCATGCGGTAGAAATCGCTTGGGTGTTTTGACTTTGTGAGGTGGTGTGTGCCGGGAGAGAGAGTGATTTTGGAGTGCTGGGAGGCAAGGCAAAGGCAGATGGGCAGAGTGTGTTTGGCTGTGAAAGCGGTGTCAAGAGAAGGTGAGGACCAGCAACAGCTCTAAGCCCTTAGGCCTATCGTATGGGAGAAATGGCTTGGAGGTTTGCACTTTGGGAGGTGGTGTGTGCCGGGAGTGAGAGTGAGATTGAACCTGAGAATGTGTGTTGGGAGTGCTGGGAGGCAAGTTAAAGGCAGATGGCCAGAGTGTGTTTGGCTGTGAAAGCGGAGTCAAGGGAAGGTGAGGACCAGCAACAGCTCTAAGCCCTTAGATGTAGCGTGTGTCAGAAATCGCTTGGGTGTTGGCATTTTGGGAGGTGGTCTGTGCCGCGAGTGAGAATGAGATTCAACCTGAGAATGTGTGTTGGGAGTGCTGGGAGGCAAAGCCAGGGTAGATGGGCAGAGTGTGTTTGGCTGTGAAAGCGGTGTCAAGGGAAGGTGAGGACCAGCAACAGCTCTAAGCCCTTAGGCCTATCGTAGGGGAGAAATGGCTTGGAGGTTTGCAGTTTGGGAGGTGGTGTGTGCCGGGAGTGAGAGTGAGAGTGAGCCTGAGAATGTGTGTTGGGAGTGCTGGGAGTTGAGGCAAAGGCAGATTGGCAGAGTGTGTTTGTCTGTGAAAGCGGTGTCAAGAGAAGGTGAGGACCAGCAGCAGCTCTAAGCCCTTAAGCCTATCGTAGGGGAGAAATGGCTTGGACGTTTGCACTTTGGGAGGTGGTGTGTGCCGGGAGTGAGAGTGAGATTGAGCCTGAGAATGTGTGTTGGGAGTGCTGGGAGGCAAAGCCAGGGTAGATGGGCAGAATGTGTTTGGCTGTGAAAGCGGTGTCAAGGGAAGGTTAGGACCAGCAACAGCTCTAACCCCTTAGATGTAGCGTATGTCAGAAATCGGTTGGGTGTTTGCACTATGGGAGGTGGTCTGTGCCGATAGTGAGAGTGTGTTGGGAGTGGTGGGCGGCAAGGCAAAGGCAGATGGCCAGAGTGTGTTTGGCTGTGAAAGCGGTGTCAAGGGAAGGTGAGGACCAGCAACAGCTCTAAGGCCTTAGATGTAGCGTGTGTCAGAAATCGCTTGGGTATTTGCTCTTTGGGAAGTGGTGTGTGCCGGCAGTGATAGTGAGATTCAACCTGAGAATGTGTTTTGGGAGTGCTGGGAGGCAAAACCAGCGTAGATGGCCAGAGTGTGTTTGGCTGTGAAAGCGGTGTCAAGGGAAGGTGAGGACCAGCCACAGCTCTAAGCCCTTAGATGTAGCGTATGTCAGAAATCGGTTGGGTGTTTGCACTTTGGGAGGTGGTCTGTGCCAGGAGTGAGAGAGAGATTGAACTTGAGAATGTGTGTTGGGAGTGCTGGGAGGCAAGGGCAGGGTAGATGGGCAGAATGTGTTTGGCTGTGAAAGCGGTGTCAAGGGAAGGTGAGGACCAGCAACAGCTCTAAGCCCTTAGGCCTATCGTAGGGGAGAAATGGCTTGGACGTTTGCACTTTGGGAGGTGGTCTGTGCCGGGAGTGAGAGTGAGATTGAGCCTGAGAATATGTTTTGGGAGTGATGGGAGGGAAAGCCAGGGTAGATGGGCAGAGTGTGTTTGTCTGTGAAAGCGGTGTCAAGGGAAGGTGAGGACCAGCAACAGCTCTAAGCCCTTAGGCCTATCGTAGGGGAAAAATGGCTTGGACGTTTGCACTTTGGGAGGTGGTCTGTGCCGGGAGTGAGAGTGAGATTGAACCTGAGAATGTGTGTTGGGAGTGCTGGGAGGCAAGTTAAAGGCAGATGGGCAGAGTGTGTTTGGCTGTGAAAGCGGAGTCAAGGGAAGGTGAGGACCAGCAACAGCTCTAAGCCCTTAGATGTAGCGTGTGTCAGAAATCGCTTGGGTGTTGGCATTTTGGGAGGTGGTCTGTGCCGCGAGTGAGAATGAGATTCAACCTCAGAATGTGTGTTGGGAGTGCTGGGAGGCAAAGCCAGGGTAGATGGGCAGAGTGTGTTTGGCTGTGAAAGCGGTGTCAAGGGAAGGTGAGGACCAGCAACAGCTCTAAGCCCTTAGGCCTATCGTAGGGGAGAAATGGCTTGGAGGTTTGCAGTTTGGGAGGTGGTGTGTGCCGGGAGTGAGAGTGAGAGTGAGCCTGAGAATGTGTGTTGGGAGTGCTGGGAGTTGAGGCAAAGGCAGATGGGCAGAGTGTGTTTGTCTGTGAAAGCGGTGTCAAGAGAAGGTGAGGACCAGCAGCAGCTCTAAGCCCTTAAGCCTATCGTAGGGGAGAAATGGCTTGGACGTTTGCACTTTGGGAGGTGGTGTGTGCCGGGAGTGACAGTGAGATTGAGCCTGAGAATGTGTGTTGGGAGTGCTGGGAGGCAAAGGCAGGGTAGATGGGCAGAATGTGTTTGGCTGTGAAAGCGGTGTCAAGGGAAGGTGAGGACCAGCAACAGCTCTAACCCCTTAGATGTAGCGTATGTCAGAAATCGGTTGGGTGTTTGCACTTTGGGAGGTGGTCTGTGCCGGGAGTGAGAGTGAGAGTGAGCCTGAGAATGTGTGTTGGGAGTGCTGGGAGGCAAAGCCAGGGTAGATGGGCAGAGTGTGTTTGGCTGTGAAAGCGGTGTCAAGGGAAGGTGAGGACCAGCAACAGCTCTAAGCTCTTAGATGTAGCGTGTGTCAGAAATCGCTTGGAGGTTTGCACTTTGGGAGGTGGTCTGTGCCGATAGTGAGAGTGTGTTGGGAGTGCTGGGCGGCAAGGCAAACGCAGATGGGCAGAGTGTGTTTGGCTGTGAAAGCGGTGTCAAGGGAAGGTGAGGACCAGCAACAGCTCTAAGGCCTTAGATGTAGTGTGTGTCAGAAATCGCTTGGGTATTTGCTCTTTGGGAAGTGGTCTTGCCGGCAGTGATAGTGAGATTCAACGTGAGAATGTGTTTTGGGAGTGCTGGGAGTCAAAACCAGCATAGATGGCCAGAGTGTGTTTGGCTGTGAAAGCGGTGTCAAGGGAAGGTGAGGACCAGCCACAGCTCTAAGCCCTTAGGCCTATCGTAGGGGAGAAATGGCTTGGACGTTTGCACTTTGGGAGGTGGTCTGTGCCGGGAGTGAGAGTGAGATTGAACCTGAGAATGTGTGTTGGGAGTGCTGGGAGGCAAGTTAAAGGCAGATGGCCAGAGTGTGTTTGGCTGTGAAAGCGGAGTCAAGGGAAGGTGAGGACCAGCAACAGCTCTAAGCCCTTAGATGTAGCGTGTGTCAGAAATCGCTTGGGTGTTGGCATTTTGGGAGGTGGTCTGTGCCGCGAGTGAGAATGAGATTCAACCTGAGAATGTGTGTTGGGAGTGCTGGGAGGCAAAGCCAGGGTAGATGGGCAGAGTGTGTTTGGCTGTGAAAGCGGTGTCAAGGGAAGGTGAGGACCAGCAACAGCTCTAAGTCCTTAGGCCTATCGTAGGGGTGAAATGGCTTGGAGGTTTGCACTTTGGGAGGTGGTGTGTGCCGGGAGTGAGAGTGAGAGTAAGCCTGAGAATGTGTGTTGGGAGTGCTGGGAGGCAAAACCAGCGTAGATGGCCAGAGTGTGTTTGGCTGTGAAAGCGGTGTCAAGGGAAGGTGAGGACCAGCCACAGCTCTAAGCCCTTAGATGTAGCGTATGTCAGAAATCGGTTGGGTGTTTGCACTTTGGGAGGTGGTCTGTGCCAGGAGTGAGAGTGAGATTCAACCTGAGAATGTGTGTTGGGAGTGCTGGGAGGCAAGGCAAAGGCGGATGGGCAGAGTGTGTTTGTCTGTGGAAGAGGTGTCAAGAGAAGGTGAGGACCAGCAACAGCTCTAAGCCCTTAAGCCTATCGCAGGGGAGAAATGGCTTGGACGTTTGCACTTTGGGAGGTGGGCTGTGCCGGGAGTGAGAGTGAGATTGAACTTGAGAATGTGTGTTGGGAGTGCTGGGAGGCAAGTTAAAGGCAGATGGCCAGAGTGTGTTTGGCTGTGAAAGTGGTGTCAAGGGAAGGTGAAGACCAGCAACAGCTCTAAGCCCTTAGATGTAGCGTATGTCAGAAATCGGTTGGGTGTTTGCACTTTGGGAGGTGGTCTGTGCCGGGAGTGAGAGTGAGAGTGAGCCTGAGAATGTGTGTTGGGAGTGCTGGGAGGCAAAGCCAGGGTAGATGGGCAGAGTGTGTTTGGCTGTGAAAGCGGTGTCAAGGGAAGGTGAGGACCAGCAACAGCTCTAAGCTCTTAGATGTAGCGTGTGTCAGAAATTGCTTGGGTGTTTGCACTTTGGGAGGTGGTCTGTGCCGATAGTGAGAGTGTGTTGGGAGTGCTGGGCGGCAAGGCAAAGGCAGATGGCCAGTGTGTGTTTGGCTGTGAAAGCGGTGTCAAGGGAAGGTGAGGACCAGCAACAGCTCTAAGCCCTTAGATGTAGCGTGTGTCAGAAATCGCTTGGGTGTTGGCATTTTGGGAGGTGGTCTGTGCCGCGAGTGAGAATGAGATTCAACCTGAGAATGTGTGTTGGGAGTGCTGGGAGGCAAAGCCAGGGTAGATGGGCAGAGTGTGTTTGGCTGTGAAAGCGGTGTCAAGGGAAGGTGAGGACCAGCAACAGCTCTAAGCCCTTAGGCCTATCGTAGGGGAGAAATGGCTTGGAGGTTTGCAGTTTGGGAGGTGGTGTGTGCCGGGAGTGAGAGTGAGAGTGAGCCTGAGAATGTGTGTTGGGAGTGCTGGGAGTTGAGGCAAAGGCAGATTGGCAGAGTGTGTTTGTCTGTGAAAGCGGTGTCAAGAGAAGGTGAGGACCAGCAGCAGCTCTAAGCCCTTAAGCCTATCGTAGGGGAGAAATGGCTTGGACGTTTGCACTTTGGGAGGTGGTGTGTGCCGGGAGTGAGAGTGAGATTGAGCCTGAGAATGTGTGTTGGGAGTGCTGGGAGGCAAAGCCAGGGTAGATGGGCAGAATGTGTTTGGCTGTGAAAGCGGTGTCAAGGGAAGGTTAGGACCAGCAACAGCTCTAACCCCTTAGATGTAGCGTATGTCAGAAATCGGTTGGGTGTTTGCACTATGGGAGGTGGTCTGTGCCGATAGTGAGAGTGTGTTGGGAGTGGTGGGCGGCAAGGCAAAGGCAGATGGCCAGAGTGTGTTTGGCTGTGAAAGCGGTGTCAAGGGAAGGTGAGGACCAGCAACAGCTCTAAGGCCTTAGATGTAGCGTGTGTCAGAAATCGCTTGGGTATTTGCTCTTTGGGAAGTGGTGTGTGCCGGCAGTGATAGTGAGATTCAACCTGAGAATGTGTTTTGGGAGTGCTGGGAGGGAAAACCAGCGTAGATGGCCAGAGTGTGTTTGGCTGTGAAAGCGGTGTCAAGGGAAGGTGAGGACCAGCCACAGCTCTAAGCCCTTAGATGTAGCGTATGTCAGAAATCGGTTGGGTGTTTGCACTTTGGGAGGTGGTCTGTGCCAGGAGTGAGAGAGAGATTGAACTTGAGAATGTGTGTTGGGAGTGCTGGGAGGCAAGGGCAGCACAGATGGGCAGAGTGTGTTTGGCTGTGAAAGCGGTGTGAAGGGAAGGTGCGGACCAGCAACAGCTCTAAGCCCTTAGATGTAGCATGCGGCAGAAAATGCTAGGACGTTTGCACTTTGGGAGGTGTTGTGTGCCGGGAGTGAGAGTGAGATTGAACCTGAGAATGTGCGTTGAGAGTGCTGGGAGGCAAGGCAAAGGCAGATGGGCAGAGTGTGTTTTCCTGTGAAAGCGGTGTCAAGGGAAGGTGAGGACCAGCAACAGCTCTAAGCCCTTAGGCCTATCGTAGGGGAGAAATGGCTTGGACGTTTGCACTTTGGGAGGTGGTCTGTGCCGGGAGTGAGAGTGAGATTGAGCCTGAGAATATGTTTTGGGAGTGATGGGAGGGAAAGCCAGGGTAGATGGGCAGAGTGTGTTTGTCTGTGAAAGCGGTGTCAAGGGAAGGTGAGGACCAGCAACAGCTCTAATCCCTTAGGCCTATCGTAGGGGAGAAATGGCTTGGAGGTTTGCACTTTGGGAGGTGGTCTGTGCCGGGAGTGAGAGTGAGATTGAACCTGAGAATGTGTGTTGGGAGTGCTGGGAGGCAAGTTAAAGGCAGATGGGCAGAGTGTGTTTGGCTGTGAAAGCGGAGTCAAGGGAAGGTGAGGACCAGCAACAGCTCTAAGCCCTTAGATGTAGCGTGTGTCAGAAATCGCTTGGGTGTTGGCATTTTGGGATGTGGTCTGTGCCGCGAGTGAGAATGAGATTCAACCTGAGAATGTGTGTTGGGAGTGCTGGGAGGCAAAGCCAGGGTAGATGGGCAGAGTGTGTTTGGCTGTGAAAGCGGTGTCAAGGGAAGGTGAGGACCAGCAACAGCTCTAAGCCCTTAGGCCTATCGTAGGGGAGAAATGGCTTGGAGGTTTGCAGTTTGGGAGGTGGTGTGTGCCGGGAGTGAGAGTGAGAGTGAGCCTGAGAATGTGTGTTGGGAGTGCTGGGAGTTGAGGCAAAGGCAGATGGGCAGAGTGTGTTTGTCTGTGAAAGCGGTGTCAAGAGAAGGTGAGGACCAGCAGCAGCTCTAAGCCCTTAAGCCTATCGTAGGGGAGAAATGGCTTGGACGTTTGCACTTTGGGAGGTGGTGTGTGCCGGGAGTGACAGTGAGATTGAGCCTGAGAATGTGTGTTGGGAGTGCTGGGAGGCAAAGGCAGGGTAGATGGGCAGAATGTGTTTGGCTGTGAAAGCGGTGTCAAGGGAAGGTGAAGACCAGCAACAGCTCTAACCCCTTAGATGTAGCGTATGTCAGAAATCGGTTGGGTGTTTGCACTTTGGGAGGTGGTCTGTGCCGGGAGTGAGAGTGAGAGTGAGCCTGAGAATGTGTGTTGGGAGTGCTGGGAGGCAAAGCCAGGGTAGATGGGCAGAGTGTGTTTGGCTGTGAAAGCGGTGTCAAGGGAAGGTGAGGACCAGCAACAGCTCTAAGCTCTTAGATGTAGCGTGTGTCAGAAATCGGTTGGAGGTTTGCACTTTGGGAGGTGGTCTGTGCCGATAGTGAGAGTGTGTTGGGAGTGCTGGGCGGCAAGGCAAACGCAGATGGGCAGAGTGTGTTTGGCTGTGAAAGCGGTGTCAAGGGAAGGTGAGGACCAGCAACAGCTCTAAGGCCTTAGATGTAGTGTGTGTCAGAAATCGCTTGGGTATTTGCTCTTTGGGAAGTGGTCTTGCCGGCAGTGATAGTGAGATTCAACGTGAGAATGTGTTTTGGGAGTGCTGGGAGTCAAAACCAGCATAGATGGCCAGAGTGTGTTTGGCTGTGAAAGCGGTGTCAAGGGAAGGTGAGGACCAGCCACAGCTCTAAGCCCTTAGGCCTATCGTAGGGGAGAAATGGCTTGGACGTTTGCACTTGGGGAGGTGGTCTGTGCCGGGAGTGAGAGTGATAGTGAGCCTGAGAATATGTATTGGGAGTGCTGGGAGGGAAAGCCAGGGTAGATGGGCAGAGTGTGTTTGGCTGTGAAAGCGGTGTCAAGGGAAGGTGAGGACCAGCAACAGCTCTAAGCCCTTAGATGTAGCATGCGGTAGAAATCGCTTGGGTGTTTTGACTTTGTGAGGTGGTGTGTGCCGGGAGAGAGAGTGATTTTGGAGTGCTGGGAGGCAAGGCAAAGGCAGATGGGCAGAGTGTGTTTGGCTGTGAAAGCGGTGTCAAGAGAAGGTGAGGACCAGCAACAGCTCTAAGCCCTTAGGCCTATCGTATGGGAGAAATGGCTTGGAGGTTTGCACTTTGGGAGGTGGTGTGTGCCGGGAGTGAGAGTGAGATTGAACCTGAGAATGTGTGTTGGGAGTGCTGGGAGGCAAGTTAAAGGCAGATGGCCAGAGTGTGTTTGGCTGTGAAAGCGGAGTCAAGGGAAGGTGAGGACCAGCAACAGCTCTAAGCCCTTAGATGTAGCGTGTGTCAGAAATCGCTTGGGTGTTGGCATTTTGGGAGGTGGTCTGTGCCGCGAGTGAGAATGAGATTCAACCTGAGAATGTGTGTTGGGAGTGCTGGGAGGCAAAGCCAGGGTAGATGGGCAGAGTGTGTTTGGCTGTGAAAGCGGTGTCAAGGGAAGGTGAGGACCAGCAACAGCTCTAAGCCCTTAGGCCTATCGTAGGGGAGAAATGGCTTGGAGGTTTGCACTTTGGGAGGTGGTGTGTGCCGGGAGTGAGAGTGAGAGTGAGCCTGAGAATGTGTGTTGGGAGTGCTGGGAGTTGAGGCAAAGGCAGATTGGCAGAGTGTGTTTGTCTGTGAAAGCGGTGTCAAGAGAAGGTGAGGACCAGCAGCAGCTCTAAGCCCTTAAGCCTATCGTAGGGGAGAAATGGCTTGGACGTTTGCACTTTGGGAGGTGGTGTGTGCCGGGAGTGACAGTGAGATTGAGCCTGAGAATGTGTGTTGGGAGTGCTGGGAGGCAAAGCCAGGGTAGATGGGCAGAATGTGTTTGGCTGTGAAAGCGGTGTCAAGGGAAGGTTAGGACCAGCAACAGCTCTAACCCCTTAGATGTAGCGTATGTCAGAAATCGGTTGGGTGTTTGCACTATGGGAGGTGGTCTGTGCCGATAGTGAGAGTGTGTTGGGAGTGGTGGGCGGCAAGGCAAAGGCAGATGGGCAGAGTGTGTTTGGCTGTGAAAGCGGTGTCAAGGGAAGGTGAGGACCAGCAACAGCTCTAAGGCCTTAGATGTAGCGTGTGTCAGAAATCGCTTGGGTATTTGCTCTTTGGGAAGTGGTGTGTGCCGGCAGTGATAGTGAGATTCAACCTGAGAATGTGTTTTGGGAGTGCTGGGAGGCAAAACCAGCGTAGATGGCCAGAGTGTGTTTGGCTGTGAAAGCGGTGTCAAGGGAAGGTGAGGACCAGCCACAGCTCTAAGCCCTTAGATGTAGCGTATGTCAGAAATCGGTTGGGTGTTTGCACTTTGGGAGGTGGTCTGTGCCAGGAGTGAGAGAGAGATTGAACTTGAGAATGTGTGTTGGGAGTGCTGGGAGGCAAGGGCAGCACAGATGGGCAGAGTGTGTTTGGCTGTGAAAGCGGTGTGAAGGGAAGGTGCGGACCAGCAACAGCTCTAAGCCCTTAGATGTAGCATGCGGCAGAAAATGCTAGGACGTTTGCACTTTGGGAGGTGTTGTGTGCCGGGAGTGAGAGTGAGATTGAACCTGAGAATGTGCGTTGAGAGTGCTGGGAGGCAAGGCAAAGGCAGATGGGCAGAGTGTGTTTTCCTGTGAAAGCGGTGTCAAGGGAAGGTGAGGACCAGCAACAGCTCTAAGCCCTTAGGCCTATCGTAGGGGAGAAATGGCTTGGACGTTTGCACTTTGGGAGGTGGTCTGTGCCGGGAGTGAGAGTGAGATTGAGCCTGAGAATATGTTTTGGGAGTGATGGGAGGGAAAGCCAGGGTAGATGGGCAGAGTGTGTTTGTCTGTGAAAGCGGTGTCAAGGGAAGGTGAGGACCAGCAACAGCTCTAAGCCCTTAGGCCTATCGTAGGGGAAAAATGGCTTGGACGTTTGCACTTTGGGAGGTGGTCTGTGCCGGGAGTGAGAGTGAGATTGAACCTGAGAATGTGTGTTGGGAGTGCTGGGAGGCAAGTTAAAGGCAGATGGGCAGAGTGTGTTTGGCTGTGAAAGCGGAGTCAAGGGAAGGTGAGGACCAGCAACAGCTCTAAGCCCTTAGATGTAGCGTGTGTCAGAAATCGCTTGGGTGTTGGCATTTTGGGAGGTGGTCTGTGCCGCGAGTGAGAATGAGATTCAACCTCAGAATGTGTGTTGGGAGTGCTGGGAGGCAAAGCCAGGGTAGATGGGCAGAGTGTGTTTGGCTGTGAAAGCGGTGTCAAGGGAAGGTGAGGACCAGCAACAGCTCTAAGCCCTTAGGCCTATCGTAGGGGAGAAATGGCTTGGAGGTTTGCAGTTTGGGAGGTGGTGTGTGCCGGGAGTGAGAGTGAGAGTGAGCCTGAGAATGTGTGTTGGGAGTGCTGGGAGTTGAGGCAAAGGCAGATGGGCAGAGTGTGTTTGTCTGTGAAAGCGGTGTCAAGAGAAGGTGAGGACCAGCAGCAGCTCTAAGCCCTTAAGCCTATCGTAGGGGAGAAATGGCTTGGACGTTTGCACTTTGGGAGGTGGTGTGTGCCGGGAGTGACAGTGAGATTGAGCCTGAGAATGTGTGTTGGGAGTGCTGGGAGGCAAAGGCAGGGTAGATGGGCAGAATGTGTTTGGCTGTGAAAGCGGTGTCAAGGGAAGGTGAGGACCAGCAACAGCTCTAACCCCTTAGATGTAGCGTATGTCAGAAATCGGTTGGGTGTTTGCACTTTGGGAGGTGGTCTGTGCCGGGAGTGAGAGTGAGAGTGAGCCTGAGAATGTGTGTTGGGAGTGCTGGGAGGCAAAGCCAGGGTAGATGGGCAGAGTGTGTTTGGCTGTGAAAGCGGTGTCAAGGGAAGGTGAGGACCAGCAACAGCTCTAAGCTCTTAGATGTAGCGTGTGTCAGAAATCGCTTGGAGGTTTGCACTTTGGGAGGTGGTCTGTGCCGATAGTGAGAGTGTGTTGGGAGTGCTGGGCGGCAAGGCAAACGCAGATGGGCAGAGTGTGTTTGGCTGTGAAAGCGGTGTCAAGGGAAGGTGAGGACCAGCAACAGCTCTAAGGCCTTAGATGTAGTGTGTGTCAGAAATCGCTTGGGTATTTGCTCTTTGGGAAGTGGTCTTGCCGGCAGTGATAGTGAGATTCAACGTGAGAATGTGTTTTGGGAGTGCTGGGAGTCAAAACCAGCATAGATGGCCAGAGTGTGTTTGGCTGTGAAAGCGGTGTCAAGGGAAGGTGAGGACCAGCCACAGCTCTAAGCCCTTAGGCCTATCGTAGGGGAGAAATGGCTTGGACGTTTGCACTTTGGGAGGTGGTCTGTGCCGGGAGTGAGAGTGAGATTGAACCTGAGAATGTGTGTTGGGAGTGCTGGGAGGCAAGTTAAAGGCAGATGGCCAGAGTGTGTTTGGCTGTGAAAGCGGAGTCAAGGGAAGGTGAGGACCAGCAACAGCTCTAAGCCCTTAGATGTAGCGTGTGTCAGAAATCGCTTGGGTGTTGGCATTTTGGGAGGTGGTCTGTGCCGCGAGTGAGAATGAGATTCAACCTGAGAATGTGTGTTGGGAGTGCTGGGAGGCAAAGCCAGGGTAGATGGGCAGAGTGTGTTTGGCTGTGAAAGCGGTGTCAAGGGAAGGTGAGGACCAGCAACAGCTCTAAGTCCTTAGGCCTATCGTAGGGGTGAAATGGCTTGGAGGTTTGCACTTTGGGAGGTGGTGTGTGCCGGGAGTGAGAGTGAGAGTAAGCCTGAGAATGTGTGTTGGGAGTGCTGGGAGGCAAAACCAGCGTAGATGGCCAGAGTGTGTTTGGCTGTGAAAGCGGTGTCAAGGGAAGGTGAGGACCAGCCACAGCTCTAAGCCCTTAGATGTAGCGTATGTCAGAAATCGGTTGGGTGTTTGCACTTTGGGAGGTGGTCTGTGCCAGGAGTGAGAGTGAGATTCAAGCTGAGAATGTGTGTTGGGAGTGCTGGGAGGCAAGGCAAAGGCGGATGGGCAGAGTGTGTTTGTCTGTGGAAGAGGTGTCAAGAGAAGGTGAGGACCAGCAACAGCTCTAAGCCCTTAAGCCTATCGCAGGGGAGAAATGGCTTGGACGTTTGCACTTTGGGAGGTGGGCTGTGCCGGGAGTGAGAGTGAGATTGAACTTGAGAATGTGTGTTGGGAGTGCTGGGAGGCAAGTTAAAGGCAGATGGCCAGAGTGTGTTTGGCTGTGAAAGCGGTGTCAAGGGAAGGTGAAGACCAGCAACAGCTCTAAGCCCTTAGATGTAGCGTATGTCAGAAATCGGTTGGGTGTTTGCACTTTGGGAGGTGGTCTGTGCCGGGAGTGAGAGTGAGAGTGAGCCTGAGAATGTGTGTTGGGAGTGCTGGGAGGCAAAGGCAGGGTAGATGGGCAGAGTGTGTTTGGCTGTGAAAGCGGTGTCAAGGGAAGGTGAGGACCAGCAACAGCTCTAAGCTCTTAGATGTAGCGTGTGTCAGAAATTGCTTGGGTGTTTGCACTTTGGGAGGTGGTCTGTGCCGATAGTGAGAGTGTGTTGGGAGTGCTGGGCGGCAAGGCAAAGGCAGATGGCCAGTGTGTGTTTGGCTGTGAAAGCGGTGTCAAGGGAAGGTGAGGACCAGCAACAGCTCTAAGCCCTTAGATGTAGCGTGTGTCAGAAATCGCTTGGGTGTTGGCATTTTGGGAGGTGGTCTGTGCCGCGAGTGAGAATGAGATTCAACCTGAGAATGTGTGTTGGGAGTGCTGGGAGGCAAAGCCAGGGTAGATGGGCAGAGTGTGTTTGGCTGTGAAAGCGGTGTCAAGGGAAGGTGAGGACCAGCAACAGCTCTAAGCCCTTAGGCCTATCGTAGGGGAGAAATGGCTTGGAGGTTTGCAGTTTGGGAGGTGGTGTGTGCCGGGAGTGAGAGTGAGAGTGAGCCTGAGAATGTGTGTTGGGAGTGCTGGGAGTTGAGGCAAAGGCAGATTGGCAGAGTGTGTTTGTCTGTGAAAGCGGTGTCAAGAGAAGGTGAGGACCAGCAGCAGCTCTAAGCCCTTAAGCCTATCGTAGGGGAGAAATGGCTTGGACGTTTGCACTTTGGGAGGTGGTGTGTGCCGGGAGTGACAGTGAGATTGAGCCTGAGAATGTGTGTTGGGAGTGCTGGGAGGCAAAGCCAGGGTAGATGGGCAGAATGTGTTTGGCTGTGAAAGCGGTGTCAAGGGAAGGTTAGGACCAGCAACAGCTCTAACCCCTTAGATGTAGCGTATGTCAGAAATCGGTTGGGTGTTTGCACTATGGGAGGTGGTCTGTGCCGATAGTGAGAGTGTGTTGGGAGTGGTGGGCGGCAAGGCAAAGGCAGATGGCCAGAGTGTGTTTGGCTGTGAAAGCGGTGTCAAGGGAAGGTGAGGACCAGCAACAGCTCTAAGCCCTTAGATGTAGCGTGTGTCAGAAATCGCTTGGGTATTTGCTCTTTGGGAAGTGGTGTGTGCCGGCAGTGATAGTGAGATTCAACCTGAGAATGTGTTTTGGGAGTGCTGGGAGGCAAAACCAGCGTAGATGGCCAGAGTGTGTTTGGCTGTGAAAGCGGTGTCAAGGGAAGGTGAGGACCAGCCACAGCTCTAAGCCCTTAGATGTAGCGTATGTCAGAAATCGGTTGGGTGTTTGCACTTTGGGAGGTGGTCTGTGCCAGGAGTGAGAGAGAGATTGAACTTGAGAATGTGTGTTGGGAGTGCTGGGAGGCAAGGGCAGCACAGATGGGCAGAGTGTGTTTGGCTGTGAAAGCGGTGTGAAGGGAAGGTGCGGACCAGCAACAGCTCTAAGCCCTTAGATGTAGCATGCGGCAGAAAATGCTAGGACGTTTGCACTTTGGGAGGTGTTGTGTGCCGGGAGTGAGAGTGAGATTGAACCTGAGAATGTGCGTTGAGAGTGCTGGGAGGCAAGGCAAAGGCAGATGGGCAGAGTGTGTTTTCCTGTGAAAGCGGTGTCAAGGGAAGGTGAGGACCAGCAACAGCTCTAAGCCCTTAGGCCTATCGTAGGGGAGAAATGGCTTGGACGTTTGCACTTTGGGAGGTGGTCTGTGCCGGGAGTGAGAGTGAGATTGAGCCTGAGAATATGTTTTGGGAGTGATGGGAGGGAAAGCCAGGGTAGATGGGCAGAGTGTGTTTGTCTGTGAAAGCGGTGTCAAGGGAAGGTGAGGACCAGCAACAGCTCTAAGCCCTTAGGCCTATCGTAGGGGAGAAATGGCTTGGAGGTTTGCACTTTGGGAGGTGGTCTGTGCCGGGAGTGAGAGTGAGATTGAACCTGAGAATGTGTGTTGGGAGTGCTGGGAGGCAAGTTAAAGGCAGATGGCCAGAGTGTGTTTGGCTGTGAAAGCGGAGTCAAGGGAAGGTGAGGACCAGCAACAGCTCTAAGCCCTTAGATGTAGCGTGTGTCAGAAATCGCTTGGGTGTTGGCATTTTGGGATGTGGTCTGTGCCGCGAGTGAGAATGAGATTCAACCTGAGAATGTGTGTTGGGAGTGCTGGGAGGCAAAGCCAGGGTAGATGGGCAGAGTGTGTTTGGCTGTGAAAGCGGTGTCAAGGGAAGGTGAGGACCAGCAACAGCTCTAAGCCCTTAGGCCTATCGTAGGGGAGAAATGGCTTGGAGGTTTGCAGTTTGGGAGGTGGTGTGTGCCGGGAGTGAGAGTGAGAGTGAGCCTGAGAATGTGTGTTGGGAGTGCTGGGAGTTGAGGCAAAGGCAGATGGGCAGAGTGTGTTTGTCTGTGAAAGCGGTGTCAAGAGAAGGTGAGGACCAGCAGCAGCTCTAAGCCCTTAAGCCTATCGTAGGGGAGAAATGGCTTGGACGTTTGCACTTTGGGAGGTGGTGTGTGCCGGGAGTGACAGTGAGATTGAGCCTGAGAATGTGTGTTGGGAGTGCTGGGAGGCAAAGGCAGGGTAGATGGGCAGAATGTGTTTGGCTGTGAAAGCGGTGTCAAGGGAAGGTGAGGACCAGCAACAGCTCTAACCCCTTAGATGTAGCGTATGTCAGAAATCGGTTGGGTGTTTGCACTTTGGGAGGTGGTCTGTGCCGGGAGTTAGAGTGAGAGTGAGCCTGAGAATGTGTGTTGGGAGTGCTGGGAGGCAAAGCCAGGGTAGATGGGCAGAGTGTGTTTGGCTGTGAAAGCGGTGTCAAGGGAAGGTGAGGACCAGCAACAGCTCTAAGCTCTTAGATGTAGCGTGTGTCAGAAATCGCTTGGAGGTTTGCACTTTGGGAGGTGGTCTGTGCCGATAGTGAGAGTGTGTTGGGAGTGCTGGGCGGCAAGGCAAACGCAGATGGGCAGAGTGTGTTTGGCTGTGAAAGCGGTGTCAAGGGAAGGTGAGGACCAGCAACAGCTCTAAGGCCTTAGATGTAGTGTGTGTCAGAAATCGCTTGGGTATTTGCTCTTTGGGAAGTGGTCTTGCCGGCAGTGATAGTGAGATTCAACGTGAGAATGTGTTTTGGGAGTGCTGGGAGTCAAAACCAGCATAGATGGCCAGAGTGTGTTTGGCTGTGAAAGCGGTGTCAAGGGAAGGTGAGGACCAGCCACAGCTCTAAGCCCTTAGGCCTATCGTAGGGGAGAAATGGCTTGGACGTTTGCACTTTGGGAGGTGGTCTGTGCCGGGAGTGAGAGTGAGATTGAACCTGAGAATGTGTGTTGGGAGTGCTGGGAGGCAAGTTAAAGGCAGATGGCCAGAGTGTGTTTGGCTGTGAAAGCGGAGTCAAGGGAAGGTGAGGACCAGCAACAGCTCTAAGCCCTTAGATGTAGCGTGTGTCAGAAATCGCTTGGGTGTTGGCATTTTGGGAGGTGGTCTGTGCCGCGAGTGAGAATGAGATTCAACCTGAGAATGTGTGTTGGGAGTGCTGGGAGGCAAAGCCAGGGTAGATGGGCAGAGTGTGTTTGGCTGTGAAAGCGGTGTCAAGGGAAGGTGAGGACCAGCAACAGCTCTAAGTCCTTAGGCCTATCGTAGGGGTGAAATGGCTTGGAGGTTTGCACTTTGGGAGGTGGTGTGTGCCGGGAGTGAGAGTGAGAGTAAGCCTGAGAATGTGTGTTGGGAGTGCTGGGAGGCAAAACCAGCGTAGATGGCCAGAGTGTGTTTGGCTGTGAAAGCGGTGTCAAGGGAAGGTGAGGACCAGCCACAGCTCTAAGCCCTTAGATGTAGCGTATGTCAGAAATCGGTTGGGTGTTTGCACTTTGGGAGGTGGTCTGTGCCAGGAGTGAGAGTGAGATTCAACCTGAGAATGTGTGTTGGGAGTGCTGGGAGGCAAGGCAAAGGCGGATGGGCAGAGTGTGTTTGTCTGTGGAAGAGGTGTCAAGAGAAGGTGAGGACCAGCAACAGCTCTAAGCCCTTAAGCCTATCGCAGGGGAGAAATGGCTTGGACGTTTGCACTTTGGGAGGTGGGCTGTGCCGGGAGTGAGAGTGAGATTGAACTTGAGAATGTGTGTTGGGAGTGCTGGGAGGCAAGTTAAAGGCAGATGGCCAGAGTGTGTTTGGCTGTGAAAGCGGTGTCAAGGGAAGGTGAAGACCAGCAACAGCTCTAAGCCCTTAGATGTAGCGTATGTCAGAAATCGGTTGGGTGTTTGCACTTTGGGAGGTGGTCTGTGCCGGGAGTGAGAGTGAGAGTGAGCCTGAGAATGTGTGTTGGGAGTGCTGGGAGGCAAAGCCAGGGTAGATGGGCAGAGTGTGTTTGGCTGTGAAAGCGGTGTCAAGGGAAGGTGAGGACCAGCAACAGCTCTAAGCTCTTAGATGTAGCGTGTGTCAGAAATTGCTTGGGTGTTTGCACTTTGGGAGGTGGTCTGTGCCGATAGTGAGAGTGTGTTGGGAGTGCTGGGCGGCAAGGCAAAGGCAGATGGCCAGTGTGTGTTTGGCTGTGAAAGCGGTGTCAAGGGAAGGTGAGGACCAGCAACAGCTCTAAGCCCTTAGATGTAGCGTGTGTCAGAAATCGCTTGGGTGTTGGCATTTTGGGAGGTGGTCTGTGCCGCGAGTGAGAATGAGATTCAACCTGAGAATGTGTGTTGGGAGTGCTGGGAGGCAAAGCCAGGGTAGATGGGCAGAGTGTGTTTGGCTGTGAAAGCGGTGTCAAGGGAAGGTGAGGACCAGCAACAGCTCTAAGCCCTTAGGCCTATCGTAGGGGAGAAATGGCTTGGAGGTTTGCACTTTGGGAGGTGGTGTGTGCCGGGAGTGAGAGTGAGAGTGAGCCTGAGAATGTGTGTTGGGAGTGCTGGGAGTTGAGGCAAAGGCAGATTGGCAGAGTGTGTTTGTCTGTGAAAGCGGTGTCAAGAGAAGGTGAGGACCAGCAGCAGCTCTAAGCCCTTAAGCCTATCGTAGGGGAGAAATGGCTTGGACGTTTGCACTTTGGGAGGTGGTGTGTGCCGGGAGTGAGAGTGAGAGTGAGCCTGAGAATGTGTGTTGGGAGTGCTGGGAGGCAAAGCCAGGGTAGATGGGCAGAATGTGTTTGGCTGTGAAAGCGGTGTCAAGGGAAGGTTAGGACCAGCAACAGCTCTAACCCCTTAGATGTAGCGTATGTCAGAAATCGGTTGGGTGTTTGCACTATGGGAGGTGGTCTGTGCCGATAGTGAGAGTGTGTTGGGAGTGGTGGGCGGCAAGGCAAAGGCAGATGGCCAGAGTGTGTTTGGCTGTGAAAGCGGTGTCAAGGGAAGGTGAGGACCAGCAACAGCTCTAAGGCCTTAGATGTAGCGTGTGTCAGAAATCGCTTGGGTATTTGCTCTTTGGGAAGTGGTGTGTGCCGGCAGTGATAGTGAGATTCAACCTGAGAATGTGTTTTGGGAGTGCTGGGAGGCAAAACCAGCGTAGATGGCCAGAGTGTGTTTGGCTGTGAAAGCGGTGTCAAGGGAAGGTGAGGACCAGCCACAGCTCTAAGCCCTTAGATGTAGCGTATGTCAGAAATCGGTTGGGTGTTTGCACTTTGGGAGGTGGTCTGTGCCAGGAGTGAGAGAGAGATTGAACTTGAGAATGTGTGTTGGGAGTGCTGGGAGGCAAGGGCAGCACAGATGGGCAGAGTGTGTTTGGCTGTGAAAGCGGTGTGAAGGGAAGGTGCGGACCAGCAACAGCTCTAAGCCCTTAGATGTAGCATGCGGCAGAAAATGCTAGGACGTTTGCACTTTGGGAGGTGTTGTGTGCCGGGAGTGAGAGTGAGATTGAACCTGAGAATGTGCGTTGAGAGTGCTGGGAGGCAAGGCAAAGGCAGATGGGCAGAGTGTGTTTTCCTGTGAAAGCGGTGTCAAGGGAAGGTGAGGACCAGCAACAGCTCTAAGCCCTTAGGCCTATCGTAGGGGAGAAATGGCTTGGACGTTTGCACTTTGGGAGGTGGTCTGTGCCGGGAGTGAGAGTGAGATTGAGCCTGAGAATATGTTTTGGGAGTGATGGGAGGGAAAGCCAGGGTAGATGGGCAGAGTGTGTTTGTCTGTGAAAGCGGTGTCAAGGGAAGGTGAGGACCAGCAACAGCTCTAATCCCTTAGGCCTATCGTAGGGGAGAAATGGCTTGGAGGTTTGCACTTTGGGAGGTGGTCTGTGCCGGGAGTGAGAGTGAGATTGAACCTGAGAATGTGTGTTGGGAGTGCTGGGAGGCAAGTTAAAGGCAGATGGGCAGAGTGTGTTTGGCTGTGAAAGCGGAGTCAAGGGAAGGTGAGGACCAGCAACAGCTCTAAGCCCTTAGATGTAGCGTGTGTCAGAAATCGCTTGGGTGTTGGCATTTTGGGATGTGGTCTGTGCCGCGAGTGAGAATGAGATTCAACCTGAGAATGTGTGTTGGGAGTGCTGGGAGGCAAAGCCAGGGTAGATGGGCAGAGTGTGTTTGGCTGTGAAAGCGGTGTCAAGGGAAGGTGAGGACCAGCAACAGCTCTAAGCCCTTAGGCCTATCGTAGGGGAGAAATGGCTTGGAGGTTTGCAGTTTGGGAGGTGGTGTGTGCCGGGAGTGAGAGTGAGAGTGAGCCTGAGAATGTGTGTTGGGAGTGCTGGGAGTTGAGGCAAAGGCAGATGGGCAGAGTGTGTTTGTCTGTGAAAGCGGTGTCAAGAGAAGGTGAGGACCAGCAGCAGCTCTAAGCCCTTAAGCCTATCGTAGGGGAGAAATGGCTTGGACGTTTGCACTTTGGGAGGTGGTGTGTGCCGGGAGTGACAGTGAGATTGAGCCTGAGAATGTGTGTTGGGAGTGCTGGGAGGCAAAGGCAGGGTAGATGGGCAGAATGTGTTTGGCTGTGAAAGCCGTGTCAAGGGAAGGTGAGGACCAGCAACAGCTCTAAGCCCTTAGGCCTATCGTAGGGGAGAAATGGCTTGGACGTTTGCACTTTGGGAGGTGGTCTGTGCCGGGAGTGAGAGTGAGATTGAGCCTGAGAATATGTTTTGGGAGTGATGGGAGGGAAAGCCAGGGTAGATGGGCAGAGTGTGTTTGTCTGTGAAAGCGGTGTCAAGGGAAGGTGAGGACCAGCAACAGCTCTAATCCCTTAGGCCTATCGTAGGGGAGAAATGGCTTGGAGGTTTGCACTTTGGGAGGTGGTCTGTGCCGGGAGTGAGAGTGAGATTGAACCTGAGAATGTGTGTTGGGAGTGCTGGGAGGCAAGTTAAAGGCAGATGGGCAGAGTGTGTTTGGCTGTGAAAGCGGAGTCAAGGGAAGGTGAGGACCAGCAACAGCTCTAAGCCCTTAGATGTAGCGTGTGTCAGAAATCGCTTGGGTGTTGGCATTTTGGGATGTGGTCTGTGCCGCGAGTGAGAATGAGATTCAACCTGAGAATGTGTGTTGGGAGTGCTGGGAGGCAAAGCCAGGGTAGATGGGCAGAGTGTGTTTGGCTGTGAAAGCGGTGTCAAGGGAAGGTGAGGACCAGCAACAGCTCTAAGCCCTTAGGCCTATCGTAGGGGAGAAATGGCTTGGAGGTTTGCAGTTTGGGAGGTGGTGTGTGCCGGGAGTGAGAGTGAGAGTGAGCCTGAGAATGTGTGTTGGGAGTGCTGGGAGTTGAGGCAAAGGCAGATGGGCAGAGTGTGTTTGTCTGTGAAAGCGGTGTCAAGAGAAGGTGAGGACCAGCAGCAGCTCTAAGCCCTTAAGCCTATCGTAGGGGAGAAATGGCTTGGACGTTTGCACTTTGGGAGGTGGTGTGTGCCGGGAGTGACAGTGAGATTGAGCCTGAGAATGTGTGTTGGGAGTGCTGGGAGGCAAAGGCAGGGTAGATGGGCAGAATGTGTTTGGCTGTGAAAGCGGTGTCAAGGGAAGGTGAAGACCAGCAACAGCTCTAACCCCTTAGATGTAGCGTATGTCAGAAATCGGTTGGGTGTTTGCACTTTGGGAGGTGGTCTGTGCCGGGAGTGAGAGTGAGAGTGAGCCTGAGAATGTGTGTTGGGAGTGCTGGGAGGCAAAGCCAGGGTAGATGGGCAGAGTGTGTTTGGCTGTGAAAGCGGTGTCAAGGGAAGGTGAGGACCAGCAACAGCTCTAAGCTCTTAGATGTAGCGTGTGTCAGAAATCGCTTGGAGGTTTGCACTTTGGGAGGTGGTCTGTGCCGATAGTGAGAGTGTGTTGGGAGTGCTGGGCGGCAAGGCAAACGCAGATGGGCAGAGTGTGTTTGGCTGTGAAAGCGGTGTCAAGGGAAGGTGAGGACCAGCAACAGCTCTAAGGCCTTAGATGTAGTGTGTGTCAGAAATCGCTTGGGTATTTGCTCTTTGGGAAGTGGTCTTGCCGGCAGTGATAGTGAGATTCAACGTGAGAATGTGTTTTGGGAGTGCTGGGAGTCAAAACCAGCATAGATGGCCAGAGTGTGTTTGGCTGTGAAAGCGGTGTCAAGGGAAGGTGAGGACCAGCCACAGCTCTAAGCCCTTAGGCCTATCGTAGGGGAGAAATGGCTTGGACGTTTGCACTTGGGGAGGTGGTCTGTGCCGGGAGTGAGAGTGATAGTGAGCCTGAGAATATGTATTGGGAGTGCTGGGAGGGAAAGCCAGGGTAGATGGGCAGAGTGTGTTTGGCTGTGAAAGCGGTGTCAAGGGAAGGTGAGGACCAGCAACAGCTCTAAGCCCTTAGATGTAGCATGCGGTAGAAATCGCTTGGGTGTTTTGACTTTGTGAGGTGGTGTGTGCCGGGAGAGAGAGTGATTTTGGAGTGCTGGGAGGCAAGGCAAAGGCAGATGGGCAGAGTGTGTTTGGCTGTGAAAGCGGTGTCAAGAGAAGGTGAGGACCAGCAACAGCTCTAAGCCCTTAGGCCTATCGTATGGGAGAAATGGCTTGGAGGTTTGCACTTTGGGAGGTGGTGTGTGCCGGGAGTGAGAGTGAGATTGAACCTGAGAATGTGTGTTGGGAGTGCTGGGAGGCAAGTTAAAGGCAGATGGGCAGAGTGTGTTTGGCTGTGAAAGCGGAGTCAAGGGAAGGTGAGGACCAGCAACAGCTCTAAGCCCTTAGATGTAGCGTGTGTCAGAAATCGCTTGGGTGTTGGCATTTTGGGAGGTGGTCTGTGCCGCGAGTGAGAATGAGATTCAACCTGAGAATGTGTGTTGGGAGTGCTGGGAGGCAAAGCCAGGGTAGATGGGCAGAGTGTGTTTGGCTGTGAAAGCGGTGTCAAGGGAAGGTGAGGACCAGCAACAGCTCTAAGCCCTTAGGCCTATCGTAGGGGAGAAATGGCTTGGAGGTTTGCACTTTGGGAGGTGGTGTGTGCCGGGAGTGAGAGTGAGAGTGAGCCTGAGAATGTGTGTTGGGAGTGCTGGGAGTTGAGGCAAAGGCAGATTGGCAGAGTGTGTTTGTCTGTGAAAGCGGTGTCAAGAGAAGGTGAGGACCAGCAGCAGCTCTAAGCCCTTAAGCCTATCGTAGGGGAGAAATGGCTTGGACGTTTGCACTTTGGGAGGTGGTGTGTGCCGGGAGTGAGAGTGAGATTGAGCCTGAGAATGTGTGTTGGGAGTGCTGGGAGGCAAAGCCAGGGTAGATGGGCAGAATGTGTTTGGCTGTGAAAGCGGTGTCAAGGGAAGGTTAGGACCAGCAACAGCTCTAACCCCTTAGATGTAGCGTATGTCAGAAATCGGTTGGGTGTTTGCACTATGGGAGGTGGTCTGTGCCGATAGTGAGAGTGTGTTGGGAGTGGTGGGCGGCAAGGCAAAGGCAGATGGCCAGAGTGTGTTTGGCTGTGAAAGCGGTGTCAAGGGAAGGTGAGGACCAGCAACAGCTCTAAGGCCTTAGATGTAGCGTGTGTCAGAAATCGCTTGGGTATTTGCTCTTTGGGAAGTGGTGTGTGCCGGCAGTGATAGTGAGATTCAACCTGAGAATGTGTTTTGGGAGTGCTGGGAGGCAAAACCAGCGTAGATGGCCAGAGTGTGTTTGGCTGTGAAAGCGGTGTCAAGGGAAGGTGAGGACCAGCCACAGCTCTAAGCCCTTAGATGTAGCGTATGTCAGAAATCGGTTGGGTGTTTGCACTTTGGGAGGTGGTCTGTGCCAGGAGTGAGAGAGAGATTGAACTTGAGAATGTGTGTTGGGAGTGCTGGGAGGCAAGGGCAGCACAGATGGGCAGAGTGTGTTTGGCTGTGAAAGCGGTGTGAAGGGAAGGTGCGGACCAGCAACAGCTCTAAGCCCTTAGATGTAGCATGCGGCAGAAAATGCTAGGACGTTTGCACTTTGGGAGGTGTTGTGTGCCGGGAGTGAGAGTGAGATTGAACCTGAGAATGTGCGTTGAGAGTGCTGGGAGGCAAGGCAAAGGCAGATGGGCAGAGTGTGTTTTCCTGTGAAAGCGGTGTCAAGGGAAGGTGAGGACCAGCAACAGCTCTAAGCCCTTAGGCCTATCGTAGGGGAAAAATGGCTTGGACGTTTGCACTTTGGGAGGTGGTCTGTGCCGGGAGTGAGAGTGAGATTGAGCCTGAGAATATGTTTTGGGAGTGATGGGAGGGAAAGCCAGGGTAGATGGGCAGAGTGTGTTTGTCTGTGAAAGCGGTGTCAAGGGAAGGTGAGGACCAGCAACAGCTCTAAGCCCTTAGGCCTATCGTAGGGGAAAAATGGCTTGGACGTTTGCACTTTGGGAGGTGGTCTGTGCCGGGAGTGAGAGTGAGATTGAACCTGAGAATGTGTGTTGGGAGTGCTGGGAGGCAAGTTAAAGGCAGATGGGCAGAGTGTGTTTGGCTGTGAAAGCGGAGTCAAGGGAAGGTGAGGACCAGCAACAGCTCTAAGCCCTTAGATGTAGCGTGTGTCAGAAATCGCTTGGGTGTTGGCATTTTGGGAGGTGGTCTGTGCCGCGAGTGAGAATGAGATTCAACCTCAGAATGTGTGTTGGGAGTGCTGGGAGGCAAAGCCAGGGTAGATGGGCAGAGTGTGTTTGGCTGTGAAAGCGGTGTCAAGGGAAGGTGAGGACCAGCAACAGCTCTAAGCCCTTAGGCCTATCGTAGGGGAGAAATGGCTTGGAGGTTTGCAGTTTGGGAGGTGGTGTGTGCCGGGAGTGAGAGTGAGAGTGAGCCTGAGAATGTGTGTTGGGAGTGCTGGGAGTTGAGGCAAAGGCAGATGGGCAGAGTGTGTTTGTCTGTGAAAGCGGTGTCAAGAGAAGGTGAGGACCAGCAGCAGCTCTAAGCCCTTAAGCCTATCGTAGGGGAGAAATGGCTTGGACGTTTGCACTTTGGGAGGTGGTGTGTGCCGGGAGTGACAGTGAGATTGAGCCTGAGAATGTGTGTTGGGAGTGCTGGGAGGCAAAGGCAGGGTAGATGGGCAGAATGTGTTTGGCTGTGAAAGCGGTGTCAAGGGAAGGTGAGGACCAGCAACAGCTCTAACCCCTTAGATGTAGCGTATGTCAGAAATCGGTTGGGTGTTTGCACTTTGGGAGGTGGTCTGTGCCGGGAGTGAGAGTGAGAGTGAGCCTGAGAATGTGTGTTGGGAGTGCTGGGAGGCAAAGCCAGGGTAGATGGGCAGAGTGTGTTTGGCTGTGAAAGCGGTGTCAAGGGAAGGTGAGGACCAGCAACAGCTCTAAGCTCTTAGATGTAGCGTGTGTCAGAAATCGCTTGGAGGTTTGCACTTTGGGAGGTGGTCTGTGCCGATAGTGAGAGTGTGTTGGGAGTGCTGGGCGGCAAGGCAAACGCAGATGGGCAGAGTGTGTTTGGCTGTGAAAGCGGTGTCAAGGGAAGGTGAGGACCAGCAACAGCTCTAAGGCCTTAGATGTAGTGTGTGTCAGAAATCGCTTGGGTATTTGCTCTTTGGGAAGTGGTCTTGCCGGCAGTGATAGTGAGATTCAACGTGAGAATGTGTTTTGGGAGTGCTGGGAGTCAAAACCAGCATAGATGGCCAGAGTGTGTTTGGCTGTGAAAGCGGTGTCAAGGGAAGGTGAGGACCAGCAACAGCTCTAAGCCCTTAGGCCTATCGTAGGGGAGAAATGGCTTGGACGTTTGCACTTTGGGAGGTGGTCTGTGCCGGGAGTGAGAGTGAGATTGAACCTGAGAATGTGTGTTGGGAGTGCTGGGAGGCAAGTTAAAGGCAGATGGCCAGAGTGTGTTTGGCTGTGAAAGCGGAGTCAAGGGAAGGTGAGGACCAGCAACAGCTCTAAGCCCTTAGATGTAGCGTGTGTCAGAAATCGCTTGGGTGTTGGCATTTTGGGAGGTGGTCTGTGCCGCGAGTGAGAATGAGATTCAACCTGAGAATGTGTGTTGGGAGTGCTGGGAGGCAAAGCCAGGGTAGATGGGCAGAGTGTGTTTGGCTGTGAAAGCGGTGTCAAGGGAAGGTGAGGACCAGCAACAGCTCTAAGTCCTTAGGCCTATCGTAGGGGTGAAATGGCTTGGAGGTTTGCACTTTGGGAGGTGGTGTGTGCCGGGAGTGAGAGTGAGAGTAAGCCTGAGAATGTGTGTTGGGAGTGCTGGGAGGCAAAACCAGCGTAGATGGCCAGAGTGTGTTTGGCTGTGAAAGCGGTGTCAAGGGAAGGTGAGGACCAGCCACAGCTCTAAGCCCTTAGATGTAGCGTATGTCAGAAATCGGTTGGGTGTTTGCACTTTGGGAGGTGGTCTGTGCCAGGAGTGAGAGTGAGATTCAACCTGAGAATGTGTGTTGGGAGTGCTGGGAGGCAAGGCAAAGGCGGATGGGCAGAGTGTGTTTGTCTGTGGAAGAGGTGTCAAGAGAAGGTGAGGACCAGCAACAGCTCTAAGCCCTTAAGCCTATCGCAGGGGAGAAATGGCTTGGACGTTTGCACTTTGGGAGGTGGGCTGTGCCGGGAGTGAGAGTGAGATTGAACTTGAGAATGTGTGTTGGGAGTGCTGGGAGGCAAGTTAAAGGCAGATGGCCAGAGTGTGTTTGGCTGTGAAAGCGGTGTCAAGGGAAGGTGAAGACCAGCAACAGCTCTAAGCCCTTAGATGTAGCGTATGTCAGAAATCGGTTGGGTGTTTGCACTTTGGGAGGTGGTCTGTGCCGGGAGTGAGAGTGAGAGTGAGCCTGAGAATGTGTGTTGGGAGTGCTGGGAGGCAAAGGCAGGGTAGATGGGCAGAGTGTGTTTGGCTGTGAAAGCGGTGTCAAGGGAAGGTGAGGACCAGCAACAGCTCTAAGCTCTTAGATGTAGCGTGTGTCAGAAATTGCTTGGGTGTTTGCACTTTGGGAGGTGGTCTGTGCCGATAGTGAGAGTGTGTTGGGAGTGCTGGGCGGCAAGGCAAAGGCAGATGGCCAGTGTGTGTTTGGCTGTGAAAGCGGTGTCAAGGGAAGGTGAGGACCAGCAACAGCTCTAAGCCCTTAGATGTAGCGTGTGTCAGAAATCGCTTGGGTGTTGGCATTTTGGGAGGTGGTCTGTGCCGCGAGTGAGAATGAGATTCAACCTGAGAATGTGTGTTGGGAGTGCTGGGAGGCAAAGCCAGGGTAGATGGGCAGAGTGTGTTTGGCTGTGAAAGCGGTGTCAAGGGAAGGTGAGGACCAGCAACAGCTCTAAGCCCTTAGGCCTATCGTAGGGGAGAAATGGCTTGGAGGTTTGCAGTTTGGGAGGTGGTGTGTGCCGGGAGTGAGAGTTAGAGTGAGCCTGAGAATGTGTGTTGGGAGTGCTGGGAGTTGAGGCAAAGGCAGATTGGCAGAGTGTGTTTGTCTGTGAAAGCGGTGTCAAGAGAAGGTGAGGACCAGCAGCAGCTCTAAGCCCTTAAGCCTATCGTAGGGGAGAAATGGCTTGGACGTTTGCACTTTGGGAGGTGGTGTGTGCCGGGAGTGACAGTGAGATTGAGCCTGAGAATGTGTGTTGGGAGTGCTGGGAGGCAAAGCCAGGGTAGATGGGCAGAATGTGTTTGGCTGTGAAAGCGGTGTCAAGGGAAGGTTAGGACCAGCAACAGCTCTAACCCCTTAGATGTAGCGTATGTCAGAAATCGGTTGGGTGTTTGCACTATGGGAGGTGGTCTGTGCCGATAGTGAGAGTGTGTTGGGAGTGGTGGGCGGCAAGGCAAAGGCAGATGGCCAGAGTGTGTTTGGCTGTGAAAGCGGTGTCAAGGGAAGGTGAGGACCAGCAACAGCTCTAAGGCCTTAGATGTAGCGTGTGTCAGAAATCGCTTGGGTATTTGCTCTTTGGGAAGTGGTGTGTGCCGGCAGTGATAGTGAGATTCAACCTGAGAATGTGTTTTGGGAGTGCTGGGAGGCAAAACCAGCGTAGATGGCCAGAGTGTGTTTGGCTGTGAAAGCGGTGTCAAGGGAAGGTGAGGACCAGCCACAGCTCTAAGCCCTTAGATGTAGCGTATGTCAGAAATCGGTTGGGTGTTTGCACTTTGGGAGGTGGTCTGTGCCAGGAGTGAGAGAGAGATTGAACTTGAGAATGTGTGTTGGGAGTGCTGGGAGGCAAGGGCAGCACAGATGGGCAGAGTGTGTTTGGCTGTGAAAGCGGTGTGAAGGGAAGGTGCGGACCAGCAACAGCTCTAAGCCCTTAGATGTAGCATGCGGCAGAAAATGCTAGGACGTTTGCACTTTGGGAGGTGTTGTGTGCCGGGAGTGAGAGTGAGATTGAACCTGAGAATGTGCGTTGAGAGTGCTGGGAGGCAAGGCAAAGGCAGATGGGCAGAGTGTGTTTTCCTGTGAAAGCGGTGTCAAGGGAAGGTGAGGACCAGCAACAGCTCTAAGCCCTTAGGCCTATCGTAGGGGAGAAATGGCTTGGACGTTTGCACTTTGGGAGGTGGTCTGTGCCGGGAGTGAGAGTGAGATTGAGCCTGAGAATATGTTTTGGGAGTGATGGGAGGGAAAGCCAGGGTAGATGGGCAGAGTGTGTTTGTCTGTGAAAGCGGTGTCAAGGGAAGGTGAGGACCAGCAACAGCTCTAAGCCCTTAGGCCTATCGTAGGGGAGAAATGGCTTGGAGGTTTGCACTTTGGGAGGTGGTCTGTGCCGGGAGTGAGAGTGAGATTGAACCTGAGAATGTGTGTTGGGAGTGCTGGGAGGCAAGTTAAAGGCAGATGGCCAGAGTGTGTTTGGCTGTGAAAGCGGAGTCAAGGGAAGGTGAGGACCAGCAACAGCTCTAAGCCCTTAGATGTAGCGTGTGTCAGAAATCGCTTGGGTGTTGGCATTTTGGGATGTGGTCTGTGCCGCGAGTGAGAATGAGATTCAACCTGAGAATGTGTGTTGGGAGTGCTGGGAGGCAAAGCCAGGGTAGATGGGCAGAGTGTGTTTGGCTGTGAAAGCGGTGTCAAGGGAAGGTGAGGACCAGCAACAGCTCTAAGCCCTTAGGCCTATCGTAGGGGAGAAATGGCTTGGAGGTTTGCACTTAGGGAGGTGGTCTGTGCCGGGAGTGAGAGTGAGAGTGAGCCTGAGAATGTGTGTTGGGAGTGCTGGGAGTTGAGGCAAAGGCAGATGGGCAGAGTGTGTTTGTCTGTGAAAGCGGTGTCAAGAGAAGGTGAGGACCAGCAGCAGCTCTAAGCCCTTAAGCCTATCGTAGGGGAGAAATGGCTTGGACGTTTGCACTTTGGGAGGTGGTGTGTGCCGGGAGTGAGAGTGAGATTGAGCCTGAGAATGTGTGTTGGGAGTGCTGGGAGGCAAAGGCAGGGTAGATGGGCAGAATGTGTTTGGCTGTGAAAGCGGTGTCAAGGGAAGGTGAGGACCAGCAACAGCTCTAACCCCTTAGATGTAGCGTATGTCAGAAATCGGTTGGGTGTTTGCACTTTGGGAGGTGGTCTGTGCCGGGAGTGAGAGTGAGAGTGAGCCTGAGAATGTGTGTTGGGAGTGCTGGGAGGCAAAGCCAGGGTAGATGGGCAGAGTGTGTTTGGCTGTGAAAGCGGTGTCAAGGGAAGGTGAGGACCAGCAACAGCTCTAAGCCCTTAGGCCTATCGTAGGGGAGAAATGGCTTGGAGGTTTGCAGTTTGGGAGGTGGTGTGTGCCGGGAGTGAGAGTGAGAGTGAGCCTGAGAATGTGTGTTGGGAGTGCTGGGAGTTGAGGCAAAGGCAGATGGGCAGAGTGTGTTTGTCTGTGAAAGCGGTGTCAAGAGAAGGTGAGGACCAGCAGCAGCTCTAAGCCCTTAAGCCTATCGTAGGGGAGAAATGGCTTGGACGTTTGCACTTTGGGAGGTGGTGTGTGCCGGGAGTGACAGTGAGATTGAGCCTGAGAATGTGTGTTGGGAGTGCTGGGAGGCAAAGGCAGGGTAGATGGGCAGAATGTGTTTGGCTGTGAAAGCGGTGTCAAGGGAAGGTGAAGACCAGCAACAGCTCTAACCCCTTAGATGTAGCGTATGTCAGAAATCGGTTGGGTGTTTGCACTTTGGGAGGTGGTGTGTGCCGGGAGTGACAGTGAGATTGAGCCTGAGAATGTGTGTTGGGAGTGCTGGGAGGCAAAGGCAGGGTAGATGGGCAGAGTGTGTTTGGCTGTGAAAGCGGTGTCAAGGGAAGGTGAGGACCAGCAACAGCTCTAAGCTCTTAGATGTAGCGTGTGTCAGAAATCGCTTGGAGGTTTGCACTTTGGGAGGTGGTCTGTGCCGATAGTGAGAGTGTGTTGGGAGTGCTGGGCGGCAAGGCAAACGCAGATGGGCAGAGTGTGTTTGGCTGTGAAAGCGGTGTCAAGGGAAGGTGAGGACCAGCAACAGCTCTAAGGCCTTAGATGTAGTGTGTGTCAGAAATCGCTTGGGTATTTGCTCTTTGGGAAGTGGTCTTGCCGGCAGTGATAGTGAGATTCAACGTGAGAATGTGTTTTGGGAGTGCTGGGAGTCAAAACCAGCATAGATGGCCAGAGTGTGTTTGGCTGTGAAAGCGGTGTCAAGGGAAGGTGAGGACCAGCCACAGCTCTAAGCCCTTAGGCCTATCGTAGGGGAGAAATGGCTTGGACGTTTGCACTTGGGGAGGTGGTCTGTGCCGGGAGTGAGAGTGATAGTGAGCCTGAGAATATGTATTGGGAGTGCTGGGAGGGAAAGCCAGGGTAGATGGGCAGAGTGTGTTTGGCTGTGAAAGCGGTGTCAAGGGAAGGTGAGGACCAGCAACAGCTCTAAGCCCTTAGATGTAGCATGCGGTAGAAATCGCTTGGGTGTTTTGACTTTGTGAGGTGGTGTGTGCCGGGAGAGAGAGTGATTTTGGAGTGCTGGGAGGCAAGGCAAAGGCAGATGGGCAGAGTGTGTTTGGCTGTGAAAGCGGTGTCAAGAGAAGGTGAGGACCAGCAACAGCTCTAAGCCCTTAGGCCTATCGTATGGGAGAAATGGCTTGGAGGTTTGCACTTTGGGAGGTGGTGTGTGCCGGGAGTGAGAGTGAGATTGAACCTGAGAATGTGTGTTGGGAGTGCTGGGAGGCAAGTTAAAGGCAGATGGCCAGAGTGTGTTTGGCTGTGAAAGCGGAGTCAAGGGAAGGTGAGGACCAGCAACAGCTCTAAGCCCTTAGATGTAGCGTGTGTCAGAAATCGCTTGGGTGTTGGCATTTTGGGAGGTGGTCTGTGCCGCGAGTGAGAATGAGATTCAACCTGAGAATGTGTGTTGGGAGTGCTGGGAGGCAAAGCCAGGGTAGATGGGCAGAGTGTGTTTGGCTGTGAAAGCGGTGTCAAGGGAAGGTGAGGACCAGCAACAGCTCTAAGCCCTTAGGCCTATCGTAGGGGAGAAATGGCTTGGAGGTTTGCAGTTTGGGAGGTGGTGTGTGCCGGGAGTGAGAGTGAGAGTGAGCCTGAGAATGTGTGTTGGGAGTGCTGGGAGTTGAGGCAAAGGCAGATTGGCAGAGTGTGTTTGTCTGTGAAAGCGGTGTCAAGAGAAGGTGAGGACCAGCAGCAGCTCTAAGCCCTTAAGCCTATCGTAGGGGAGAAATGGCTTGGACGTTTGCACTTTGGGAGGTGGTGTGTGCCGGGAGTGAGAGTGAGATTGAGCCTGAGAATGTGTGTTGGGAGTGCTGGGAGGCAAAGCCAGGGTAGATGGGCAGAATGTGTTTGGCTGTGAAAGCGGTGTCAAGGGAAGGTTAGGACCAGCAACAGCTCTAACCCCTTAGATGTAGCGTATGTCAGAAATCGGTTGGGTGTTTGCACTATGGGAGGTGGTCTGTGCCGATAGTGAGAGTGTGTTGGGAGTGGTGGGCGGCAAGGCAAAGGCAGATGGCCAGAGTGTGTTTGGCTGTGAAAGCGGTGTCAAGGGAAGGTGAGGACCAGCAACAGCTCTAAGGCCTTAGATGTAGCGTGTGTCATAAATCGCTTGGGTATTTGCTCTTTGGGAAGTGGTGTGTGCCGGCAGTGATAGTGAGATTCAACCTGAGAATGTGTTTTGGGAGTGCTGGGAGGCAAAACCAGCGTAGATGGCCAGAGTGTGTTTGGCTGTGAAAGCGGTGTCAAGGGAAGGTGAGGACCAGCCACAGCTCTAAGCCCTTAGATGTAGCGTATGTCAGAAATCGGTTGGGTGTTTGCACTTTGGGAGGTGGTCTGTGCCAGGAGTGAGAGAGAGATTGAACTTGAGAATGTGTGTTGGGAGTGCTGGGAGGCAAGGGCAGCACAGATGGGCAGAGTGTGTTTGGCTGTGAAAGCGGTGTGAAGGGAAGGTGCGGACCAGCAACAGCTCTAAGCCCTTAGATGTAGCATGAGGCAGAAAATGCTTGGACGTTTGCACTTTGGGAGGTGTTGTGTGCCGGGAGTGAGAGTGAGATTGAACCTGAGAATGTGCGTTGAGAGTGCTGGGAGGCAAGGCAAAGGCAGATGGGCAGAGTGTGTTTTCCTGTGAAAGCGGTGTCAAGGGAAGGTGAGGACAAGCAACAGCTCTAAGCCCTTAGGCCTATCGTAGGGGAGAAATGGCTTGGACGTTTGCACTTTGGGAGGTGTTGTGTGCCGGGAGTGAGAGTGATAGTGAGCCTGAGAATATGTTTTGGGAGTGATGGGAGGGAAAGCCAGGGTAGATGGGCAGAGTGTGTTTGGCTGTGAAAGCGGTGTCAAGGGAAGGTGAGGACCAGCAACAGCTCTAATCCCTTAGGCCTATCGTAGGGGAGAAATGGCTTGGAGGTTTGCACTTTGGGAGGTGGTCTGTGCCGGGAGTGAGAGTGAGATTGAACCTGAGAATGTGTGTTGGGAGTGCTGGGAGGCAAGTTAAAGGCAGATGGCCAGAGTGTGTTTGGCTGTGAAAGCGGAGTCAAGGGACGGTGAGGACCAGCAACAGCTCTAAGCCCTTAGATGTAGCGTGTGTCAGAAATCGCTTGGGTGTTGGCATTTTGGGAGGTGGTCTGTGCCGCGAGTAAGAATGAGATTCAACCTGAGAATGTGTGTTGGGAGTGCTGGGAGGCAAAGCCAGGGTAGATGGGCAGAGTGTGTTTGGCTGTGAAAGCGGTGTCAAGGGAAGGTGAAGACCAGCAACAGCTCTAACCCCTTAGATGTAGCGTATGTCAGAAATCGGTTGGGTGTTTGCACTTTGGGAGGTGGTCTGTGCCGGGAGTGAGAGTGAGAGTGAGCCTGAGAATGTGTGTTGGGAGTGCTGGGAGGCAAAGCCAGGGTAGATGGCCAGAGTGTGTTTGTCTGTGAAAGCGGTGTCAAGGGAAGGTGAGGACCAGCAACAGCTCTAAGCTCTTAGATGTAGCGTGTGTCAGAAATCGCTTGGAGGTTTGCACTTTGGGAGGTGGTCTGTGCCGATAGTGAGAGTGTGTTTGGAGTGGTGGGCGGCAAGGCAAAGGCAGATGGGCAGAGTGTGTTTGGCTGTGAAAGCGGTGTCAAGGGAAGGTGAGGACCAGCAACAGCTCTAAGGCCTTAGATGTAGTGTGTGTCAGAAATCGCTTGGGTATTTGCTCTTTGGGAAGTGGTGTGTGCCGGCAGTGATAGTGAGATTCAACGTGAGAATGTGTTTTGGGAGTGCTGGGAGGCAAGTTAAAGGCAGATGGCCAGAGTGTGTTTGGCTGTGAAAGCGGAGTCAAGGGAAGGTGAGGACCAGCAACAGCTCTAAGCCCTTAGATGTAGCGTGTGTCAGAAATCGCTTGGGTGTTGGCATTTTGGGAGGTGGTCTGTGCCGCGAGTGAGAATGAGATTCAACCTGAGAATGTGTGTTGGGAGTGCTGGGAGGCAAAGCCAGGGTAGATGGGCAGAGTGTGTTTGGCTGTGAAAGCGGTGTCAAGGGAAGGTGAGGACCAGCAACAGCTCTAAGCCCTTAGGCCTATCGTATGGGAGAAATGGCTTGGAGGTTTGCAGTTTGGGAGGTGGTCTGTGCCGGGAGTGAGAGTGAGAGTGAGCCTGACAATGTGTTTTGGGAGTGCTGGTAGTTGAGGCAAAGGCAGATGGGCAGAGTGTGTTTGTCTGTGAAAGCGGTGTCAAGAGAAGGTGAGGACCAGCAACAGCTATAAGCCCTTAAGCCTATCGTAGGGGAGAAATGGCTTGGACGTTTGCACTTTGGGAGGTGGTCTGTGCCGGGAGTGAGAGTGAGAGTGAACCTGAGAATGTGTGTTGGGAGTGCTGGGAGGCAAGTTAAAGGCAGATGGCCAGAGTGTGTTTGGCTGTGAAAGCAGAGTCAAGGGAAGGTGAGGACCAGCAACAGCTCTAAGCCCTTAGATGTAGCGTGCGTCAGAAATCGCTTGGGTGTTTGCACTTTGGGAGGTGGTGTGTTCCAGGAGTGAGAGTGTGTTGGGAGTGGTGGGCGGCAAGGCAAAGGCAGATGGGCAGAGTGTGTTTGGCTGTGAAAGCGGTGTCAAGGGAAGGTGAGGACCAGCAACAGCTCTAAGGCCTTAGATGTAGCGTGTGTCAGAAATCGCTTGGGTGTTGGCATTTTGGGAGGTGGTCTGTGCCGCGAGTGAGAATGAGATTCAACCTGAGAATGTGTGTTGGGAGTGCTGGGAGGCAAAGCCAGGGTAGATGGGCAGAGTGTGTTTGGCTGTGAAAGCGGTGTCAAGGGAAGGTGAGGACCAGCAACAGCTCTAAGCCCTTAGGCCTATCGTAGGGGAGAAATGGCTTGGAGGTTTGCACTTTGGGAGGTGGTGTGTGCCGGGAGTGAGAGTGAGAGTGAGCCTGAGAATGTGTGTTGGGAGTGCTGGGAGTTGAGGCAAAGGCAGATGGGCAGAGTGTGTTTGTCTGTGAAAGCGGTGTCAAGAGAAGGTGAGGACCAGCAGCAGCTCTAAGCCCTTAAGCCTATCGTAGGGGAGAAATGGCTTGGACGTTTGCACTTTGGGAGGTGGTGTGTGCCGGGAGTGACAGTGAGATTGAGCCTGAGAATGTGTGTTGGGAGTGCTGGGAGGCAAAGCCAGGGTAGATGGGCAGAATGTGTTTGGCTGTGAAAGCGGTGTCAAGGGAAGGTTAGGACCAGCAACAGCTCTAACCCCTTAGATGTAGCGTATGTCAGAAATCGGTTGGGTGTTTGCACTATGGGAGGTGGTCTGTGCCGATAGTGAGAGTGTGTTGGGAGTGGTGGGCGGCAAGGCAAAGGCAGATGGCCAGAGTGTGTTTGGCTGTGAAAGCGGTGTCAAGGGAAGGTGAGGACCAGCCACAGCTCTAAGGCCTTAGATGTAGCGTGTGTCAGAAATCGCTTGGGTATTTGCTCTTTGGGAAGTGGTGTGTGCCGGCAGTGATAGTGAGATTCAACCTGAGAATGTGTTTTGGGAGTGCTGGGAGGCAAAACCAGCGTAGATGGCCAGAGTGTGTTTGGCTGTGAAAGCGGTGTCAAGGGAAGGTGAGGACCAGCCACAGCTCTAAGCCCTTAGATGTAGCGTATGTCAGAAATCGGTTGGGTGTTTGCACTTTGGGAGGTGGTCTGTGCCAGGAGTGAGAGAGAGATTGAACTTGAGAATGTGTGTTGGGAGTGCTGGGAGGCAAGGGCAGCACAGATGGTCAGAGTGTGTTTGGCTGTGAAAGCGGTGTGAAGGGAAGGTGCGGACCAGCAACAGCTCTAAGCCCTTAGATGTAGCATGCGGCAGAAAATGCTAGGACGTTTGCACTTTGGGAGGTGTTGTGTGCCGGGAGTGAGAGTGAGATTGAACCTGAGAATGTGCGTTGAGAGTGCTGGGAGGCAAGGCAAAGGCAGATGGGCAGAGTGTGTTTTCCTGTGAAAGCGGTGTCAAGGGAAGGTGAGGACCAGCAACAGCTCTAAGCCCTTAGGCCTATCGTAGGGGAGAAATGGCTTGGACGTTTGCACTTTGGGAGGTGGTCTGTGCCGGGAGTGAGAGTGAGATTGAGCCTGAGAATATGTTTTGGGAGTGATGGGAGGGAAAGCCAGGGTAGATGGGCAGAGTGTGTTTGTCTGTGAAAGCGGTGTCAAGGGAAGGTGAGGACCAGCAACAGCTCTAAGCCCTTAGGCCTATCGTAGGGGAGAAATGGCTTGGAGGTTTGCACTTTGGGAGGTGGTCTGTGCCGGGAGTGAGAGTGAGATTGAACCTGAGAATGTGTGTTGGGAGTGCTGGGAGGCAAGTTAAAGGCAGATGGGCAGAGTGTGTTTGGCTGTGAAAGCGGAGTCAAGGGAAGGTGAGGACCAGCAACAGCTCTAAGCCCTTAGATGTAGCGTGTGTCAGAAATCGCTTGGGTGTTGGCATTTTGGGAGGTGGTCTGTGCCGCGAGTGAGAATGAGATTCAACCTGAGAATGTGTGTTGGGAGTGCTGGGAGGCAAAGCCAGGGTAGATGGGCAGAGTGTGTTTGGCTGTGAAAGCGGTGTCAAGGGAAGGTGAGGACCAGCAACAGCTCTAAGCCCTTAGGCCTATCGTAGGGGAGAAATGGCTTGGAGGTTTGCAGTTTGGGAGGTGGTGTGTGCCGGGAGTGAGAGTGAGAGTGAGCCTGAGAATGTGTGTTGGGAGTGCTGGGAGTTGAGGCAAAGGCAGATGGGCAGAGTGTGTTTGTCTGTGAAAGCGGTGTCAAGAGAAGGTGAGGACCAGCAGCAGCTCTAAGCCCTTAAGCCTATCGTAGGGGAGAAATGGCTTGGACGTTTGCACTTTGGGAGGTGGTGTGTGCCGGGAGTGACAGTGAGATTGAGCCTGAGAATGTGTGTTGGGAGTGCTGGGAGGCAAAGCCAGGGTAGATGGGCAGAATGTGTTTGGCTGTGAAAGCGGTGTCAAGGGAAGGTGAAGACCAGCAACAGCTCTAACCCCTTAGATGTAGCGTATGTCAGAAATCGGTTGGGTGTTTGCACTTTGGGAGGTGGTCTGTGCCGGGAGTGAGAGTGAGAGTGAGCCTGAGAATGTGTGTTGGGAGTGCTGGGAGGCAAAGCCAGGGTAGATGGGCAGAGTGTGTTTGGCTGTGAAAGCGGTGTCAAGGGAAGGTGAGGACCAGCAACAGCTCTAAGCTCTTAGATGTAGCGTGTGTCAGAAATCGCTTGGAGGTTTGCACTTTGGGAGGTGGTCTGTGCCGATAGTGAGAGTGTGTTGGGAGTGCTGGGCGGCAAGGCAAACGCAGATGGGCAGAGTGTGTTTGGCTGTGAAAGCGGTGTCAAGGGAAGGTGAGGACCAGCAACAGCTCTAAGGCCTTAGATGTAGTGTGTGTCAGAAATCGCTTGGGTATTTGCTCTTTGGGAAGTGGTCTTGCCGGCAGTGATAGTGAGATTCAACGTGAGAATGTGTTTTGGGAGTGCTGGGAGTCAAAACCAGCATAGATGGCCAGAGTGTGTTTGGCTGTGAAAGCGGTGTCAAGGGAAGGTGAGGACCAGCAACAGCTCTAAGCCCTTAGGCCTATCGTAGGGGAGAAATGGCTTGGACGTTTGCACTTTGGGAGGTGGTCTGTGCCGGGAGTGAGAGTGAGATTGAACCTGAGAATGTGTGTTGGGAGTGCTGGGAGGCAAGTTAAAGGCAGATGGCCAGAGTGTGTTTGGCTGTGAAAGCGGAGTCAAGGGAAGGTGAGGACCAGCAACAGCTCTAAGCCCTTAGATGTAGCGTGTGTCAGAAATCGCTTGGGTGTTGGCATTTTGGGAGGTGGTCTGTGCCGCGAGTGAGAATGAGATTCAACCTGAGAATGTGTGTTGGGAGTGCTGGGAGGCAAAGCCAGGGTAGATGGGCAGAGTGTGTTTGGCTGTGAAAGCGGTGTCAAGGGAAGGTGAGGACCAGCAACAGCTCTAAGTGCTTAGGCCTATCGTAGGGGTGAAATGGCTTGGAGGTTTGCACTTTGGGAGGTGGTGTGTGCCGGGAGTGAGAGTGAGAGTAAGCCTGAGAATGTGTGTTGGGAGTGCTGGGAGGCAAAACCAGCGTAGATGGCCAGAGTGTGTTTGGCTGTGAAAGCGGTGTCAAGGGAAGGTGAGGACCAGCCACAGCTCTAAGCCCTTAGATGTAGCGTATGTCAGAAATCGGTTGGGTGTTTGCACTTTGGGAGGTGGTCTGTGCCAGGAGTGAGAGTGAGATTCAACCTGAGAATGCGTGTTGGGAGTGCTGGGAGGCAAGGCAAAGGCGGATGGGCAGAGTGTGTTTGTCTGTGGAAGAGGTGTCAAGAGAAGGTGAGGACCAGCAACAGCTCTAAGCCCTTAAGCCTATCGCAGGGGAGAAATGGCTTGGACGTTTGCACTTTGGGAGGTGGGCTGTGCCGGGAGTGAGAGTGAGATTGAACTTGAGAATGTGTGTTGGGAGTGCTGGGAGGCAAGTTAAAGGCAGATGGCCAGAGTGTGTTTGGCTGTGAAAGCGGTGTCAAGGGAAGGTGAAGACCAGCAACAGCTCTAAGCCCTTAGATGTAGCGTATGTCAGAAATCGGTTGGGTGTTTGCACTTTGGGAGGTGGTCTGTGCCGGGAGTGAGAGTGAGATTGAGCCTGAGAATGTGTGTTGGGAGTGCTGGGAGGCAAAGGCAGGGTAGATGGGCAGAGTGTGTTTGGCTGTGAAAGCGGTGTCAAGGGAAGGTGAGGACCAGCAACAGCTCTAAGCTCTTAGATGTAGCGTGTGTCAGAAATTGCTTGGGTGTTTGCACTTTGGGAGGTGGTCTGTGCCGATAGTGAGAGTGTGTTGGGAGTGCTGGGCGGCAAGGCAAAGGCAGATGGCCAGTGTGTGTTTGGCTGTGAAAGCGGTGTCAAGGGAAGGTGAGGACCAGCAACAGCTCTAAGCCCTTAGATGTAGCGTGTGTCAGAAATCGCTTGGGTGTTGGCATTTTGGGAGGTGGTCTGTGCCGCGAGTGAGAATGAGATTCAACCTCAGAATGTGTGTTGGGAGTGCTGGGAGGCAAAGCCAGGGTAGATGGGCAGAGTGTGTTTGGCTGTGAAAGCGGTGTCAAGGGAAGGTGAGGACCAGCAACAGCTCTAAGCCCTTAGGCCTATCGTAGGGGAGAAATGGCTTGGAGGTTTGCAGTTTGGGAGGTGGTGTGTGCCGGGAGTGAGAGTGAGAGTGAGCCTGAGAATGTGTGTTGGGAGTGCTGGGAGTTGAGGCAAAGGCAGATTGGCAGAGTGTGTTTGTCTGTGAAAGCGGTGTCAAGAGAAGGTGAGGACCAGCAGCAGCTCTAAGCCCTTAAGCCTATCGTAGGGGAGAAATGGCTTGGACGTTTGCACTTTGGGAGGTGGTGTGTGCCGGGAGTGAGAGTGAGATTGAGCCTGAGAATGTGTGTTGGGAGTGCTGGGAGGCAAAGCCAGGGTAGATGGGCAGAATGTGTTTGGCTGTGAAAGCGGTGTCAAGGGAAGGTTAGGACCAGCAACAGCTCTAACCCCTTAGATGTAGCGTATGTCAGAAATCGGTTGGGTGTTTGCACTATGGGAGGTGGTCTGTGCCGATAGTGAGAGTGTGTTGGGAGTGGTGGGCGGCAAGGCAAAGGCAGATGGGCAGAGTGTGTTTGGCTGTGAAAGCGGTGTCAAGGGAAGGTGAGGACCAGCAACAGCTCTAAGGCCTTAGATGTAGCGTGTGTCAGAAATCGCTTGGGTATTTGCTCTTTGGGAAGTGGTGTGTGCCGGCAGTGATAGTGAGATTCAACCTGAGAATGTGTTTTGGGAGTGCTGGGAGGCAAAACCAGCGTAGATGGCCAGAGTGTGTTTGGCTGTGAAAGCGGTGTCAAGGGAAGGTGAGGACCAGCCACAGCTCTAAGCCCTTAGATGTAGCGTATGTCAGAAATCGGTTGGGTGTTTGCACTTTGGGAGGTGGTCTGTGCCAGGAGTGAGAGAGAGATTGAACTTGAGAATGTGTGTTGGGAGTGCTGGGAGGCAAGGGCAGCACAGATGGGCAGAGTGTGTTTGGCTGTGAAAGCGGTGTGAAGGGAAGGTGCGGACCAGCAACAGCTCTAAGCCCTTAGATGTAGCATGCGGCAGAAAATGCTAGGATGTTTGCACTTTGGGAGGTGTTGTGTGCCGGGAGTGAGAGTGAGATTGAACCTGAGAATGTGCGTTGAGAGTGCTGGGAGGCAAGGCAAAGGCAGATGGGCAGAGTGTGTTTTCCTGTGAAAGCGGTGTCAAGGGAAGGTGAGGACCAGCAACAGCTCTAAGCCCTTAGGCCTATCGTAGGGGAGAAATGGCTTGGACGTTTGCACTTTGGGAGGTGGTCTGTGCCGGGAGTGAGAGTGAGATTGAGCCTGAGAATATGTTTTGGGAGTGATGGGAGGGAAAGCCAGGGTAGATGGGCAGAGTGTGTTTGTCTGTGAAAGCGGTGTCAAGGGAAGGTGAGGACCAGCAACAGCTCTAAGCCCTTAGGCCTATCGTAGGGGAGAAATGGCTTGGAGGTTTGCAGTTTGGGAGGTGGTCTGTGCCGGGAGTGAGAGTGAGATTGAACCTGAGAATGTGTGTTGGGAGTGCTGGGAGGCAAGTTAAAGGCAGATGGCCAGAGTGTGTTTGGCTGTGAAAGCGGAGTCAAGGGAAGGTGAGGACCAGCAACAGCTCTAAGCCCTTAGATGTAGCGTGTGTCAGAAATCGCTTGGGTGTTGGCATTTTGGGAGGTGGTCTGTGCCGCGAGTGAGAATGAGATTCAACCTCAGAATGTGTGTTGGGAGTGCTGGGAGGCAAAGCCAGGGTAGATGGGCAGAGTGTGTTTGGCTGTGAAAGCGGTGTCAAGGGAAGGTGAGGACCAGCAACAGCTCTAAGCCCTTAGGCCTATCGTAGGGGAGAAATGGCTTGGAGGTTTGCAGTTTGGGAGGTGGTGTGTGCCGGGAGTGAGAGTGAGAGTGAGCCTGAGAATGTGTGTTGGGAGTGCTGGGAGTTGAGGCAAAGGCAGATGGGCAGAGTGTGTTTGTCTGTGAAAGCGGTGTCAAGAGAAGGTGAGGACCAGCAGCAGCTCTAAGCCCTTAAGCCTATCGTAGGGGAGAAATGGCTTGGACGTTTGCACTTTGGGAGGTGGTGTGTGCCGGGAGTGACAGTGAGATTGAGCCTGAGAATGTGTGTTGGGAGTGCTGGGAGGCAAAGGCAGGGTAGATGGGCAGAATGTGTTTGGCTGTGAAAGCGGTGTCAAGGGAAGGTGAAGACCAGCAACAGCTCTAAGCCCTTAGATGTAGCGTATGTCAGAAATCGGTTGGGTGTTTGCACTTTGGGAGGTGGTCTGTGCCGGGAGTGAGAGTGAGAGTGAGCCTGAGAATGTGTGTTGGGAGTGCTGGGAGGCAAAGCCAGGGTAGATGGGCAGAGTGTGTTTGGCTGTGAAAGCGGTGTCAAGGGAAGGTGAGGACCAGCAACAGCTCTAAGCTCTTAGATGTAGCGTGTGTCAGAAATCGCTTGGAGGTTTGCACTTTGGGAGGTGGTCTGTGCCGATAGTGAGAGTGTGTTGGGAGTGCTGGGCGGCAAGGCAAACGCAGATGGGCAGAGTGTGTTTGGCTGTGAAAGCGGTGTCAAGGGAAGGTGAGGACCAGCAACAGCTCTAAGGCCTTAGATGTAGTGTGTGTCAGAAATCGCTTGGGTATTTGCTCTTTGGGAAGTGGTCTTGCCGGCAGTGATAGTGAGATTCAACGTGAGAATGTGTTTTGGGAGTGCTGGGAGTCAAAACCAGCATAGATGGCCAGAGTGTGTTTGGCTGTGAAAGCGGTGTCAAGGGAAGGTGAGGACCAGCCACAGCTCTAAGCCCTTAGGCCTATCGTAGGGGAGAAATGGCTTGGACGTTTGCACTTGGGGAGGTGGTCTGTGCCGGGAGTGAGAGTGATAGTGAGCCTGAGAATATGTATTGGGAGTGCTGGGAGGGAAAGCCAGGGTAGATGGGCAGAGTGTGTTTGGCTGTGAAAGCGGTGTCAAGGGAAGGTGAGGACCAGCAACAGCTCTAAGCCCTTAGATGTAGCATGCGGTAGAAATCGCTTGGGTGTTTTGACTTTGTGAGGTGGTGTGTGCCGGGAGAGAGAGTGATTTTGGAGTGCTGGGAGGCAAGGCAAAGGCAGATGGGCAGAGTGTGTTTGGCTGTGAAAGCGGTGTCAAGAGAAGGTGAGGACCAGCAACAGCTCTAAGCCCTTAGGCCTATCGTATGGGAGAAATGGCTTGGAGGTTTGCACTTTGGGAGGTGGTGTGTGCCGGGAGTGAGATTGAACCTGAGAATGTGTGTTGGGAGTGCTGGGAGGCACGGCAAAGGCAGATGGCCAGAGTGTGTTTGGCTGTGAAAGCGGTGTCAAGGGAAGGTGAGGACCAGCAACAGCTCTAAGCCCTTAGATGTAGCGTGTGTCAGAAATCGCTTGGGTGTTGGCATTTTGGGAGGTGGTCTGTGCCGCGAGTGAGAATGAGATTCAACCTGAGAATGTGTGTTGGGAGTGCTGGGAGGCAAAGCCAGGGTAGATGGGCAGAGTGTGTTTGGCTGTGAAAGCGGTGTCAAGGGAAGGTGAGGACCAGCAACAGCTCTAAGCCCTTAGGCCTATCGTAGGGGAGAAATGGCTTGGAGGTTTGCACTTTGGGAGGTGGTGTGTGCCGGGAGTGAGAGTGAGAGTGAGCCTGAGAATGTGTGTTGGGAGTGCTGGGAGTTGAGGCAAAGGCAGATTGGCAGAGTGTGTTTGTCTGTGAAAGCGGTGTCAAGAGAAGGTGAGGACCAGCAGCAGCTCTAAGCCCTTAAGCCTATCGTAGGGGAGAAATGGCTTGGACGTTTGCACTTTGGGAGGTGGTGTGTGCCGGGAGTGACAGTGAGATTGAGCCTGAGAATGTGTGTTGGGAGTGCTGGGAGGCAAAGCCAGGGTAGATGGGCAGAATGTGTTTGGCTGTGAAAGCGGTGTCAAGGGAAGGTGAGGACCAGCAACAGCTCTAACCCCTTAGATGTAGCGTATGTCAGAAATCGGTTGGGTGTTTGCACTTTGGGAGGTGGTCTGTGCCGATAGTGAGAGTGTGTTGGGAGTGGTGGGCGGCAAGGCAAAGGCAGATGGCCAGAGTGTGTTTGGCTGTGAAAGCGGTGTCAAGGGAAGGTGAGGACCAGCAACAGCTCTAAGGCCTTAGATGTAGCGTGTGTCATAAATCGCTTGGGTATTTGCTCTTTGGGAAGTGGTGTGTGCCGGCAGTGATAGTGAGATTCAACCTGAGAATGTGTTTTGGGAGTGCTGGGAGGCAAAACCAGCGTAGATGGCCAGAGTGTGTTTGGCTGTGAAAGCGGTGTCAAGGGAAGGTGAGGACCAGCCACAGCTCTAAGCCCTTAGATGTAGCGTATGTCAGAAATCGGTTGGGTGTTTGCACTTTGGGAGGTGGTCTGTGCCAGGAGTGAGAGAGAGATTGAACTTGAGAATGTGTGTTGGGAGTGCTGGGAGGCAAGGGCAGCACAGATGGGCAGAGTGTGTTTGGCTGTGAAAGCGGTGTGAAGGGAAGGTGCGGACCAGCAACAGCTCTAAGCCCTTAGATGTAGCATGCGGCAGAAAATGCTAGGACGTTTGCACTTTGGGAGGTGTTGTGTGCCGGGAGTGAGAGTGAGATTGAACCTGAGAATGTGCGTTGAGAGTGCTGGGAGGCAAGGCAAAGGCAGATGGGCAGAGTGTGTTTTCCTGTGAAAGCGGTGTCAAGGGAAGGTGAGGACCAGCAACAGCTCTAAGCCCTTAGGCCTATCGTAGGGGAGAAATGGCTTGGACGTTTGCACTTTGGGAGGTGGTCTGTGCCGGGAGTGAGAGTGAGATTGAGCCTGAGAATATGTTTTGGGAGTGATGGGAGGGAAAGCCAGGGTAGATGGGCAGAGTGTGTTTGTCTGTGAAAGCGGTGTCAAGGGAAGGTGAGGACCAGCAACAGCTCTAAGCCCTTAGGCCTATCGTAGGGGAGAAATGGCTTGGAGGTTTGCACTTTGGGAGGTGGTCTGTGCCGGGAGTGAGAGTGAGATTGAACCTGAGAATGTGTGTTGGGAGTGCTGGGAGGCAAGTTAAAGGCAGATGGCCAGAGTGTGTTTGGCTGTGAAAGCGGTGTCAAGGGAAGGTGAGGACCAGCCACAGCTCTAAGCCCTTAGATGTAGCGTATGTCAGAAATCGGTTGGGTGTTTGCACTTTGGGAGGTGGTCTGTGCCAGGAGTGAGAGTGAGATTCAACCTGAGAATGTGTGTTGGGAGTGCTGGGAGGCAAGGCAAAGGCGGATGGGCAGAGTGTGTTTGTCTGTGGAAGAGGTGTCAAGAGAAGGTGAGGACCAGCAACAGCTCTAAGCCCTTAAGCCTATCGCAGGGGAGAAATGGCTTGGACGTTTGCACTTTGGGAGGTGGGCTGTGCCGGGAGTGAGGGTGAGATTGAACTTGAGAATGTGTGTTGGGAGTGCTGGGAGGCAAGTTAAAGGCAGATGGCCAGAGTGTGTTTGGCTGTGAAAGCGGTGTCAAGGGAAGGTGAAGACCAGCAACAGCTCTAAGCCCTTAGATGTAGCGTATGTCAGAAATCGGTTGGGTGTTTGCACTTTGGGAGGTGGTCTGTGCCGGGAGTGAGAGTGAGATTGAGCCTGAGAATGTGTGTTGGGAGTGCTGGGAGGCAAAGGCAGGGTAGATGGGCAGAGTGTGTTTGGCTGTGAAAGCGGTGTCAAGGGAAGGTGAGGACCAGCAACAGCTCTAAGCTCTTAGATGTAGCGTGTGTCAGAAATTGCTTGGGTGTTTGCACTTTGGGAGGTGGTCTGTGCCGATAGTGAGAGTGTGTTGGGAGTGCTGGGCGGCAAGGCAAAGGCAGATGGCCAGTGTGTGTTTGGCTGTGAAAGCGGTGTCAAGGGAAGGTGAGGACCAGCAACAGCTCTAAGCCCTTAGATGTAGCGTGTGTCAGAAATCGCTTGGGTGTTGGCATTTTGGGAGGTGGTCTGTGCCGCGAGTGAGAATGAGATTCAACCTGAGAATGTGTGTTGGGAGTGCTGGGAGGCAAAGCCAGGGTAGATGGGCAGAGTGTGTTTGGCTGTGAAAGCGGTGTCAAGGGAAGGTGAGGACCAGCAACAGCTCTAAGCCCTTAGGCCTATCGTAGGGGAGAAATGGCTTGGAGGTTTGCAGTTTGGGAGGTGGTGTGTGCCGGGAGTGAGAGTGAGAGTGAGCCTGAGAATGTGTGTTGGGAGTGCTGGGAGTTGAGGCAAAGGCAGATGGGCAGAGTGTGTTTGTCTGTGAAAGCGGTGTCAAGAGAAGGTGAGGACCAGCAGCAGCTCTAAGCCCTTAAGCCTATCGTAGGGGAGAAATGGCTTGGACGTTTGCACTTTGGGAGGTGGTGTGTGCCGGGAGTGACAGTGAGATTGAGCCTGAGAATGTGTGTTGGGAGTGCTGGGAGGCAAAGGCAGGGTAGATGGGCAGAATGTGTTTGGCTGTGAAAGCGGTGTCAAGGGAAGGTGAAGACCAGCAACAGGTCTAACCCCTTAGATGTAGCGTATGTCAGAAATCGGTTGGGTGTTTGCACTTTGGGAGGTGGTGTGTGCCGGGAGTGACAGTGAGATTGAGCCTGAGAATGTGTGTTGGGAGTGCTGGGAGGCAAAGGCAGGGTAGATGGGCAGAGTGTGTTTGGCTGTGAAAGCGGTGTCAAGGGAAGGTGAGGACCAGCAACAGCTCTAAGCTCTTAGATGTAGCGTGTGTCAGAAATCGCTTGGAGGTTTGCACTTTGGGAGGTGGTCTGTGCCGATAGTGAGAGTGTGTTGGGAGTGCTGGGCGGCAAGGCAAACGCAGATGGGCAGAGTGTGTTTGGCTGTGAAAGCGGTGTCAAGGGAAGGTGAGGACCAGCAACAGCTCTAAGGCCTTAGATGTAGTGTGTGTCAGAAATCGCTTGGGTATTTGCTCTTTGGGAAGTGGTCTTGCCGGCAGTGATAGTGAGATTCAACGTGAGAATGTGTTTTGGGAGTGCTGGGAGTCAAAACCAGCATAGATGGCCAGAGTGTGTTTGGCTGTGAAAGCGGTGTCAAGGGAAGGTGAGGACCAGCCACAGCTCTAAGCCCTTAGGCCTATCGTAGGGGAGAAATGGCTTGGACGTTTGCACTTGGGGAGGTGGTCTGTGCCGGGAGTGAGAGTGATAGTGAGCCTGAGAATATGTATTGGGAGTGCTGGGAGGGAAAGCCAGGGTAGATGGGCAGAGTGTGTTTGGCTGTGAAAGCGGTGTCAAGGGAAGGTGAGGACCAGCAACAGCTCTAAGCCCTTAGATGTAGCATGCGGTAGAAATCGCTTGGGTGTTTTGACTTTGTGAGGTGGTGTGTGCCGGGAGAGAGAGTGATTTTGGAGTGCTGGGAGGCAAGGCAAAGGCAGATGGGCAGAGTGTGTTTGGCTGTGAAAGCGGTGTCAAGAGAAGGTGAGGACCAGCAACAGCTCTAAGCCCTTAGGCCTATCGTATGGGAGAAATGGCTTGGAGGTTTGCACTTTGGGAGGTGGTGTGTGCCGGGAGTGAGAGTGAGATTGAACCTGAGAATGTGTGTTGGGAGTGCTGGGAGGCAAGTTAAAGGCAGATGGCCAGAGTGTGTTTGGCTGTGAAAGCGGAGTCAAGGGAAGGTGAGGACCAGCAACAGCTCTAAGCCCTTAGATGTAGCGTGTGTCAGAAATCGCTTGGGTGTTGGCATTTTGGGAGGTGGTCTGTGCCGCGAGTGAGAATGAGATTCAACCTGAGAATGTGTGTTGGGAGTGCTGGGAGGCAAAGCCAGGGTAGATGGGCAGAGTGTGTTTGGCTGTGAAAGCGGTGTCAAGGGAAGGTGAGGACCAGCAACAGCTCTAAGCCCTTAGGCCTATCGTAGGGGAGAAATGGCTTGGAGGTTTGCACTTTGGGAGGTGGTGTGTGCCGGGAGTGAGAGTGAGAGTGAGCCTGAGAATGTGTGTTGGGAGTGCTGGGAGTTGAGGCAAAGGCAGATTGGCAGAGTGTGTTTGTCTGTGAAAGCGGTGTCAAGAGAAGGTGAGGACCAGCAGCAGCTCTAAGCCCTTAAGCCTATCGTAGGGGAGAAATGGCTTGGACGTTTGCACTTTGGGAGGTGGTGTGTGCCGGGAGTGACAGTGAGATTGAGCCTGAGAATGTGTGTTGGGAGTGCTGGGAGGCAAAGCCAGGGTAGATGGGCAGAATGTGTTTGGCTGTGAAAGCGGTGTCAAGGGAAGGTTAGGACCAGCAACAGCTCTAACCCCTTAGATGTAGCGTATGTCAGAAATCGGTTGGGTGTTTGCACTATGGGAGGTGGTCTGTGCCGATAGTGAGAGTGTGTTGGGAGTGGTGGGCGGCAAGGCAAAGGCAGATGGCCAGAGTGTGTTTGGCTGTGAAAGCGGTGTCAAGGGAAGGTGAGGACCAGCAACAGCTCTAAGGCCTTAGATGTAGCGTGTGTCAGAAATCGCTTGGGTATTTGCTCTTTGGGAAGTGGTCTGTGCCGGCAGTGATAGTGAGATTCAACCTGAGAATGTGTTTTGGGAGTGCTGGGAGGCAAAACCAGCGTAGATGGCCAGAGTGTGTTTGGCTGTGAAAGCGGTGTCAAGGGAAGGTGAGGACCAGCCACAGCTCTAAGCCCTTAGATGTAGCGTATGTCAGAAATCGGTTGGGTGTTTGCACTTTGGGAGGTGGTCTGTGCCAGGAGTGAGAGAGAGATTGAACTTGAGAATGTGTGTTGGGAGTGCTGGGAGGCAAGGGCAGCACAGATGGGCAGAGTGTGTTTGGCTGTGAAAGCGGTGTGAAGGGAAGGTGCGGACCAGCAACAGCTCTAAGCCCTTAGATGTAGCATGAGGCAGAAAATGCTTGGACGTTTGCACTTTGGGAGGTGTTGTGTGCCGGGAGTGAGAGTGAGATTGAACCTGAGAATGTGCGTTGAGAGTGCTGGGAGGCAAGGCAAAGGCAGATGGGCAGAGTGTGTTTTCCTGTGAAAGCGGTGTCAAGGGAAGGTGAGGACAAGCAACAGCTCTAAGCCCTTAGGCCTATCGTAGGGGAGAAATGGCTTGGACGTTTGCACTTTGGGAGGTGTTGTGTGCCGGGAGTGAGAGTGATAGTGAGCCTGAGAATATGTTTTGGGAGTGATGGGAGGGAAAGCCAGGGTAGATGGGCAGAGTGTGTTTGGCTGAGAAAGCGGTGTCAAGGGAAGGTGAGGACCAGCAACAGCTCTAAGCCCTTAGGCCTATCGTAGGGGAGAAATGGCTTGGAGGTTTGCACTTTGGGAGGTGGTCTGTGCCGGGAGTGAGAGTGAGATTGAACCTGAGAATGTGTGTTGGGAGTGCTGGGAGGCAAGTTAAAGGCAGATGGCCAGAGTGTGTTTGGCTGTGAAAGCGGAGTCAAGGGACGGTGAGGACCAGCAACAGCTCTAAGCCCTTAGATGTAGCGTGTGTCAGAAATCGCTTGGGTGTTGGCATTTTGGGAGGTGGTCTGTGCCGCGAGTGAGAATGAGATTCAACCTGAGAATGTGTGTTGGGAGTGCTGGGAGGCAAAGCCAGGGTAGATGGGCAGAGTGTGTTTGGCTGTGAAAGCGGTGTCAAGGGAAGGTGAAGACCAGCAACAGCTCTAAGCCCTTAGATGTAGCGTATGTCAGAAATCGGTTGGGTGTTTGCACTTTGGGAGGTGGTCTGTGCCGGGAGTGAGAGTGAGAGTGAGCCTGAGAATGTGTGTTGGGAGTGCTGGGAGGCAAAGCCAGGGTAGATGGCCAGAGTGTGTTTGTCTGTGAAAGCGGTGTCAAGGGAAGGTGAGGACCAGCAACAGCTCTAAGCTCTTAGATGTAGCGTGTGTCAGAAATCGCTTGGAGGTTTGCACTTTGGGAGGTGGTCTGTGCCGATAGTGAGAGTGTGTTTGGAGTGGTGGGCGGCAAGGCAAAGGCAGATGGGCAGAGTGTGTTTGGCTGTGAAAGCGGTGTCAAGGGAAGGTGAGGACCAGCAACAGCTCTAAGGCCTTAGATGTAGTGTGTGTCAGAAATCGCTTGGGTATTTGCTCTTTGGGAAGTGGTGTGTGCCGGCAGTGATAGTGAGATTCAACGTGAGAATGTGTTTTGGGAGTGCTGGGAGGCAAGTTAAAGGCAGATGGCCAGAGTGTGTTTGGCTGTGAAAGCGGAGTCAAGGGAAGGTGAGGACCAGCAACAGCTCTAAGGCCTTAGATGTAGCGTGTGTCAGAAATCGCTTGGGTGTTGGCATTTTGGGAGGTGGTCTGTGCCGCGAGTGAGAATGAGATTCAACCTGAGAATGTGTGTTGGGAGTGCTGGGAGGCAAAGCCAGGGTAGATGGGCAGAGTGTGTTTGGCTGTGAAAGCGGTGTCAAGGGAAGGTGAGGACCAGCAACAGCTCTAAGCCCTTAGGCCTATCGAATGGGAGAAATGGCTTGGAGGTTTGCACTTTGGGAGGTGGTCTGTGCCGGGAGTGAGAGTGAGAGTGAGCCTGACAATGTGTTTTGGGAGTGCTGGTAGTTGAGGCAAAGGCAGATGGGCAGAGTGTGTTTGTCTGTGAAAGCGGTGTCAAGAGAAGGTGAGGACCAGCAACAGCTCTAAGCCCTTAAGCCTATCGTAGGGGAGAAATGGCTTGGACGTTTGCACTTTGGGAGGTGGTCTGTGCCGGGAGTGAGAGTGAGAGTGAACCTGAGAATGTGTGTTGGGAGTGCTGGGAGGCAAGTTAAAGGCAGATGGCCAGAGTGTGTTTGGCTGTGAAAGCGGAGTCAAGGGAAGGTGAGGACCAGCAACAGCTCTAAGCCCTTAGATGTAGCGTGTGTCAGAAATCGCTTGGGTGTTTGCACTTTGGGAGGTGGTGTGTTCCAGGAGTGAGAGTGTGTTGGGAGTGGTGGGCGGCAAGGCAAAGGCAGATGGGCAGAGTGTGTTTGGCTGTGAAAGCGGTGTCAAGGGAAGGTGAGGACCAGCAACAGCTCTAAGGCCTTAGATGTAGCGTGTGTCAGAAATCGCTTGGGTATTTGCTCTTTGGGAAGTGGTGTGTGCCGGCAGTGATAGTGAGATTCAACCTGAGAATGTGTTTTGGGAGTGCTGGGAGGCAAAACCAGCGTAGATGGCCAGAGTGTGTTTGGCTGTGAAAGCGGTGTCAAGGGAAGGTGAGGACCAGCCACAGCTCTAAGCCCTTAGATGTAGCGTATGTCAGAAATCGGTTGGGTGTTTGCACTTTGGGAGGTGGTCTGTGCCAGGAGTGAGAGAGAGATTGAACTTGAGAATGTGTGTTGGGAGTGCTGGGAGGCAAGGGCAGCACAGATGGGCAGAGTGTGTTTGGCTGTGAAAGCGGTGTGAAGGGAAGGTGCGGACCAGCAACAGCTCTAAGCCCTTAGATGTAGCATGCGGCAGAAAATGCTAGGACGTTTGCACTTTGGGAGGTGTTGTGTGCCGGGAGTGAGAGTGAGATTGAACCTGAGAATGTGCGTTGAGAGTGCTGGGAGGCAAGGCAAAGGCAGATGGGCAGAGTGTGTTTTCCTGTGAAAGCGGTGTCAAGGGAAGGTGAGGACCAGCAACAGCTCTAAGCCCTTAGGCCTATCGTAGGGGAGAAATGGCTTGGACGTTTGCACTTTGGGAGGTGGTCTGTGCCGGGAGTGAGAGTGAGATTGAGCCTGAGAATATGTTTTGGGAGTGATGGGAGGGAAAGCCAGGGTAGATGGGCAGAGTGTGTTTGTCTGTGAAAGCGGTGTCAAGGGAAGGTGAGGACCAGCAACAGCTCTAATCCCTTAGGCCTATCGTAGGGGAGAAATGGCTTGGAGGTTTGCACTTTGGGAGGTGGTCTGTGCCGGGAGTGAGAGTGAGATTGAACCTGAGAATGTGTGTTGGGAGTGCTGGGAGGCAAGTTAAAGGCAGATGGCCAGAGTGTGTTTGGCTGTGAAAGCGGAGTCAAGGGAAGGTGAGGACCAGCAACAGCTCTAAGCCCTTAGATGTAGCATGTGTCAGAAATCGCTTGGGTGTTGGCATTTTGGGAGGTGGTCTGTGCCGCGAGTGAGAATGAGATTCAACCTGAGAATGTGTGTTGGGAGTGCTGGGAGGCAAAGCCAGGGTAGATGGGCAGAGTGTGTTTGGCTGTGAAAGCGGTGTCAAGGGAAGGTGAGGACCAGCAACAGCTCTAAGCCCTTAGGCCTATCGTAGGGGAGAAATGGCTTGGAGGTTTGCAGTTTGGGAGGTGGTGTGTGCCGGGAGTGAGAGTGAGAGTGAGCCTGAGAATGTGTGTTGGGAGTGCTGGGAGTTGAGGCAAAGGCAGATGGGCAGAGTGTGTTTGTCTGTGAAAGCGGTGTCAAGAGAAGGTGAGGACCAGCAGCAGCTCTAAGCCCTTAAGCCTATCGTAGGGGAGAAATGGCTTGGACGTTTGCACTTTGGGAGGTGGTGTGTGCCGGGAGTGACAGTGAGATTGAGCCTGAGAATGTGTGTTGGGAGTGCTGGGAGGCAAAGGCAGGGTAGATGGGCAGAATGTGTTTGGCTGTGAAAGCGGTGTCAAGGGAAGGTGAAGACCAGCAACAGCTCTAACCCCTTAGATGTAGCGTATGTCAGAAATCGGTTGGGTGTTTGCACTTTGGGAGGTGGTCTGTGCCGGGAGTGAGAGTGAGAGTGAGCCTGAGAATGTGTGTTGGGAGTGCTGGGAGGCAAAGCCAGGGTAGATGGGCAGAGTGTGTTTGGCTGTGAAAGCGGTGTCAAGGGAAGGTGAGGACCAGCAACAGCTCTAAGCTCTTAGATGTAGCGTGTGTCAGAAATCGCTTGGAGGTTTGCACTTTGGGAGGTGGTCTGTGCCGATAGTGAGAGTGTGTTGGGAGTGCTGGGCGGCAAGGCAAACGCAGATGGGCAGAGTGTGTTTGGCTGTGAAAGCGGTGTCAAGGGAAGGTGAGGACCAGCAACAGCTCTAAGGCCTTAGATGTAGTGTGTGTCAGAAATCGCTTGGGTATTTGCTCTTTGGGAAGTGGTCTTGCCGGCAGTGATAGTGAGATTCAACGTGAGAATGTGTTTTGGGAGTGCTGGGAGTCAAAACCAGCATAGATGGCCAGAGTGTGTTTGGCTGTGAAAGCGGTGTCAAGGGAAGGTGAGGACCAGCCACAGCTCTAAGCCCTTAGGCCTATCGTAGGGGAGAAATGGCTTGGACGTTTGCACTTGGGGAGGTGGTCTGTGCCGGGAGTGAGAGTGATAGTGAGCCTGAGAATATGTATTGGGAGTGCTGGGAGGGAAAGCCAGGGTAGATGGGCAGAGTGTGTTTGGCTGTGAAAGCGGTGTCAAGGGAAGGTGAGGACCAGCAACAGCTCTAAGCCCTTAGATGTAGCATGCGGTAGAAATCGCTTGGGTGTTTTGACTTTGTGAGGTGGTGTGTGCCGGGAGAGAGAGTGATTTTGGAGTGCTGGGAGGCAAGGCAAAGGCAGATGGGCAGAGTGTGTTTGGCTGTGAAAGCGGTGTCAAGAGAAGGTGAGGACCAGCAACAGCTCTAAGCCCTTAGGCCTATCGTATGGGAGAAATGGCTTGGAGGTTTGCACTTTGGGAGGTGGTGTGTGCCGGGAGTGAGAGTGAGATTGAACCTGAGAATGTGTGTTGGGAGTGCTGGGAGGCAAGTTAAAGGCAGATGGCCAGAGTGTGTTTGGCTGTGAAAGCGGAGTCAAGGGAAGGTGAGGACCAGCAACAGCTCTAAGCCCTTAGATGTAGCGTGTGTCAGAAATCGCTTGGGTGTTGGCATTTTGGGAGGTGGTCTGTGCCGCGAGTGAGAATGAGATTCAACCTGAGAATGTGTGTTGGGAGTGCTGGGAGGCAAAGCCAGGGTAGATGGGCAGAGTGTGTTTGGCTGTGAAAGCGGTGGCAAGGGAAGGTGAGGACCAGCAACAGCTCTAAGCCCTTAGGCCTATCGTAGGGGAGAAATGGCTTGGAGGTTTGCACTTTGGGAGGTGGTGTGTGCCGGGAGTGAGAGTGAGAGTGAGCCTGAGAATGTGTGTTGGGAGTGCTGGGAGTTGAGGCAAAGGCAGATGGGCAGAGTGTGTTTGTCTGTGAAAGCGGTGTCAAGAGAAGGTGAGGACCAGCAGCAGCTCTAAGCCCTTAAGCCTATCGTAGGGGAGAAATGGCTTGGACGTTTGCACTTTGGGAGGTGGTGTGTGCCGGGAGTGACAGTGAGATTGAGCCTGAGAATGTGTGTTGGGAGTGCTGGGAGGCAAAGCCAGGGTAGATGGGCAGAATGTGTTTGGCTGTGAAAGCGGTGTCAAGGGAAGGTTAGGACCAGCAACAGCTCTAACCCCTTAGATGTAGCGTATGTCAGAAATCGGTTGGGTGTTTGCACTATGGGAGGTGGTCTGTGCCGATAGTGAGAGTGTGTTGGGAGTGGTGGGCGGCAAGGCAAAGGCAGATGGGCAGAGTGTGTTTGGCTGTGAAAGCGGTGTCAAGGGAAGGTGAGGACCAGCAACAGCTCTAAGGCCTTAGATGTAGCGTGTGTCAGAAATCGCTTGGGTATTTGCTCTTTGGGAAGTGGTCTGTGCCGGCAGTGATAGTGAGATTCAACCTGAGAATGTGTTTTGGGAGTGCTGGGAGGCAAAACCAGCGTAGATGGCCAGAGTGTGTTTGGCTGTGAAAGCGGTGTCAAGGGAAGGTGAGGACCAGCCACAGCTCTAAGCCCTTAGATGTAGCGTATGTCAGAAATCGGTTGGGTGTTTGCACTTTGGGAGGTGGTCTGTGCCAGGAGTGAGAGAGAGATTGAACTTGAGAATGTGTGTTGGGAGTGCTGGGAGGCAAGGGCAGCACAGATGGGCAGAGTGTGTTTGGCTGTGAAAGCGGTGTGAAGGGAAGGTGCGGACCAGCAACAGCTCTAAGCCCTTAGATGTAGCATGAGGCAGAAAATGCTTGGACGTTTGCACTTTGGGAGGTGTTGTGTGCCGGGAGTGAGAGTGAGATTGAACCTGAGAATGTGCGTTGAGAGTGCTGGGAGGCAAGGCAAAGGCAGATGGGCAGAGTGTGTTTTCCTGTGAAAGCGGTGTCAAGGGAAGGTGAGGACAAGCAACAGCTCTAAGCCCTTAGGCCTATCGTAGGGGAGAAATGGCTTGGACGTTTGCACTTTGGGAGGTGTTGTGTGCCGGGAGTGAGAGTGATAGTGAGCCTGAGAATATGTTTTGGGAGTGATGGGAGGGAAAGCCAGGGTAGATGGGCAGAGTGTGTTTGGCTGAGAAAGCGGTGTCAAGGGAAGGTGAGGACCAGCAACAGCTCTAAGCCCTTAGGCCTATCGTAGGGGAGAAATGGCTTGGAGGTTTGCACTTTGGGAGGTGGTCTGTGCCGGGAGTGAGAGTGAGATTGAACCTGAGAATGTGTGTTGGGAGTGCTGGGAGGCAAGTTAAAGGCAGATGGCCAGAGTGTGTTTGGCTGTGAAAGCGGAGTCAAGGGACGGTGAGGACCAGCAACAGCTCTAAGCCCTTAGATGTAGCGTGTGTCAGAAATCGCTTGGGTGTTGGCATTTTGGGAGGTGGTCTGTGCCGCGAGTGAGAATGAGATTCAACCTGAGAATGTGTGTTGGGAGTGCTGGGAGGCAAAGCCAGGGTAGATGGGCAGAGTGTGTTTGGCTGTGAAAGCGGTGTCAAGGGAAGGTGAAGACCAGCAACAGCTCTAAGCCCTTAGATGTAGCGTATGTCAGAAATCGGTTGGGTGTTTGCACTTTGGGAGGTGGTCTGTGCCGGGAGTGAGAGTGAGAGTGAGCCTGAGAATGTGTGTTGGGAGTGCTGGGAGGCAAAGCCAGGGTAGATGGCCAGAGTGTGTTTGTCTGTGAAAGCGGTGTCAAGGGAAGGTGAGGACCAGCAACAGCTCTAAGCTCTTAGATGTAGCGTGTGTCAGAAATCGCTTGGAGGTTTGCACTTTGGGAGGTGGTCTGTGCCGATAGTGAGAGTGTGTTTGGAGTGGTGGGCGGCAAGGCAAAGGCAGATGGGCAGAGTGTGTTTGGCTGTGAAAGCGGTGTCAAGGGAAGGTGAGGACCAGCAACAGCTCTAAGGCCTTAGATGTAGTGTGTGTCAGAAATCGCTTGGGTATTTGCTCTTTGGGAAGTGGTGTGTGCCGGCAGTGATAGTGAGATTCAACGTGAGAATGTGTTTTGGGAGTGCTGGGAGGCAAGTTAAAGGCAGATGGCCAGAGTGTGTTTGGCTGTGAAAGCGGAGTCAAGGGAAGGTGAGGACCAGCAACAGCTCTAAGGCCTTAGATGTAGCGTGTGTCAGAAATCGCTTGGGTGTTGGCATTTTGGGAGGTGGTCTGTGCCGCGAGTGAGAATGAGATTCAACCTGAGAATGTGTGTTGGGAGTGCTGGGAGGCAAAGCCAGGGTAGATGGGCAGAGTGTGTTTGGCTGTGAAAGCGGTGTCAAGGGAAGGTGAGGACCAGCAACAGCTCTAAGCCCTTAGGCCTATCGTATGGGAGAAATGGCTTGGAGGTTTGCACTTTGGGAGGTGGTCTGTGCCGGGAGTGAGAGTGAGAGTGAGCCTGACAATGTGTTTTGGGAGTGCTGGTAGTTGAGGCAAAGGCAGATGGGCAGAGTGTGTTTGTCTGTGAAAGCGGTGTCAAGAGAAGGTGAGGACCAGCAACAGCTCTAAGCCCTTAAGCCTATCGTAGGGGAGAAATGGCTTGGACGTTTGCACTTTGGGAGGTGGTCTGTGCCGGGAGTGAGAGTGAGAGTGAACCTGAGAATGTGTGTTGGGAGTGCTGGGAGGCAAGTTAAAGGCAGATGGCCAGAGTGTGTTTGGCTGTGAAAGCGGAGTCAAGGGAAGGTGAGGACCAGCAACAGCTCTAAGCCCTTAGATGTAGCGTGTGTCAGAAATCGCTTGGGTGTTTGCACTTTGGGAGGTGGTGTGTTCCAGGAGTGAGAGTGTGTTGGGAGTGGTGGGCGGCAAGGCAAAGGCAGATGGGCAGAGTGTGTTTGGCTGTGAAAGCGGTGTCAAGGGAAGGTGAGGACCAGCAACAGCTCTAAGGCCTTAGATGTAGCGTGTGTCAGAAATCGCTTGGGTATTTGCTCTTTGGGAAGTGGTGTGTGCCGGCAGTGATAGTGAGATTCAACCTGAGAATGTGTTTTGGGAGTGCTGGGAGGCAAAACCAGCGTAGATGGCCAGAGTGTGTTTGGCTGTGAAAGCGGTGTCAAGGGAAGGTGAGGACCAGCCACAGCTCTAAGCCCTTAGATGTAGCGTATGTCAGAAATCGGTTGGGTGTTTGCACTTTGGGAGGTGGTCTGTGCCAGGAGTGAGAGAGAGATTGAACTTGAGAATGTGTGTTGGGAGTGCTGGGAGGCAAGGGCAGCACAGATGGGCAGAGTGTGTTTGGCTGTGAAAGCGGTGTGAAGGGAAGGTGCGGACCAGCAACAGCTCTAAGCCCTTAGATGTAGCATGCGGCAGAAAATGCTAGGACGTTTGCACTTTGGGAGGTGTTGTGTGCCGGGAGTGAGAGTGAGATTGAACCTGAGAATGTGCGTTGAGAGTGCTGGGAGGCAAGGCAAAGGCAGATGGGCAGAGTGTGTTTTCCTGTGAAAGCGGTGTCAAGGGAAGGTGAGGACCAGCAACAGCTCTAAGCCCTTAGGCCTATCGTAGGGGAGAAATGGCTTGGACGTTTGCACTTTGGGAGGTGGTCTGTGCCGGGAGTGAGAGTGAGATTGAGCCTGAGAATATGTTTTGGGAGTGATGGGAGGGAAAGCCAGGGTAGATGGGCAGAGTGTGTTTGTCTGTGAAAGCGGTGTCAAGGGAAGGTGAGGACCAGCAACAGCTCTAATCCCTTAGGCCTATCGTAGGGGAGAAATGGCTTGGAGGTTTGCACTTTGGGAGGTGGTCTGTGCCGGGAGTGAGAGTGAGATTGAACCTGAGAATGTGTGTTGGGAGTGCTGGGAGGCAAGTTAAAGGCAGATGGCCAGAGTGTGTTTGGCTGTGAAAGCGGAGTCAAGGGAAGGTGAGGACCAGCAACAGCTCTAAGCCCTTAGATGTAGCATGTGTCAGAAATCGCTTGGGTGTTGGCATTTTGGGAGGTGGTCTGTGCCGCGAGTGAGAATGAGATTCAACCTGAGAATGTGTGTTGGGAGTGCTGGGAGGCAAAGCCAGGGTAGATGGGCAGAGTGTGTTTGGCTGTGAAAGCGGTGTCAAGGGAAGGTGAGGACCAGCAACAGCTCTAAGCCCTTAGGCCTATCGTAGGGGAGAAATGGCTTGGAGGTTTGCAGTTTGGGAGGTGGTGTGTGCCGGGAGTGAGAGTGAGAGTGAGCCTGAGAATGTGTGTTGGGAGTGCTGGGAGTTGAGGCAAAGGCAGATGGGCAGAGTGTGTTTGTCTGTGAAAGCGGTGTCAAGAGAAGGTGAGGACCAGCAGCAGCTCTAAGCCCTTAAGCCTATCGTAGGGGAGAAATGGCTTGGACGTTTGCACTTTGGGAGGTGGTGTGTGCCGGGAGTGACAGTGAGATTGAGCCTGAGAATGTGTGTTGGGAGTGCTGGGAGGCAAAGCCAGGGTAGATGGGCAGAATGTGTTTGGCTGTGAAAGCGGTGTCAAGGGAAGGTGAAGACCAGCAACAGCTCTAACCCCTTAGATGTAGCGTATGTCAGAAATCGGTTGGGTGTTTGCACTTTGGGAGGTGGTCTGTGCCGGGAGTGAGAGTGAGAGTGAGCCTGAGAATGTGTGTTGGGAGTGCTGGGAGGCAAAGCCAGGGTAGATGGGCAGAGTGTGTTTGGCTGTGAAAGCGGTGTCAAGGGAAGGTGAGGACCAGCAACAGCTCTAAGCTCTTAGATGTAGCGTGTGTCAGAAATCGCTTGGAGGTTTGCACTTTGGGAGGTGGTCTGTGCCGATAGTGAGAGTGTGTTGGGAGTGCTGGGCGGCAAGGCAAACGCAGATGGGCAGAGTGTGTTTGGCTGTGAAAGCGGTGTCAAGGGAAGGTGAGGACCAGCAACAGCTCTAAGGCCTTAGATGTAGTGTGTGTCAGAAATCGCTTGGGTATTTGCTCTTTGGGAAGTGGTCTTGCCGGCAGTGATAGTGAGATTCAACGTGAGAATGTGTTTTGGGAGTGCTGGGAGTCAAAACCAGCATAGATGGCCAGAGTGTGTTTGGCTGTGAAAGCGGTGTCAAGGGAAGGTGAGGACCAGCCACAGCTCTAAGCCCTTAGGCCTATCGTAGGGGAGAAATGGCTTGGACGTTTGCACTTGGGGAGGTGGTCTGTGCCGGGAGTGAGAGTGATAGTGAGCCTGAGAATATGTATTGGGAGTGCTGGGAGGGAAAGCCAGGGTAGATGGGCAGAGTGTGTTTGGCTGTGAAAGCGGTGTCAAGGGAAGGTGAGGACCAGCAACAGCTCTAAGCCCTTAGATGTAGCATGCGGTAGAAATCGCTTGGGTGTTTTGACTTTGTGAGGTGGTGTGTGCCGGGAGAGAGAGTGATTTTGGAGTGCTGGGAGGCAAGGCAAAGGCAGATGGGCAGAGTGTGTTTGGCTGTGAAAGCGGTGTCAAGAGAAGGTGAGGACCAGCAACAGCTCTAAGCCCTTAGGCCTATCGTATGGGAGAAATGGCTTGGAGGTTTGCACTTTGGGAGGTGGTGTGTGCCGGGAGTGAGATTGAACCTGAGAATGTGTGTTGGGAGTGCTGGGAGGCAAGTTAAAGGCAGATGGCCAGAGTGTGTTTGGCTGTGAAAGCGGAGTCAAGGGAAGGTGAGGACCAGCAACAGCTCTAAGCCCTTAGATGTAGCGTGTGTCAGAAATCGCTTGGGTGTTGGCATTTTGGGAGGTGGTCTGTGCCGCGAGTGAGAATGAGATTCAACCTGAGAATGTGTGTTGGGAGTGCTGGGAGGCAAAGCCAGGGTAGATGGGCAGAGTGTGTTTGGCTGTGAAAGCGGTGGCAAGGGAAGGTGAGGACCAGCAACAGCTCTAAGCCCTTAGGCCTATCGTAGGGGAGAAATGGCTTGGAGGTTTGCACTTTGGGAGGTGGTGTGTGCCGGGAGTGAGAGTGAGAGTGAGCCTGAGAATGTGTGTTGGGAGTGCTGGGAGTTGAGGCAAAGGCAGATTGGCAGAGTGTGTTTGTCTGTGAAAGCGGTGTCAAGAGAAGGTGAGGACCAGCAGCAGCTCTAAGCCCTTAAGCCTATCGTAGGGGAGAAATGGCTTGGACGTTTGCACTTTGGGAGGTGGTGTGTGCCGGGAGTGACAGTGAGATTGAGCCTGAGAATGTGTGTTGGGAGTGCTGGGAGGCAAAGCCAGGGTAGATGGGCAGAATGTGTTTGGCTGTGAAAGCGGTGTCAAGGGAAGGTGAGGACCAGCAACAGCTCTAACCCCTTAGATGTAGCGTATGTCAGAAATCGGTTGGGTGTTTGCACTTTGGGAGGTGGTCTGTGCCGATAGTGAGAGTGTGTTGGGAGTGGTGGGCGGCAAGGCAAAGGCAGATGGCCAGAGTGTGTTTGGCTGTGAAAGCGGTGTCAAGGGAAGGTGAGGACCAGCAACAGCTCTAAGGCCTTAGATGTAGCGTGTGTCATAAATCGCTTGGGTATTTGCTCTTTGGGAAGTGGTGTGTGCCGGCAGTGATAGTGAGATTCAACCTGAGAATGTGTTTTGGGAGTGCTGGGAGGCAAAACCAGCGTAGATGGCCAGAGTGTGTTTGGCTGTGAAAGCGGTGTCAAGGGAAGGTGAGGACCAGCCACAGCTCTAAGCCCTTAGATGTAGCGTATGTCAGAAATCGGTTGGGTGTTTGCACTTTGGGAGGTGGTCTGTGCCAGGAGTGAGAGAGAGATTGAACTTGAGAATGTGTGTTGGGAGTGCTGGGAGGCAAGGGCAGCACAGATGGTCAGAGTGTGTTTGGCTGTGAAAGCGGTGTGAAGGGAAGGTGCGGACCAGCAACAGCTCTAAGCCCTTAGATGTAGCATGCGGCAGAAAATGCTAGGACGTTTGCACTTTGGGAGGTGTTGTGTGCCGGGAGTGAGAGTGAGATTGAACCTGAGAATGTGCGTTGAGAGTGCTGGGAGGCAAGGCAAAGGCAGATGGGCAGAGTGTGTTTTCCTGTGAAAGCGGTGTCAAGGGAAGGTGAGGACCAGCAACAGCTCTAAGCCCTTAGGCCTATCGTAGGGGAGAAATGGCTTGGAGGTTTGCACTTTGGGAGGTGGTCTGTGCCGGGAGTGAGAGTGAGATTGAGCCTGAGAATATGTTTTGGGAGTGATGGGAGGGAAAGCCAGGGTAGATGGGCAGAGTGTGTTTGTCTGTGAAAGCGGTGTCAAGGGAAGGTGAGGACCAGCAACAGCTCTAAGCCCTTAGGCCTATCGTAGGGGAGAAATGGCTTGGAGGTTTGCACTTTGGGAGGTGGTCTGTGCCGGGAGTGAGAGTGAGATTGAACCTGAGAATGTGTGTTGGGAGTGCTGGGAGGCAAGTTAAAGGCAGATGGCCAGAGTGTGTTTGGCTGTGAAAGCGGTGTCAAGGGAAGGTGAGGACCAGCCACAGCTCTAAGCCCTTAGATGTAGCGTATGTCAGAAATTGGTTGGGTGTTTGCACTTTGGGAGGTGGTCTGTGCCAGGAGTGAGAGTGAGATTCAACCTGAGAATGTGTGTTGGGAGTGCTGGGAGGCAAGGCAAAGGCGGATGGGCAGAGTGTGTTTGTCTGTGGAAGAGGTGTCAAGAGAAGGTGAGGACCAGCAACAGCTCTAAGCCCTTAAGCCTATCGCAGGGGAGAAATGGCTTGGACGTTTGCACTTTGGGAGGTGGGCTGTGCCGGGAGTGAGGGTGAGATTGAACTTGAGAATGTGTGTTGGGAGTGCTGGGAGGCAAGTTAAAGGCAGATGGCCAGAGTGTGTTTGGCTGTGAAAGCGGTGTCAAGGGAAGGTGAAGACCAGCAACAGCTCTAAGCCCTTAGATGTAGCGTATGTCAGAAATCGGTTGGGTGTTTGCACTTTGGGAGGTGGTCTGTGCCGGGAGTGAGAGTGAGATTGAGCCTGAGAATGTGTGTTGGGAGTGCTGGGAGGCAAAGGCAGGGTAGATGGGCAGAGTGTGTTTGGCTGTGAAAGCGGTGTCAAGGGAAGGTGAGGACCAGCAACAGCTCTAAGCTCTTAGATGTAGCGTGTGTCAGAAATTGCTTGGGTGTTTGCACTTTGGGAGGTGGTCTGTGCCGATAGTGAGAGTGTGTTGGGAGTGCTGGGCGGCAAGGCAAAGGCAGATGGCCAGTGTGTGTTTGGCTGTGAAAGCGGTGTCAAGGGAAGGTGAGGACCAGCAACAGCTCTAAGCCCTTAGATGTAGCGTGTGTCAGAAATCGCTTGGGTGTTGGCATTTTGGGAGGTGGTCTGTGCCGCGAGTGAGAATGAGATTCAACCTGAGAATGTGTGTTGGGAGTGCTGGGAGGCAAAGCCAGGGTAGATGGGCAGAGTGTGTTTGGCTGTGAAAGCGGTGTCAAGGGAAGGTGAGGACCAGCAACAGCTCTAAGCCCTTAGGCCTATCGTAGGGGAGAAATGGCTTGGAGGTTTGCAGTTTGGGAGGTGGTGTGTGCCGGGAGTGAGAGTGAGAGTGAGCCTGAGAATGTGTGTTGGGAGTGCTGGGAGTTGAGGCAAAGGCAGATGGGCAGAGTGTGTTTGTCTGTGAAAGCGGTGTCAAGAGAAGGTGAGGACCAGCAGCAGCTCTAAGCCCTTAAGCCTATCGTAGGGGAGAAATGGCTTGGACGTTTGCACTTTGGGAGGTGGTGTGTGCCGGGAGTGACAGTGAGATTGAGCCTGAGAATGTGTGTTGGGAGTGCTGGGAGGCAAAGGCAGGGTAGATGGGCAGAATGTGTTTGGCTGTGAAAGCGGTGTCAAGGGAAGGTGAGGACCAGCAACAGCTCTAACCCCTTAGATGTAGCGTATGTCAGAAATCGGTTGGGTGTTTGCACTTTGGGAGGTGGTGTGTGCCGGGAGTGACAGTGAGATTGAGCCTGAGAATGTGTGTTGGGAGTGCTGGGAGGCAAAGGCAGGGTAGATGGGCAGAGTGTGTTTGGCTGTGAAAGCGGTGTCAAGGGAAGGTGAGGACCAGCAACAGCTCTAAGCTCTTAGATGTAGCGTGTGTCAGAAATCGCTTGGAGGTTTGCACTTTGGGAGGTGGTCTGTGCCGATAGTGAGAGTGTGTTGGGAGTGCTGGGCGGCAAGGCAAACGCAGATGGGCAGAGTGTGTTTGGCTGTGAAAGCGGTGTCAAGGGAAGGTGAGGACCAGCAACAGCTCTAAGGCCTTAGATGTAGTGTGTGTCAGAAATCGCTTGGGTATTTGCTCTTTGGGAAGTGGTCTTGCCGGCAGTGATAGTGAGATTCAACGTGAGAATGTGTTTTGGGAGTGCTGGGAGTCAAAACCAGCATAGATGGCCAGAGTGTGTTTGGCTGTGAAAGCGGTGTCAAGGGAAGGTGAGGACCAGCCACAGCTCTAAGCCCTTAGGCCTATCGTAGGGGAGAAATGGCTTGGACGTTTGCACTTGGGGAGGTGGTCTGTGCCGGGAGTGAGAGTGATAGTGAGCCTGAGAATATGTATTGGGAGTGCTGGGAGGGAAAGCCAGGGTAGATGGGCAGAGTGTGTTTGGCTGTGAAAGCGGTGTCAAGGGAAGGTGAGGACCAGCAACAGCTCTAAGCCCTTAGATGTAGCATGCGGTAGAAATCGCTTGGGTGTTTTGACTTTGTGAGGTGGTGTGTGCCGGGAGAGAGAGTGATTTTGGAGTGCTGGGAGGCAAGGCAAAGGCAGATGGGCAGAGTGTGTTTGGCTGTGAAAGCGGTGTCAAGAGAAGGTGAGGACCAGCAACAGCTCTAAGCCCTTAGGCCTATCGTATGGGAGAAATGGCTTGGAGGTTTGCACTTTGGGAGGTGGTGTGTGCCGGGAGTGAGAGTGAGATTGAACCTGAGAATGTGTGTTGGGAGTGCTGGGAGGCAAGTTAAAGGCAGATGGCCAGAGTGTGTTTGGCTGTGAAAGCGGAGTCAAGGGAAGGTGAGGACCAGCAACAGCTCTAAGCCCTTAGATGTAGCGTGTGTCAGAAATCGCTTGGGTGTTGGCATTTTGGGAGGTGGTCTGTGCCGCGAGTGAGAATGAGATTCAACCTGAGAATGTGTGTTGGGAGTGCTGGGAGGCAAAGCCAGGGTAGATGGGCAGAGTGTGTTTGGCTGTGAAAGCGGTGTCAAGGGAAGGTGAGGACCAGCAACAGCTCTAAGCCCTTAGGCCTATCGTAGGGGAGAAATGGCTTGGAGGTTTGCACTTTGGGAGGTGGTGTGTGCCGGGAGTGAGAGTGAGAGTGAGCCTGAGAATGTGTGTTGGGAGTGCTGGGAGTTGAGGCAAAGGCAGATTGGCAGAGTGTGTTTGTCTGTGAAAGCGGTGTCAAGAGAAGGTGAGGACCAGCAGCAGCTCTAAGCCCTTAAGCCTATCGTAGGGGAGAAATGGCTTGGACGTTTGCACTTTGGGAGGTGGTGTGTGCCGGGAGTGACAGTGAGATTGAGCCTGAGAATGTGTGTTGGGAGTGCTGGGAGGCAAAGCCAGGGTAGATGGGCAGAATGTGTTTGGCTGTGAAAGCGGTGTCAAGGGAAGGTTAGGACCAGCAACAGCTCTAACCCCTTAGATGTAGCGTATGTCAGAAATCGGTTGGGTGTTTGCACTATGGGAGGTGGTCTGTGCCGATAGTGAGAGTGTGTTGGGAGTGGTGGGCGGCAAGGCAAAGGCAGATGGCCAGAGTGTGTTTGGCTGTGAAAGCGGTGTCAAGGGAAGGTGAGGACCAGCAACAGCTCTAAGGCCTTAGATGTAGCGTGTGTCAGAAATCGCTTGGGTATTTGCTCTTTGGGAAGTGGTCTGTGCCGGCAGTGATAGTGAGATTCAACCTGAGAATGTGTTTTGGGAGTGCTGGGAGGCAAAACCAGCGTAGATGGCCAGAGTGTGTTTGGCTGTGAAAGCGGTGTCAAGGGAAGGTGAGGACCAGCCACAGCTCTAAGCCCTTAGATGTAGCGTATGTCAGAAATCGGTTGGGTGTTTGCACTTTGGGAGGTGGTCTGTGCCAGGAGTGAGAGAGAGATTGAACTTGAGAATGTGTGTTGGGAGTGCTGGGAGGCAAGGGCAGCACAGATGGGCAGAGTGTGTTTGGCTGTGAAAGCGGTGTGAAGGGAAGGTGCGGACCAGCAACAGCTCTAAGCCCTTAGATGTAGCATGAGGCAGAAAATGCTTGGACGTTTGCACTTTGGGAGGTGTTGTGTGCCGGGAGTGAGAGTGAGATTGAACCTGAGAATGTGCGTTGAGAGTGCTGGGAGGCAAGGCAAAGGCAGATGGGCAGAGTGTGTTTTCCTGTGAAAGCGGTGTCAAGGGAAGGTGAGGACAAGCAACAGCTCTAAGCCCTTAGGCCTATCGTAGGGGAGAAATGGCTTGGACGTTTGCACTTTGGGAGGTGTTGTGTGCCGGGAGTGAGAGTGATAGTGAGCCTGAGAATATGTTTTGGGAGTGATGGGAGGGAAAGCCAGGGTAGATGGGCAGAGTGTGTTTGGCTGTGAAAGCGGTGTCAAGGGAAGGTGAGGACCAGCAACAGCTCTAAGCCCTTAGGCCTATCGTAGGGGAGAAATGGCTTGGAGGTTTGCACTTTGGGAGGTGGTCTGTGCCGGGAGTGAGAGTGAGATTGAACCTGAGAATGTGTGTTGGGAGTGCTGGGAGGCAAGTTAAAGGCAGATGGCCAGAGTGTGTTTGGCTGTGAAAGCGGAGTCAAGGGACGGTGAGGACCAGCAACAGCTCTAAGCCCTTAGATGTAGCGTGTGTCAGAAATCGCTTGGGTGTTGGCATTTTGGGAGGTGGTCTGTGCCGCGAGTGAGAATGAGATTCAACCTGAGAATGTGTGTTGGGAGTGCTGGGAGGCAAAGCCAGGGTAGATGGGCAGAGTGTGTTTGGCTGTGAAAGCGGTGTCAAGGGAAGGTGAAGACCAGCAACAGCTCTAACCCCTTAGATGTAGCGTATGTCAGAAATCGGTTGGGTGTTTGCACTTTGGGAGGTGGTCTGTGCCGATAGTGAGAGTGTGTTTGGAGTGGTGGGCGGCAAGGCAAAGGCAGATGGGCAGAGTGTGTTTGGCTGTGAAAGCGGTGTCAAGGGAAGGTGAGGACCAGCAACAGCTCTAAGGCCTTAGATGTAGTGTGTGTCAGAAATCGCTTGGGTATTTGCTCTTTGGGAAGTGGTGTGTGCCGGCAGTGATAGTGAGATTCAACGTGAGAATGTGTTTTGGGAGTGCTGGGAGGCAAGTTAAAGGCAGATGGCCAGAGTGTGTTTGGCTGTGAAAGCGGAGTCAAGGGAAGGTGAGGACCAGCAACAGCTCTAAGGCCTTAGATGTAGCGTGTGTCAGAAATCGCTTGGGTGTTGGCATTTTGGGAGGTGGTCTGTGCCGCGAGTGAGAATGAGATTCAACCTGAGAATGTGTGTTGGGAGTGCTGGGAGGCAAAGCCAGGGTAGATGGGCAGAGTGTGTTTGGCTGTGAAAGCGGTGTCAAGGGAAGGTGAGGACCAGCAACAGCTCTAAGCCCTTAGGCCTATCGTATGGGAGAAATGGCTTGGAGGTTTGCACTTTGGGAGGTGGTCTGTGCCGGGAGTGAGAGTGAGAGTGAGCCTGACAATGTGTTTTGGGAGTGCTGGTAGTTGAGGCAAAGGCAGATGGGCAGAGTGTGTTTGTCTGTGAAAGCGGTGTCAAGAGAAGGTGAGGACCAGCAACAGCTCTAAGCCCTTAAGCCTATCGTAGGGGAGAAATGGCTTGGACGTTTGCACTTTGGGAGGTGGTCTGTGCCGGGAGTGAGAGTGAGAGTGAACCTGAGAATGTGTGTTGGGAGTGCTGGGAGGCAAGTTAAAGGCAGATGGCCAGAGTGTGTTTGGCTGTTAAAGCGGAGTCAAGGGAAGGTGAGGACCAGCAACAGCTCTAAGCCCTTAGATGTAGCGTGTGTCAGAAATCGCTTGGGTGTTTGCACTTTGGGAGGTGGTGTGTTCCAGGAGTGAGAGTGTGTTGGGAGTGGTGGGCGGCAAGGCAAAGGCAGATGGGCAGAGTGTGTTTGGCTGTGAAAGCGGTGTCAAGGGAAGGTGAGGACCAGCAACAGCTCTAAGGCCTTAGATGTAGCGTGTGTCAGAAATCGCTTGGGTATTTGCTCTTTGGGAAGTGGTGTGTGCCGGCAGTGATAGTGAGATTCAACCTGAGAATGTGTTTTGGGAGTGCTGGGAGGCAAAACCAGCGTAGATGGCCAGAGTGTGTTTGGCTGTGAAAGCGGTGTCAAGGGAAGGTGAGGACCAGCCACAGCTCTAAGCCCTTAGATGTAGCGTATGTCAGAAATCGGTTGGGTGTTTGCACTTTGGGAGGTGGTCTGTGCCAGGAGTGAGAGAGAGATTGAACTTGAGAATGTGTGTTGGGAGTGCTGGGAGGCAAGGGCAGCACAGATGGGCAGAGTGTGTTTGGCTGTGAAAGCGGTGTGAAGGGAAGGTGCGGACCAGCAACAGCTCTAAGCCCTTAGATGTAGCATGCGGCAGAAAATGCTAGGACGTTTGCACTTTGGGAGGTGTTGTGTGCCGGGAGTGAGAGTGAGATTGAACCTGAGAATGTGCGTTGAGAGTGCTGGGAGGCAAGGCAAAGGCAGATGGGCAGAGTGTGTTTTCCTGTGAAAGCGGTGTCAAGGGAAGGTGAGGACCAGCAACAGCTCTAAGCCCTTAGGCCTATCGTAGGGGAGAAATGGCTTGGACGTTTGCACTTTGGGAGGTGGTCTGTGCCGGGAGTGAGAGTGAGATTGAGCCTGAGAATATGTTGTGGGAGTGATGGGAGGGAAAGCCAGGGTAGATGGCCAGAGTGTGTTTGGCTGTGAAAGCGGTGTCAAGGGAAGGTGAGGACCAGCAACAGCTCTAATCCCTTAGGCCTATCGTAGGGGAGAAATGGCTTGGAGGTTTGCACTTTGGGAGGTGGTCTGTGCCGGGAGTGATAGTGAGATTGAACCTGAGAATGTGTGTTGGGAGTGCTGGGAGGCAAGTTAAAGGCAGATGGCCAGAGTGTGTTTGGCTGTGAAAGCGGAGTCAAGGGAAGGTGAGGACCAGCAACAGCTCTAAGCCCTTATAGGTAGCATGTGTCAGAAATCGCTTGGGTGTTGGCATTTTGGGAGGTGGTCTGTGCCGCGAGTGAGAATGAGATTCAACCTGAGAATGTGTGTTGGGAGTGCTGGGAGGCAAAGCCAGGGTAGATGGGCAGAGTGTGTTTGGCTGTGAAAGCGGTGTCAAGGGAAGGTGAGGACCAGCAACAGCTCTAAGCCCTTAGGCCTATCGTAGGGGAGAAATGGCTTGGAGGTTTGCACACTGGGAGGTGGTCTGTGCTGGAAGTGAGAGTGAGATTCAACCTGAGAATGTGTGTTGGGAGTGCTGGGAGGCAAGGCAAAGGCGGATGGGCAGAGTGTGTTTGTCTGTGGAAGAGGTGTCAAGAGAAGGTGAGGACCAGCAACAGCTCTAAGCCCTTAAGCCTATCGCAGGGGAGAAATGGCTTGGACGTTTGCACTTTGGGAGGTGGGCTGTGCCGGGAGTGAGAGTGAGATTGAACTTGAGAATGTGTGTTGGGAGTGCTGGGAGGCAAGTTAAAGGCAGATGGCCAGAGTGTGTTTGGCTGTGAAAGCGGTGTCAAGGGAAGGTGAAGACCAGCAACAGCTCTAAGCCCTTAGATGTAGCGTATGTCAGAAATCGGTTGGGTGTTTGCACTTTGGGAGGTGGTCTGTGCCGGGAGTGAGAGTGAGATTGAGCCTGAGAATGTGTGTTGGGAGTGCTGGGAGGCAAAGGCAGGGTAGATGGGCAGAGTGTGTTTGGCTGTGAAAGCGGTGTCAAGGGAAGGTGAGGACCAGCAACAGCTCTAAGCTCTTAGATGTAGCGTGTGTCAGAAATTGCTTGGGTGTTTGCACTTTGGGAGGTGGTCTGTGCCGATAGTGAGAGTGTGTTGGGAGTGCTGGGCGGCAAGGCAAAGGCAGATGGCCAGTGTGTGTTTGGCTGTGAAAGCGGTGTCAAGGGAAGGTGAGGACCAGCAACAGCTCTAAGCCCTTAGATGTAGCGTGTGTCAGAAATCGCTTGGGTGTTGGCATTTTGGGAGGTGGTCTGTGCCGCGAGTGAGAATGAGATTCAACCTGAGAATGTGTGTTGGGAGTGCTGGGAGGCAAAGCCAGGGTAGATGGGCAGAGTGTGTTTGGCTGTGAAAGCGGTGTCAAGGGAAGGTGAGGACCAGCAACAGCTCTAAGCCCTTAGGCCTATCGTAGGGGAGAAATGGCTTGGAGGTTTGCACTTTGGGAGGTGGTCTGTGCCGGGAGTGAGAGTGAGAGTGAGCCTGAGAATGTGTGTTGGGAGTGCTGGGAGTTGAGGCAAAGGCAGATGGGCAGAGTGTGTTTGTCTGTGAAAGCGGTGTCAAGAGAAGGTGAGGACCAGCAGCAGCTCTAAGCCCTTAAGCCTATCGTAGGGGAGAAATGGCTTGGACGTTTGCACTTTGGGAGGTGGTGTGTGCCGGGAGTGACAGTGAGATTGAGCCTGAGAATGTGTGTTGGGAGTGCTGGGAGGCAAAGCCAGGGTAGATGGGCAGAATGTGTTTGGCTGTGAAAGCGGTGTCAAGGGAAGGTTAGGACCAGCAACAGCTCTAACCCCTTAGATGTAGCGTATGTCAGAAATCGGTTGGGTGTTTGCACTTTGGGAGGTGGTCTGTGCCGATAGTGAGAGTGTGTTGGGAGTGGTGGGCGGCAAGGCAAAGGCAGATGGGCAGAGTGTGTTTGGCTGTGAAAGCGGTGTCAAGGGAAGGTGAGGACCAGCAACAGCTCTAAGGCCTTAGATGTAGCGTGTGTCAGAAATCGCTTGGGTATTTGCTCTTTGGGAAGTGGTGTGTGCCGGCAGTGATAGTGAGATTCAACCTGAGAATGTGTTTTGGGAGTGCTGGGAGGCAAAACCAGCGTAGATGGCCAGAGTGTGTTTGGCTGTGAAAGCGGTGTCAAGGGAAGGTGAGGACCAGCCACAGCTCTAAGCCCTTAGATGTAGCGTATGTCAGAAATCGGTTGGGTGTTTGCACTTTGGGAGGTGGTCTGTGCCAGGAGTGAGAGAGAGATTGAACTTGAGAATGTGTGTTGGGAGTGCTGGGAGGCAAGGGCAGCACAGATGGGCAGAGTGTGTTTGGCTGTGAAAGCGGTGTGAAGGGAAGGTGCGGACCAGCAACAGCTCTAAGCCCTTAGATGTAGCATGCGGCAGAAAATGCTAGGACGTTTGCACTTTGGGAGGTGTTGTGTGCCGGGAGTGAGAGTGAGATTGAACCTGAGAATGTGCGTTGAGAGTGCTGGGAGGCAAGGCAAAGGCAGATGGGCAGAGTGTGTTTTCCTGTGAAAGCGGTGTCAAGGGAAGGTGAGGACCAGCAACAGCTCTAAGCCCTTAGGCCTATCGTAGGGGAGAAATGGCTTGGAGGTTTGCACTTTGGGAGGTGGTCTGTGCCGGGAGTGAGAGTGAGATTGAGCCTGAGAATATGTTTTGGGAGTGATGGGAGGGAAAGCCAGGGTAGATGGGCAGAGTGTGTTTGTCTGTGAAAGCGGTGTCAAGGGAAGGTGAGGACCAGCAACAGCTCTAAGCCCTTAGGCCTATCGTAGGGGAGAAATGGCTTGGAGGTTTGCACTTTGGGAGGTGGTCTGTGCCGGGAGTGAGAGTGAGATTGAACCTGAGAATGTGTGTTGGGAGTGCTGGGAGGCAAGTTAAAGGCAGATGGCCAGAGTGTGTTTGGCTGTGAAAGCGGAGTCAAGGGAAGGTGAGGACCAGCAACAGCTCTAAGCCCTTAGATGTAGCGTGTGTCAGAAATCGCTTGGGTGTTGGCATTTTGGGAGGTGGTCTGTGCCGCGAGTGAGAATGAGATTCAACCTGAGAATGTGTGTTGGGAGTGCTGGGAGGCAAAGCCAGGGTAGATGGGCAGAGTGTGTTTGGCTGTGAAAGCGGTGTCAAGGGAAGGTGAGGACCAGCAACAGCTCTAAGTCCTTAGGCCTATCGTAGGGGTGAAATGGCTTGGAGGTTTGCACTTTGGGAGGTGGTGTGTGCCGGGAGTGAGAGTGAGAGTAAGCCTGAGAATGTGTGTTGGGAGTGCTGGGAGGCAAAACCAGCGTAGATGGCCAGAGTGTGTTTGGCTGTGAAAGCGGTGTCAAGGGAAGGTGAGGACCAGCCACAGCTCTAAGCCCTTAGATGTAGCGTATGTCAGAAATCGGTTGGGTGTTTGCACTTTGGGAGGTGGTCTGTGCCAGGAGTGAGAGTGAGATTCAACCTGAGAATGTGTGTTGGGAGTGCTGGGAGGCAAGGCAAAGGCGGATGGGCAGAGTGTGTTTGTCTGTGGAAGAGGTGTCAAGAGAAGGTGAGGACCAGCAACAGCTCTAAGCCCTTAAGCCTATCGCAGGGGAGAAATGGCTTGGACGTTTGCACTTTGGGAGGTGGGCTGTGCCGGGAGTGAGGGTGAGATTGAACTTGAGAATGTGTGTTGGGAGTGCTGGGAGGCAAGTTAAAGGCAGATGGCCAGAGTGTGTTTGGCTGTGAAAGCGGTGTCAAGGGAAGGTGAGGACCAGCAACAGCTCTAAGCCCTTAGATGTAGCGTATGTCAGAAATCGGTTGGGTGTTTGCACTTTGGGAGGTGGTCTGTGCCGGGAGTGAGAGTGAGATTGAGCCTGAGAATGTGTGTTGGGAGTGCTGGGAGGCAAAGGCAGGGTAGATGGGCAGAGTGTGTTTGGCTGTGAAAGCGGTGTCAAGGGAAGGTGAGGACCAGCAACAGCTCTAAGCTCTTAGATGTAGCGTGTGTCAGAAATTGCTTGGGTGTTTGCACTTTGGGAGGTGGTCTGTGCCGATAGTGAGAGTGTGTTGGGAGTGCTGGGCGGCAAGGCAAAGGCAGATGGCCAGTGTGTGTTTGGCTGTGAAAGCGGTGTCAAGGGAAGGTGAGGACCAGCAACAGCTCTAAGCCCTTAGATGTAGCGTGTGTCAGAAATCGCTTGGGTGTTGGCATTTTGGGAGGTGGTCTGTGCCGCGAGTGAGAATGAGATTCAACCTGAGAATGTGTGTTGGGAGTGCTGGGAGGCAAAGCCAGGGTAGATGGGCAGAGTGTGTTTGGCTGTGAAAGCGGTGTCAAGGGAAGGTGAGGACCAGCAACAGCTCTAAGCCCTTAGGCCTATCGTAGGGGAGAAATGGCTTGGAGGTTTGCAGTTTGGGAGGTGGTGTGTGCCGGGAGTGAGAGTGAGAGTGAGCCTGAGAATGTGTGTTGGGAGTGCTGGGAGTTGAGGCAAAGGCAGATGGGCAGAGTGTGTTTGTCTGTGAAAGCGGTGTCAAGAGAAGGTGAGGACCAGCAGCAGCTCTAAGCCCTTAAGCCTATCGTAGGGGAGAAATGGCTTGGACGTTTGCACTTTGGGAGGTGGTGTGTGCCGGGAGTGACAGTGAGATTGAGCCTGAGAATGTGTGTTGGGAGTGCTGGGAGGCAAAGCCAGGGTAGATGGGCAGAATGTGTTTGGCTGTGAAAGCGGTGTCAAGGGAAGGTTAGGACCAGCAACAGCTCTAACCCCTTAGATGTAGCGTATGTCAGAAATCGGTTGGGTGTTTGCACTATGGGAGGTGGTGTGTGCCGATAGTGAGAGTGTGTTGGGAGTGGTGGGCGGCAAGGCAAAGGCAGATGGGCAGAGTGTGTTTGGCTGTGAAAGCGGTGTCAAGGGAAGGTGAGGACCAGCAACAGCTCTAAGGCCTTAGATGTAGCGTGTGTCAGAAATCGCTTGGGTATTTGCTCTTTGGGAAGTGGTGTGTGCCGGCAGTGATAGTGAGATTCAACCTGAGAATGTGTTTTGGGAGTGCTGGGAGGCAAAACCAGCGTAGATGGCCAGAGTGTGTTTGGCTGTGAAAGCGGTGTCAAGGGAAGGTGAGGACCAGCCACAGCTCTAAGCCCTTAGATGTAGCGTATGTCAGAAATCGGTTGGGTGTTTGCACTTTGGGAGGTGGTCTGTGCCAGGAGTGAGAGAGAGATTGAACTTGAGAATGTGTGTTGGGAGTGCTGGGAGGCAAGGGCAGCACAGATGGGCAGAGTGTGTTTGGCTGTGAAAGCGGTGTGAAGGGAAGGTGCGGACCAGCAACAGCTCTAAGCCCTTAGATGTAGCATGCGGCAGAAAATGCTAGGACGTTTGCACTTTGGGAGGTGTTGTGTGCCGGGAGTGAGAGTGAGATTGAACCTGAGAATGTGCGTTGAGAGTGCTGGGAGGCAAGGCAAAGGCAGATGGGCAGAGTGTGTTTTCCTGTGAAAGCGGTGTCAAGGGAAGGTGAGGACCAGCAACAGCTCTAAGCCCTTAGGCCTATCGTAGGGGAGAAATGGCTTGGACGTTTGCACTTTGGGAGGTGGTCTGTGCCGGGAGTGAGAGTGAGATTGAGCCTGAGAATATGTTTTGGGAGTGATGGGAGGGAAAGCCAGGGTAGATGGGCAGAGTGTGTTTGTCTGTGAAAGCGGTGTCAAGGGAAGGTGAGGACCAGCAACAGCTCTAAGCCCTTAGGCCTATCGTAGGGGAGAAATGGCTTGGAGGTTTGCACTTTGGGAGGTGGTCTGTGCCGGGAGTGAGAGTGAGATTGAACCTGAGAATGTGTGTTGGGAGTGCTGGGAGGCAAGTTAAAGGCAGATGGGCAGAGTGTGTTTGGCTGTGAAAGCGGAGTCAAGGGAAGGTGAGGACCAGCAACAGCTCTAAGCCCTTAGATGTAGCGTGTGTCAGAAATCGCTTGGGTGTTGGCATTTTGGGAGGTGGTCTGTGCCGCGAGTGAGAATGAGATTCAACCTCAGAATGTGTGTTGGGAGTGCTGGGAGGCAAAGCCAGGGTAGATGGGCAGAGTGTGTTTGGCTGTGAAAGCGGTGTCAAGGGAAGGTGAGGACCAGCAACAGCTCTAAGCCCTTAGGCCTATCGTAGGGGAGAAATGGCTTGGAGGTTTGCAGTTTGGGAGGTGGTGTGTGCCGGGAGTGAGAGTGAGAGTGAGCCTGAGAATGTGTGTTGGGAGTGCTGGGAGTTGAGGCAAAGGCAGATGGGCAGAGTGTGTTTGTCTGTGAAAGCGGTGTCAAGAGAAGGTGAGGACCAGCAGCAGCTCTAAGCCCTTAAGCCTATCGTAGGGGAGAAATGGCTTGGACGTTTGCACTTTGGGAGGTGGTGTGTGCCGGGAGTGACAGTGAGATTGAGCCTGAGAATGTGTGTTGGGAGTGCTGGGAGGCAAAGGCAGGGTAGATGGGCAGAATGTGTTTGGCTGTGAAAGCGGTGTCAAGGGAAGGTGAAGACCAGCAACAGCTCTAACCCCTTAGATGTAGCGTATGTCAGAAATCGGTTGGGTGTTTGCACTTTGGGAGGTGGTCTGTGCCGGGAGTGAGAGTGAGAGTGAGCCTGAGAATGTGTGTTGGGAGTGCTGGGAGGCAAAGCCAGGGTAGATGGGCAGAGTGTGTTTGGCTGTGAAAGCGGTGTCAAGGGAAGGTGAGGACCAGCAACAGCTCTAAGCTCTTAGATGTAGCGTGTGTCAGAAATCGCTTGGAGGTTTGCACTTTGGGAGGTGGTCTGTGCCGATAGTGAGAGTGTATTGGGAGTGCTGGGCGGCAAGGCAAACGCAGATGGGCAGAGTGTGTTTGGCTGTGAAAGCGGTGTCAAGGGAAGGTGAGGACCAGCAACAGCTCTAAGGCCTTAGATGTAGTGTGTGTCAGAAATCGCTTGGGTATTTGCTCTTTGGGAAGTGGTCTTGCCGGCAGTGATAGTGAGATTCAACGTGAGAATGTGTTTTGGGAGTGCTGGGAGTCAAAACCAGCATAGATGGCCAGAGTGTGTTTGGCTGTGAAAGCGGTGTGAAGGGAAGGTGAGGACCAGCCACAGCTCTAAGCCCTTAGGCCTATCGTAGGGGAGAAATGGCTTGGACGTTTGCACTTTGGGAGGTGGTCTGTGCCGGGAGTGAGAGTGAGATTGAACCTGAGAATGTGTGTTGGGAGTGCTGGGAGGCAAGTTAAAGGCAGATGGCCAGAGTGTGTTTGGCTGTGAAAGCGGAGTCAAGGGAAGGTGAGGACCAGCAACAGCTCTAAGCCCTTAGATGTAGCGTGTGTCAGAAATCGCTTGGGTGTTGGCATTTTGGGAGGTGGTCTGTGCCGCGAGTGAGAATGAGATTCAACCTGAGAATGTGTGTTGGGAGTGCTGGGAGGCAAAGCCAGGGTAGATGGGCAGAGTGTGTTTGGCTGTGAAAGCGGTGTCAAGGGAAGGTGAGGACCAGCAACAGCTCTAAGTCCTTAGGCCTATCGTAGGGGTGAAATGGCTTGGAGGTTTGCACTTTGGGAGGTGGTGTGTGCCGGGAGTGAGAGTGAGAGTAAGCCTGAGAATGTGTGTTGGGAGTGCTGGGAGGCAAAACCAGCGTAGATGGCCAGAGTGTGTTTGTCTGTGAAAGCGGTGTCAAGGGAAGGTGAGGACCAGCCACAGCTCTAAGCCCTTAGATGTAGCGTATGTCAGAAATCGGTTGGGTGTTTGCACTTTGGGAGGTGGTCTGTGCCAGGAGTGAGAGTGAGATTCAACCTGAGAATGTGTGTTGGGAGTGCTGGGAGGCAAGGCAAAGGCGGATGGGCAGAGTGTGTTTGTCTGTGGAAGAGGTGTCAAGAGAAGGTGAGGACCAGCAACAGCTCTAAGCCCTTAAGCCTATCGCAGGGGAGAAATGGCTTGGACGTTTGCACTTTGGGAGGTGGGCTGTGCCGGGAGTGAGAGTGAGATTGAACTTGAGAATGTGTGTTGGGAGTGCTGGGAGGCAAGTTAAAGGCAGATGGCCAGAGTGTGTTTGGCTGTGAAAGCGGTGTCAAGGGAAGGTGAAGACCAGCAACAGCTCTAAGCCCTTAGATGTAGCGTATGTCAGAAATCGGTTGGGTGTTTGCACTTTGGGAGGTGGTCTGTGCCGGGAGTGAGAGTGAGATTGAGCCTGAGAATGTGTGTTGGGAGTGCTGGGAGGCAAAGGCAGGGTAGATGGGCAGAGTGTGTTTGGCTGTGAAAGCGGTGTCAAGGGAAGGTGAGGACCAGCAACAGCTCTAAGCTCTTAGATGTAGCGTGTGTCAGAAATTGCTTGGGTGTTTGCACTTTGGGAGGTGGTCTGTGCCGATAGTGAGAGTGTGTTGGGAGTGCTGGGCGGCAAGGCAAAGGCAGATGGCCAGTGTGTGTTTGGCTGTGAAAGCGGTGTCAAGGGAAGGTGAGGACCAGCAACAGCTCTAAGCCCTTAGATGTAGCGTGTGTCAGAAATCGCTTGGGTGTTGGCATTTTGGGAGGTGGTCTGTGCCGCGAGTGAGAATGAGATTCAACCTGAGAATGTGTGTTGGGAGTGCTGGGAGGCAAAGCCAGGGTAGATGGGCAGAGTGTGTTTGGCTGTGAAAGCGGTGTCAAGGGAAGGTGAGGACCAGCAACAGCTCTAAGCCCTTAGGCCTATCGTAGGGGAGAAATGGCTTGGAGGTTTGCAGTTTGGGAGGTGGTCTGTGCCGGGAGTGAGAGTGAGAGTGAGCCTGAGAATGTGTGTTGGGAGTGCTGGGAGTTGAGGCAAAGGCAGATTGGCAGAGTGTGTTTGTCTGTGAAAGCGGTGTCAAGAGAAGGTGAGGACCAGCAGCAGCTCTAAGCCCTTAAGCCTATCGTAGGGGAGAAATGGCTTGGACGTTTGCACTTTGGGAGGTGGTGTGTGCCGGGAGTGACAGTGAGATTGAGCCTGAGAATGTGTGTTGGGAGTGCTGGGAGGCAAAGCCAGGGTAGATGGGCAGAATGTGTTTGGCTGTGAAAGCGGTGTCAAGGGAAGGTTAGGACCAGCAACAGCTCTAACCCCTTAGATGTAGCGTATGTCAGAAATCGGTTGGGTGTTTGCACTATGGGAGGTGGTCTGTGCCGATAGTGAGAGTGTGTTGGGAGTGGTGGGCGGCAAGGCAAAGGCAGATGGGCAGAGTGTGTTTGGCTGTGAAAGCGGTGTCAAGGGAAGGTGAGGACCAGCAACAGCTCTAAGGCCTTAGATGTAGCGTGTGTCAGAAATCGCTTGGGTATTTGCTCTTTGGGAAGTGGTGTGTGCCGGCAGTGATAGTGAGATTCAACCTGAGAATGTGTTTTGGGAGTGCTGGGAGGCAAAACCAGCGTAGATGGCCAGAGTGTGTTTGGCTGTGAAAGCGGTGTCAAGGGAAGGTGAGGACCAGCCACAGCTCTAAGCCCTTAGATGTAGCGTATGTCAGAAATCGGTTGGGTGTTTGCACTTTGGGAGGTGGTCTGTGCCAGGAGTGAGAGAGAGATTGAACTTGAGAATGTGTGTTGGGAGTGCTGGGAGGCAAGGGCAGCACAGATGGGCAGAGTGTGTTTGGCTGTGAAAGCGGTGTGAAGGGAAGGTGCGGACCAGCAACAGCTCTAAGCCCTTAGATGTAGCATGCGGCAGAAAATGCTAGGACGTTTGCACTTTGGGAGGTGTTGTGTGCCGGGAGTGAGAGTGAGATTGAACCTGAGAATGTGCGTTGAGAGTGCTGGGAGGCAAGGCAAAGGCAGATGGGCAGAGTGTGTTTTCCTGTGAAAGCGGTGTCAAGGGAAGGTGAGGACCAGCAACAGCTCTAAGCCCTTAGGCCTATCGTAGGGGAGAAATGGCTTGGACGTTTGCACTTTGGGAGGTGGTCTGTGCCGGGAGTGAGAGTGAGATTGAGCCTGAGAATATGTTTTGGGAGTGATGGGAGGGAAAGCCAGGGTAGATGGGCAGAGTGTGTTTGTCTGTGAAAGCGGTGTCAAGGGAAGGTGAGGACCAGCAACAGCTCTAAGCCCTTAGGCCTATCGTAGGGGAGAAATGGCTTGGAGGTTTGCACTTTGGGAGGTGGTCTGTGCCGGGAGTGAGAGTGAGATTGAACCTGAGAATGTGTGTTGGGAGTGCTGGGAGGCAAGTTAAAGGCAGATGGCCAGAGTGTGTTTGGCTGTGAAAGCGGAGTCAAGGGAAGGTGAGGACCAGCAACAGCTCTAAGCCCTTAGATGTAGCGTGTGTCAGAAATCGCTTGGGTGTTGGCATTTTGGGAGGTGGTCTGTGCCGCGAGTGAGAATGAGATTCAACCTCAGAATGTGTGTTGGGAGTGCTGGGAGGCAAAGCCAGGGTAGATGGGCAGAGTGTGTTTGGCTGTGAAAGCGGTGTCAAGGGAAGGTGAGGACCAGCAACAGCTCTAAGCCCTTAGGCCTATCGTAGGGGAGAAATGGCTTGGAGGTTTGCAGTTTGGGAGGTGGTGTGTGCCGGGAGTGAGAGTGAGAGTGAGCCTGAGAATGTGTGTTGGGAGTGCTGGGAGTTGAGGCAAAGGCAGATGGGCAGAGTGTGTTTGTCTGTGAAAGCGGTGTCAAGAGAAGGTGAGGACCAGCAGCAGCTCTAAGCCCTTAAGCCTATCGTAGGGGAGAAATGGCTTGGACGTTTGCACTTTGGGAGGTGGTGTGTGCCGGGAGTGACAGTGAGATTGAGCCTGAGAATGTGTGTTGGGAGTGCTGGGAGGCAAAGGCAGGGTAGATGGGCAGAATGTGTTTGGCTGTGAAAGCGGTGTCAAGGGAAGGTGAAGACCAGCAACAGCTCTAACCCCTTAGATGTAGCGTATGTCAGAAATCGGTTGGGTGTTTGCACTTTGGGAGGTGGTCTGTGCCGGGAGTGAGAGTGAGAGTGAGCCTGAGAATGTGTGTTGGGAGTGCTGGGAGGCAAAGCCAGGGTAGATGGGCAGAGTGTGTTTGGCTGTGAAAGCGGTGTCAAGGGAAGGTGAGGACCAGCAACAGCTCTAAGCTCTTAGATGTAGCGTGTGTCAGAAATCGCTTGGAGGTTTGCACTTTGGGAGGTGGTCTGTGCCGATAGTGAGAGTGTGTTGGGAGTGGTGGGCGGCAAGGCAAAGGCAGATGGGCAGAGTGTGTTTGGCTGTGAAAGCGGTGTCAAGGGAAGGTGAGGACCAGCAACAGCTCTAAGGCCTTAGATGTAGTGTGTGTCAGAAATCGCTTGGGTATTTGCTCTTTGGGAAGTGGTCTTGCCGGCAGTGATAGTGAGATTCAACGTGAGAATGTGTTTTGGGAGTGCTGGGAGTCAAAACCAGCATAGATGGCCAGAGTGTGTTTGGCTGTGAAAGCGGTGTCAAGGGAAGGTGAGGACCAGCCACAGCTCTAAGCCCTTAGGCCTATCGTAGGGGAGAAATGGCTTGGACGTTTGCACTTGGGGAGGTGGTCTGTGCCGGGAGTGAGAGTGATAGTGAGCCTGAGAATATGTATTGGGAGTGCTGGGAGGGAAAGCCAGGGTAGATGGGCAGAGTGTGTTTGGCTGTGAAAGCGGTGTCAAGGGAAGGTGAGGACCAGCAACAGCTCTAAGCCCTTAGATGTAGCATGCGGTAGAAATCGCTTGGGTGTTTTGACTTTGTGAGGTGGTGTGTGCCGGGAGAGAGAGTGATTTTGGAGTGCTGGGAGGCAAGGCAAAGGCAGATGGGCAGAGTGTGTTTGGCTGTGAAAGCGGTGTCAAGAGAAGGTGAGGACCAGCAACAGCTCTAAGCCCTTAGGCCTATCGTATGGGAGAAATGGCTTGGAGGTTTGCACTTTGGGAGGTGGTGTGTGCCGGGAGTGAGAGTGAGATTGAACCTGAGAATGTGTTTTGGGAGTGCTGGGAGGCAAGTTAAAGGCAGATGGCCGGAGTGTGTTTGGCTGTGAAAGCGGAGTCAAGGGAAGGTGAGGACCAGCAACAGCTCTAAGCCCTTAGATGTAGCGTGTGTCAGAAATCGCTTGGGTGTTGGCATTTTGGGAGGTGGTCTGTGCCGCGAGTGAGAATGAGATTCAACCTGAGAATGTGTGTTGGGAGTGCTGGGAGGCAAAGCCAGGGTAGATGGGCAGAGTGTGTTTGGCTGTGAAAGCAGTGTCAAGGGAAGGTGAGGACCAGCAACAGCTCTAAGCCCTTAGGCCTATCGTAGGGGAGAAATGGCTTGGAGGTTTGCACTTTGGGAGGTGGTGTGTGCCGGGAGTGAGAGTGAGAGTGAGCCTGAGAATGTGTGTTGGGAGTGCTGGGAGTTGAGGCAAAGGCAGATGGGCAGAGTGTGTTTGTCTGTGAAAGCGGTGTCAAGAGAAGGTGAGGACCAGCAGCAGCTCTAAGCCCTTAAGCCTATCGTAGGGGAGAAATGGCTTGGACGTTTGCACTTTGGGAGGTGGTGTGTGCCGGGAGTGAGAGTGAGATTGAGCCTGAGAATGTGTGTTGGGAGTGCTGGGAGGCAAAGGCAGGGTAGATGGCCAGAGTGTGTTTGGCTGTGAAAGCGGTGTCAAGGGAAGGTGAGGACCAGCAACAGCTCTAAGCCCTTAGATGTAGCGTATGTCAGAAATCGGTTGGGTGTTTGCACTTTGGGAGGTGGTCTGTGCCGGGAGTGAGAGTGAGAGTGAGCCTGAGAATGTGTGTTGGGAGTGCTGGGAGGCAAAGCCAGGGTAGATGGGCAGAGTGTGTTTGGCTGTGAAAGCGGTGTCAAGGGAAGGTGAGGACCAGCAACAGCTCTAAGCTCTTAGATGTAGCGTGTGTCAGAAATCGCTTGGAGGTTTGCACTTTGGGAGGTGGTCTGTGCCGATAGTGAGAGTGTGTTGGGAGTGCTGGGCGGCAAGGCAAACGCAGATGGGCAGAGTGTGTTTGGCTGTGAAAGCGGTGTCAAGGGAAGGTGAGGACCAGCAACAGCTCTAAGGCCTTAGATGTAGTGTGTGTCAGAAATCGCTTGGGTATTTGCTCTTTGGGAAGTGGTCTTGCCGGCAGTGATAGTGAGATTCAACGTGAGAATGTGTTTTGGGAGTGCTGGGAGTCAAAACCAGCATAGATGGCCAGAGTGTGTTTGGCTGTGAAAGCGGTGTCAAGGGAAGGTGAGGACCAGCCACAGCTCTAAGCCCTTAGGCCTATCGTAGGGGAGAAATGGCTTGGACGTTTGCACTTGGGGAGGTGGTCTGTGCCGGGAGTGAGAGTGATAGTGAGCCTGAGAATATGTATTGGGAGTGCTGGGAGGGAAAGCCAGGGTAGATGGGCAGAGTGTGTTTGGCTGTGAAAGCGGTGTCAAGGGAAGGTGAGGACCAGCAACAGCTCTAAGCCCTTAGATGTAGCATGCGGTAGAAATCGCTTGGGTGTTTTGACTTTGTGAGGTGGTGTGTGCCGGGAGAGAGAGTGATTTTGGAGTGCTGGGAGGCAAGGCAAAGGCAGATGGGCAGAGTGTGTTTGGCTGTGAAAGCGGTGTCAAGAGAAGGTGAGGACCAGCAACAGCTCTAAGCCCTTAGGCCTATCGTATGGGAGAAATGGCTTGGAGGTTTGCACTTTGGGAGGTGGTGTGTGCCGGGAGTGAGATTGAACCTGAGAATGTGTGTTGGGAGTGCTGGGAGGCAAGTTAAAGGCAGATGGCCAGAGTGTGTTTGGCTGTGAAAGCGGAGTCAAGGGAAGGTGAGGACCAGCAACAGCTCTAAGCCCTTAGATGTAGCGTGTGTCAGAAATCGCTTGGGTGTTGGCATTTTGGGAGGTGGTCTGTGCCGCGAGTGAGAATGAGATTCAACCTGAGAATGTGTGTTGGGAGTGCTGGGAGGCAAAGCCAGGGTAGATGGGCAGAGTGTGTTTGGCTGTGAAAGCGGTGTCAAGGGAAGGTGAGGACCAGCAACAGCTCTAAGCCCTTAGGCCTATCGTAGGGGAGAAATGGCTTGGAGGTTTGCACTTTGGGAGGTGGTGTGTGCCGGGAGTGAGAGTGAGAGTGAGCCTGAGAATGTGTGTTGGGAGTGCTGGGAGTTGAGGCAAAGGCAGATTGGCAGAGTGTGTTTGTCTGTGAAAGCGGTGTCAAGAGAAGGTGAGGACCAGCAGCAGCTCTAAGCCCTTAAGCCTATCGTAGGGGAGAAATGGCTTGGACGTTTGCACTTTGGGAGGTGGTGTGTGCCGGGAGTGACAGTGAGATTGAGCCTGAGAATGTGTGTTGGGAGTGCTGGGAGGCAAAGCCAGGGTAGATGGGCAGAATGTGTTTGGCTGTGAAAGCGGTGTCAAGGGAAGGTGAGGACCAGCAACAGCTCTAACCCCTTAGATGTAGCGTATGTCAGAAATCGGTTGGGTGTTTGCACTTTGGGAGGTGGTCTGTGCCGATAGTGAGAGTGTGTTGGGAGTGGTGGGCGGCAAGGCAAAGGCAGATGGCCAGAGTGTGTTTGGCTGTGAAAGCGGTGTCAAGGGAAGGTGAGGACCAGCAACAGCTCTAAGGCCTTAGATGTAGCGTGTGTCATAAATCGCTTGGGTATTTGCTCTTTGGGAAGTGGTGTGTGCCGGCAGTGATAGTGAGATTCAACCTGAGAATGTGTTTTGGGAGTGCTGGGAGGCAAAACCAGCGTAGATGGCCAGAGTGTGTTTGGCTGTGAAAGCGGTGTCAAGGGAAGGTGAGGACCAGCCACAGCTCTAAGCCCTTAGATGTAGCGTATGTCAGAAATCGGTTGGGTGTTTGCACTTTGGGAGGTGGTCTGTGCCAGGAGTGAGAGAGAGATTGAACTTGAGAATGTGTGTTGGGAGTGCTGGGAGGCAAGGGCAGCACAGATGGGCAGAGTGTGTTTGGCTGTGAAAGCGGTGTGAAGGGAAGGTGCGGACCAGCAACAGCTCTAAGCCCTTAGATGTAGCATGCGGCAGAAAATGCTAGGACGTTTGCACTTTGGGAGGTGTTGTGTGCCGGGAGTGAGAGTGAGATTGAACCTGAGAATGTGCGTTGAGAGTGCTGGGAGGCAAGGCAAAGGCAGATGGGCAGAGTGTGTTTTCCTGTGAAAGCGGTGTCAAGGGAAGGTGAGGACCAGCAACAGCTCTAAGCCCTTAGGCCTATCGTAGGGGAGAAATGGCTTGGACGTTTGCACTTTGGGAGGTGGTCTGTGCCGGGAGTGAGAGTGAGATTGAGCCTGAGAATATGTTTTGGGAGTGATGGGAGGGAAAGCCAGGGTAGATGGGCAGAGTGTGTTTGTCTGTGAAAGCGGTGTCAAGGGAAGGTGAGGACCAGCAACAGCTCTAAGCCCTTAGGCCTATCGTAGGGGAGAAATGGCTTGGAGGTTTGCACTTTGGGAGGTGGTCTGTGCCGGGAGTGAGAGTGAGATTGAACCTGAGAATGTGTGTTGGGAGTGCTGGGAGGCAAGTTAAAGGCAGATGGCCAGAGTGTGTTTGGCTGTGAAAGCGGTGTCAAGGGAAGGTGAGGACCAGCCACAGCTCTAAGCCCTTAGATGTAGCGTATGTCAGAAATCGGTTGGGTGTTTGCACTTTGGGAGGTGGTCTGTGCCAGGAGTGAGAGTGAGATTCAACCTGAGAATGTGTGTTGGGAGTGCTGGGAGGCAAAGGCAGGGTAGATGGGCAGAGTGTGTTTGGCTGTGAAAGCGGTGTCAAGGGAAGGTGAGGACCAGCAACAGCTCTAAGCTCTTAGATGTAGCGTGTGTCAGAAATTGCTTGGGTGTTTGCACTTTGGGAGGTGGTCTGTGCCGATAGTGAGAGTGTGTTGGGAGTGCTGGGCGGCAAGGCAAAGGCAGATGGCCAGTGTGTGTTTGGCTGTGAAAGCGGTGTCAAGGGAAGGTGAGGACCAGCAACAGCTCTAAGCCCTTAGATGTAGCGTGTGTCAGAAATCGCTTGGGTGTTGGCATTTTGGGAGGTGGTCTGTGCCGCGAGTGAGAATGAGATTCAACCTGAGAATGTGTGTTGGGAGTGCTGGGAGGCAAAGCCAGGGTAGATGGGCAGAGTGTGTTTGGCTGTGAAAGCGGTGTCAAGGGAAGGTGAGGACCAGCAACAGCTCTAAGCCCTTAGGCCTATCGTAGGGGAGAAATGGCTTGGAGGTTTGCAGTTTGGGAGGTGGTGTGTGCCGGGAGTGAGAGTGAGAGTGAGCCTGAGAATGTGTGTTGGGAGTGCTGGGAGTTGAGGCAAAGGCAGATGGGCAGAGTGTGTTTGTCTGTGAAAGCGGTGTCAAGAGAAGGTGAGGACCAGCAGCAGCTCTAAGCCCTTAAGCCTATCGTAGGGGAGAAATGGCTTGGACGTTTGCACTTTGGGAGGTGGTGTGTGCCGGGAGTGACAGTGAGATTGAGCCTGAGAATGTGTGTTGGGAGTGCTGGGAGGCAAAGGCAGGGTAGATGGGCAGAATGTGTTTGGCTGTGAAAGCGGTGTCAAGGGAAGGTGAAGACCAGCAACAGCTCTAACCCCTTAGATGTAGCGTATGTCAGAAATCGGTTGGGTGTTTGCACTTTGGGAGGTGGTGTGTGCCGGGAGTGACAGTGAGATTGAGCCTGAGAATGTGTGTTGGGAGTGCTGGGAGGCAAAGGCAGGGTAGATGGGCAGAGTGTGTTTGGCTGTGAAAGCGGTGTCAAGGGAAGGTGAGGACCAGCAACAGCTCTAAGCTCTTAGATGTAGCGTGTGTCAGAAATCGCTTGGAGGTTTGCACTTTGGGAGGTGGTCTGTGCCGATAGTGAGAGTGTGTTGGGAGTGCTGGGCGGCAAGGCAAACGCAGATGGGCAGAGTGTGTTTGGCTGTGAAAGCGGTGTCAAGGGAAGGTGAGGACCAGCAACAGCTCTAAGGCCTTAGATGTAGTGTGTGTCAGAAATCGCTTGGGTATTTGCTCTTTGGGAAGTGGTCTTGCCGGCAGTGATAGTGAGATTCAACGTGAGAATGTGTTTTGGGAGTGCTGGGAGTCAAAACCAGCATAGATGGCCAGAGTGTGTTTGGCTGTGAAAGCGGTGTCAAGGGAAGGTGAGGACCAGCCACAGCTCTAAGCCCTTAGGCCTATCGTAGGGGAGAAATGGCTTGGACGTTTGCACTTGGGGAGGTGGTCTGTGCCGGGAGTGAGAGTGATAGTGAGCCTGAGAATATGTATTGGGAGTGCTGGGAGGGAAAGCCAGGGTAGATGGGCAGAGTGTGTTTGGCTGTGAAAGCGGTGTCAAGGGAAGGTGAGGACCAGCAACAGCTCTAAGCCCTTAGATGTAGCATGCGGTAGAAATCGCTTGGGTGTTTTGACTTTGTGAGGTGGTGTGTGCCGGGAGAGAGAGTGATTTTGGAGTGCTGGGAGGCAAGGCAAAGGCAGATGGGCAGAGTGTGTTTGGCTGTGAAAGCGGTGTCAAGAGAAGGTGAGGACCAGCAACAGCTCTAAGCCCTTAGGCCTATCGTATGGGAGAAATGGCTTGGAGGTTTGCACTTTGGGAGGTGGTGTGTGCCGGGAGTGAGAGTGAGATTGAACCTGAGAATGTGTGTTGGGAGTGCTGGGAGGCAAGTTAAAGGCAGATGGCCAGAGTGTGTTTGGCTGTGAAAGCGGAGTCAAGGGAAGGTGAGGACCAGCAACAGCTCTAAGCCCTTAGATGTAGCGTGTGTCAGAAATCGCTTGGGTGTTGGCATTTTGGGAGGTGGTCTGTGCCGCGAGTGAGAATGAGATTCAACCTGAGAATGTGTGTTGGGAGTGCTGGGAGGCAAAGCCAGGGTAGATGGGCAGAGTGTGTTTGGCTGTGAAAGCGGTGTCAAGGGAAGGTGAGGACCAGCAACAGCTCTAAGCCCTTAGGCCTATCGTAGGGGAGAAATGGCTTGGAGGTTTGCACTTTGGGAGGTGGTGTGTGCCGGGAGTGAGAGTGAGAGTGAGCCTGAGAATGTGTGTTGGGAGTGCTGGGAGTTGAGGCAAAGGCAGATTGGCAGAGTGTGTTTGTCTGTGAAAGCGGTGTCAAGAGAAGGTGAGGACCAGCAGCAGCTCTAAGCCCTTAAGCCTATCGTAGGGGAGAAATGGCTTGGACGTTTGCACTTTGGGAGGTGGTGTGTGCCGGGAGTGACAGTGAGATTGAGCCTGAGAATGTGTGTTGGGAGTGCTGGGAGGCAAAGCCAGGGTAGATGGGCAGAATGTGTTTGGCTGTGAAAGCGGTGTCAAGGGAAGGTTAGGACCAGCAACAGCTCTAACCCCTTAGATGTAGCGTATGTCAGAAATCGGTTGGGTGTTTGCACTATGGGAGGTGGTCTGTGCCGATAGTGAGAGTGTGTTGGGAGTGGTGGGCGGCAAGGCAAAGGCAGATGGCCAGAGTGTGTTTGGCTGTGAAAGCGGTGTCAAGGGAAGGTGAGGACCAGCAACAGCTCTAAGGCCTTAGATGTAGCGTGTGTCAGAAATCGCTTGGGTATTTGCTCTTTGGGAAGTGGTCTGTGCCGGCAGTGATAGTGAGATTCAACCTGAGAATGTGTTTTGGGAGTGCTGGGAGGCAAAACCAGCGTAGATGGCCAGAGTGTGTTTGGCTGTGAAAGCGGTGTCAAGGGAAGGTGAGGACCAGCCACAGCTCTAAGCCCTTAGATGTAGCGTATGTCAGAAATCGGTTGGGTGTTTGCACTTTGGGAGGTGGTCTGTGCCAGGAGTGAGAGAGAGATTGAACTTGAGAATGTGTGTTGGGAGTGCTGGGAGGCAAGGGCAGCACAGATGGGCAGAGTGTGTTTGGCTGTGAAAGCGGTGTGAAGGGAAGGTGCGGACCAGCAACAGCTCTAAGCCCTTAGATGTAGCATGAGGCAGAAAATGCTTGGACGTTTGCACTTTGGGAGGTGTTGTGTGCCGGGAGTGAGAGTGAGATTGAACCTGAGAATGTGCGTTGAGAGTGCTGGGAGGCAAGGCAAAGGCAGATGGGCAGAGTGTGTTTTCCTGTGAAAGCGGTGTCAAGGGAAGGTGAGGACAAGCAACAGCTCTAAGCCCTTAGGCCTATCGTAGGGGAGAAATGGCTTGGACGTTTGCACTTTGGGAGGTGTTGTGTGCCGGGAGTGAGAGTGATAGTGAGCCTGAGAATATGTTTTGGGAGTGATGGGAGGGAAAGCCAGGGTAGATGGGCAGAGTGTGTTTGGCTGTGAAAGCGGTGTCAAGGGAAGGTGAGGACCAGCAACAGCTCTAAGCCCTTAGGCCTATCGTAGGGGAGAAATGGCTTGGAGGTTTGCACTTTGGGAGGTGGTCTGTGCCGGGAGTGAGAGTGAGATTGAACCTGAGAATGTGTGTTGGGAGTGCTGGGAGGCAAGTTAAAGGCAGATGGCCAGAGTGTGTTTGGCTGTGAAAGCGGAGTCAAGGGACGGTGAGGACCAGCAACAGCTCTAAGCCCTTAGATGTAGCGTGTGTCAGAAATCGCTTGGGTGTTGGCATTTTGGGAGGTGGTCTGTGCCGCGAGTGAGAATGAGATTCAACCTGAGAATGTGTGTTGGGAGTGCTGGGAGGCAAAGCCAGGGTAGATGGGCAGAGTGTGTTTGGCTGTGAAAGCGGTGTCAAGGGAAGGTGAAGACCAGCAACAGCTCTAACCCCTTAGATGTAGCGTATGTCAGAAATCGGTTGGGTGTTTGCACTTTGGGAGGTGGTCTGTGCCGATAGTGAGAGTGTGTTTGGAGTGGTGGGCGGCAAGGCAAAGGCAGATGGGCAGAGTGTGTTTGGCTGTGAAAGCGGTGTCAAGGGAAGGTGAGGACCAGCAACAGCTCTAAGGCCTTAGATGTAGTGTGTGTCAGAAATCGCTTGGGTATTTGCTCTTTGGGAAGTGGTGTGTGCCGGCAGTGATAGTGAGATTCAACGTGAGAATGTGTTTTGGGAGTGCTGGGAGGCAAGTTAAAGGCAGATGGCCAGAGTGTGTTTGGCTGTGAAAGCGGAGTCAAGGGAAGGTGAGGACCAGCAACAGCTCTAAGGCCTTAGATGTAGCGTGTGTCAGAAATCGCTTGGGTGTTGGCATTTTGGGAGGTGGTCTGTGCCGCGAGTGAGAATGAGATTCAACCTGAGAATGTGTGTTGGGAGTGCTGGGAGGCAAAGCCAGGGTAGATGGGCAGAGTGTGTTTGGCTGTGAAAGCGGTGTCAAGGGAAGGTGAGGACCAGCAACAGCTCTAAGCCCTTAGGCCTATCGTATGGGAGAAATGGCTTGGAGGTTTGCACTTTGGGAGGTGGTCTGTGCCAGGAGTGAGAGTTAGAGTGAGCCTGACAATGTGTTTTGGGAGTGCTGGTAGTTGAGGCAAAGGCAGATGGGCAGAGTGTGTTTGTCTGTGAAAGCGGTGTCAAGAGAAGGTGAGGACCAGCAACAGCTCTAAGCCCTTAAGCCTATCGTAGGGGAGAAATGGCTTGGACGTTTGCACTTTGGGAGGTGGTCTGTGCCGGGAGTGAGAGTGAGAGTGAACCTGAGAATGTGTGTTGGGAGTGCTGGGAGGCAAGTTAAAGGCAGATGGCCAGAGTGTGTTTGTCTGTGAAAGCGGAGTCAAGGGAAGGTGAGGACCAGCAACAGCTCTAAGCCCTTAGATGTAGCGTGTGTCAGAAATCGCTTGGGTGTTTGCACTTTGGGAGGTGGTGTGTTCCAGGAGTGAGAGTGTGTTGGGAGTGGTGGGCGGCAAGGCAAAGGCAGATGGGCAGAGTGTGTTTGGCTGTGAAAGCGGTGTCAAGGGAAGGTGAGGACCAGCAACAGCTCTAAGGCCTTAGATGTAGCGTGTGTCAGAAATCGCTTGGGTATTTGCTCTTTGGGAAGTGGTGTGTGCCGGCAGTGATAGTGAGATTCAACCTGAGAATGTGTTTTGGGAGTGCTGGGAGGCAAAACCAGCGTAGATGGCCAGAGTGTGTTTGGCTGTGAAAGCGGTGTCAAGGGAAGGTGAGGACCAGCCACAGCTCTAAGCCCTTAGATGTAGCGTATGTCAGAAATCGGTTGGGTGTTTGCACTTTGGGAGGTGGTCTGTGCCAGGAGTGAGAGAGAGATTGAACTTGAGAATGTGTGTTGGGAGTGCTGGGAGGCAAGGGCAGCACAGATGGGCAGAGTGTGTTTGGCTGTGAAAGCGGTGTGAAGGGAAGGTGCGGACCAGCAACAGCTCTAAGCCCTTAGATGTAGCATGCGGCAGAAAATGCTAGGACGTTTGCACTTTGGGAGGTGTTGTGTGCCGGGAGTGAGAGTGAGATTGAACCTGAGAATGTGCGTTGAGAGTGCTGGGAGGCAAGGCAAAGGCAGATGGGCAGAGTGTGTTTTCCTGTGAAAGCGGTGTCAAGGGAAGGTGAGGACCAGCAACAGCTCTAAGCCCTTAGGCCTATCGTAGGGGAGAAATGGCTTGGACGTTTGCACTTTGGGAGGTGGTCTGTGCCGGGAGTGAGAGTGAGATTGAGCCTGAGAATATGTTTTGGGAGTGATGGGAGGGAAAGCCAGGGTAGATGGGCAGAGTGTGTTTGTCTGTGAAAGCGGTGTCAAGGGAAGGTGAGGACCAGCAACAGCTCTAAGCCCTTAGGCCTATCGTAGGGGAGAAATGGCTTGGAGGTTTGCACTTTGGGAGGTGGTCTGTGCCGGGAGTGATAGTGAGATTGAACCTGAGAATGTGTGTTGGGAGTGCTGGGAGGCAAGTTAAAGGCAGATGGCCAGAGTGTGTTTGGCTGTGAAAGCGGAGTCAAGGGAAGGTGAGGACCAGCAACAGCTCTAAGCCCTTATAGGTAGCATGTGTCAGAAATCGCTTGGGTGTTGGCATTTTGGGAGGTGGTCTGTGCCGCGAGTGAGAATGAGATTCAACCTGAGAATGTGTGTTGGGAGTGCTGGGAGGCAAAGCCAGGGTAGATGGGCAGAGTGTGTTTGGCTGTGAAAGCGGTGTCAAGGGAAGGTGAGGACCAGCAACAGCTCTAAGCCCTTAGGCCTATCGTAGGGGAGAAATGGCTTGGAGGTTTGCACACTGGGAGGTGGTCTGTGCTGGAAGTGAGAGTGAGATTCAACCTGAGAATGTGTGTTGGGAGTGCTGGGAGGCAAGGCAAAGGCGGATGGGCAGAGTGTGTTTGTCTGTGGAAGAGGTGTCAAGAGAAGGTGAGGACCAGCAACAGCTCTAAGCCCTTAAGCCTATCGCAGGGGAGAAATGGCTTGGACGTTTGCACTTTGGGAGGTGGGCTGTGCCGGGAGTGAGAGTGAGATTGAACTTGAGAATGTGTGTTGGGAGTGCTGGGAGGCAAGTTAAAGGCAGATGGCCAGAGTGTGTTTGGCTGTGAAAGCGGTGTCAAGGGAAGGTGAAGACCAGCAACAGCTCTAAGCCCTTAGATGTAGCGTATGTCAGAAATCGGTTGGGTGTTTGCACTTTGGGAGGTGGTCTGTGCCGGGAGTGAGAGTGAGATTGAGCCTGAGAATGTGTGTTGGGAGTGCTGGGAGGCAAAGGCAGGGTAGATGGGCAGAGTGTGTTTGGCTGTGAAAGCGGTGTCAAGGGAAGGTGAGGACCAGCAACAGCTCTAAGCTCTTAGATGTAGCGTGTGTCAGAAATTGCTTGGGTGTTTGCACTTTGGGAGGTGGTCTGTGCCGATAGTGAGAGTGTGTTGGGAGTGCTGGGCGGCAAGGCAAAGGCAGATGGCCAGTGTGTGTTTGGCTGTGAAAGCGGTGTCAAGGGAAGGTGAGGACCAGCAACAGCTCTAAGCCCTTAGATGTAGCGTGTGTCAGAAATCGCTTGGGTGTTGGCATTTTGGGAGGTGGTCTGTGCCGCGAGTGAGAATGAGATTCAACCTGAGAATGTGTGTTGGGAGTGCTGGGAGGCAAAGCCAGGGTAGATGGGCAGAGTGTGTTTGGCTGTGAAAGCGGTGTCAAGGGAAGGTGAGGACCAGCAACAGCTCTAAGCCCTTAGGCCTATCGTAGGGGAGAAATGGCTTGGAGGTTTGCACTTTGGGAGGTGGTGTGTGCCGGGAGTGAGAGTGAGAGTGAGCCTGAGAATGTGTGTTGGGAGTGCTGGGAGTTGAGGCAAAGGCAGATGGGCAGAGTGTGTTTGTCTGTGAAAGCGGTGTCAAGAGAAGGTGAGGACCAGCAGCAGCTCTAAGCCCTTAAGCCTATCGTAGGGGAGAAATGGCTTGGACGTTTGCACTTTGGGAGGTGGTGTGTGCCGGGAGTGACAGTGAGATTGAGCCTGAGAATGTGTGTTGGGAGTGCTGGGAGGCAAAGCCAGGGTAGATGGGCAGAATGTGTTTGGCTGTGAAAGCGGTGTCAAGGGAAGGTTAGGACCAGCAACAGCTCTAACCCCTTAGATGTAGCGTATGTCAGAAATCGGTTGGGTGTTTGCACTATGGGAGGTGGTGTGTGCCGATAGTGAGAGTGTGTTGGGAGTGGTGGGCGGCAAGGCAAAGGCAGATGGGCAGAGTGTGTTTGGCTGTGAAAGCGGTGTCAAGGGAAGGTGAGGACCAGCAACAGCTCTAAGGCCTTAGATGTAGCGTGTGTCAGAAATCGCTTGGGTATTTGCTCTTTGGGAAGTGGTGTGTGCCGGCAGTGATAGTGAGATTCAACCTGAGAATGTGTTTTGGGAGTGCTGGGAGGCAAAACCAGCGTAGATGGCCAGAGTGTGTTTGGCTGTGAAAGCGGTGTCAAGGGAAGGTGAGGACCAGCCACAGCTCTAAGCCCTTAGATGTAGCGTATGTCAGAAATCGGTTGGGTGTTTGCACTTTGGGAGGTGGTCTGTGCCAGGAGTGAGAGAGAGATTGAACTTGAGAATGTGTGTTGGGAGTGCTGGGAGGCAAGGGCAGCACAGATGGGCAGAGTGTGTTTGGCTGTGAAAGCGGTGTGAAGGGAAGGTGCGGACCAGCAACAGCTCTAAGCCCTTAGATGTAGCATGCGGCAGAAAATGCTAGGACGTTTGCACTTTGGGAGGTGTTGTGTGCCGGGAGTGAGAGTGAGATTGAACCTGAGAATGTGCGTTGAGAGTGCTGGGAGGCAAGGCAAAGGCAGATGGGCAGAGTGTGTTTTCCTGTGAAAGCGGTGTCAAGGGAAGGTGAGGACCAGCAACAGCTCTAAGCCCTTAGGCCTATCGTAGGGGAGAAATGGCTTGGACGTTTGCACTTTGGGAGGTGGTCTGTGCCGGGAGTGAGAGTGAGATTGAGCCTGAGAATATGTTTTGGGAGTGATGGGAGGGAAAGCCAGGGTAGATGGGCAGAGTGTGTTTGTCTGTGAAAGCGGTGTCAAGGGAAGGTGAGGACCAGCAACAGCTCTAAGCCCTTAGGCCTATCGTAGGGGAGAAATGGCTTGGAGGTTTGCACTTTGGGAGGTGGTCTGTGCCGGGAGTGAGAGTGAGAGTAAGCCTGAGAATGTGTGTTGGGAGTGCTGGGAGGCAAAACCAGCGTAGATGGCCAGAGTGTGTTTGGCTGTGAAAGCGGTGTCAAGGGAAGGTGAGGACCAGCCACAGCTCTAAGCCCTTAGATGTAGCGTATGTCAGAAATCGGTTGGGTGTTTGCACTTTGGGAGGTGGTCTGTGCCAGGAGTGAGAGTGAGATTCAACCTGAGAATGTGTGTTGGGAGTGCTGGGAGGCAAGGCAAAGGCGGATGGGCAGAGTGTGTTTGTCTGTGGAAGAGGTGTCAAGAGAAGGTGAGGACCAGCAACAGCTCTAAGCCCTTAAGCCTATCGCAGGGGAGAAATGGCTTGGACGTTTGCACTTTGGGAGGTGGGCTGTGCCGGGAGTGAGGGTGAGATTGAACTTGAGAATGTGTGTTGGGAGTGCTGGGAGGCAAGTTAAAGGCAGATGGCCAGAGTGTGTTTGGCTGTGAAAGCGGTGTCAAGGGAAGGTGAAGACCAGCAACAGCTCTAAGCCCTTAGATGTAGCGTATGTCAGAAATCGGTTGGGTGTTTGCACTTTGGGAGGTGGTCTGTGCCGGGAGTGAGAGTGAGATTGAGCCTGAGAATGTGTGTTGGGAGTGCTGGGAGGCAAAGGCAGGGTAGATGGGCAGAGTGTGTTTGGCTGTGAAAGCGGTGTCAAGGGAAGGTGAGGACCAGCAACAGCTCTAAGCTCTTAGATGTAGCGTGTGTCAGAAATTGCTTGGGTGTTTGCACTTTGGGAGGTGGTCTGTGCCGATAGTGAGAGTGTGTTGGGAGTGCTGGGCGGCAAGGCAAAGGCAGATGGCCAGTGTGTGTTTGGCTGTGAAAGCGGTGTCAAGGGAAGGTGAGGACCAGCAACAGCTCTAAGCCCTTAGATGTAGCGTGTGTCAGAAATCGCTTGGGTGTTGGCATTTTGGGAGGTGGTCTGTGCCGCGAGTGAGAATGAGATTCAACCTGAGAATGTGTGTTGGGAGTGCTGGGAGGCAAAGCCAGGGTAGATGGGCAGAGTGTGTTTGGCTGTGAAAGCGGTGTCAAGGGAAGGTGAGGACCAGCAACAGCTCTAAGCCCTTAGGCCTATCGTAGGGGAGAAATGGCTTGGAGGTTTGCACTTTGGGAGGTGGTGTGTGCCGGGAGTGAGAGTGAGAGTGAGCCTGAGAATGTGTGTTGGGAGTGCTGGGAGTTGAGGCAAAGGCAGATGGGCAGAGTGTGTTTGTCTGTGAAAGCGGTGTCAAGAGAAGGTGAGGACCAGCAGCAGCTCTAAGCCCTTAAGCCTATCGTAGGGGAGAAATGGCTTGGACGTTTGCACTTTGGGAGGTGGTGTGTGCCGGGAGTGACAGTGAGATTGAGCCTGAGAATGTGTGTTGGGAGTGCTGGGAGGCAAAGCCAGGGTAGATGGGCAGAATGTGTTTGGCTGTGAAAGCGGTGTCAAGGGAAGGTTAGGACCAGCAACAGCTCTAACCCCTTAGATGTAGCGTATGTCAGAAATCGGTTGGGTGTTTGCACTTTGGGAGGTGGTCTGTGCCGATAGTGAGAGTGTGTTGGGAGTGGTGGGCGGCAAGGCAAAGGCAGATGGGCAGAGTGTGTTTGGCTGTGAAAGCGGTGTCAAGGGAAGGTGAGGACCAGCAACAGCTCTAAGGCCTTAGATGTAGCGTGTGTCAGAAATCGCTTGGGTATTTGCTCTTTGGGAAGTGGTGTGTGCCGGCAGTGATAGTGAGATTCAACCTGAGAATGTGTTTTGGGAGTGCTGGGAGGCAAAACCAGCGTAGATGGCCAGAGTGTGTTTGGCTGTGAAAGCGGTGTCAAGGGAAGGTGAGGACCAGCCACAGCTCTAAGCCCTTAGATGTAGCGTATGTCAGAAATCGGTTGGGTGTTTGCACTTTGGGAGGTGGTCTGTGCCAGGAGTGAGAGAGAGATTGAACTTGAGAATGTGTGTTGGGAGTGCTGGGAGGCAAGGGCAGCACAGATGGGCAGAGTGTGTTTGGCTGTGAAAGCGGTGTGAAGGGAAGGTGCGGACCAGCAACAGCTCTAAGCCCTTAGATGTAGCATGCGGCAGAAAATGCTAGGACGTTTGCACTTTGGGAGGTGTTGTGTGCCGGGAGTGAGAGTGAGATTGAACCTGAGAATGTGCGTTGAGAGTGCTGGGAGGCAAGGCAAAGGCAGATGGGCAGAGTGTGTTTTCCTGTGAAAGCGGTGTCAAGGGAAGGTGAGGACCAGCAACAGCTCTAAGCCCTTAGGCCTATCGTAGGGGAGAAATGGCTTGGAGGTTTGCACTTTGGGAGGTGGTCTGTGCCGGGAGTGAGAGTGAGATTGAGCCTGAGAATATGTTTTGGGAGTGATGGGAGGGAAAGCCAGGGTAGATGGGCAGAGTGTGTTTGTCTGTGAAAGCGGTGTCAAGGGAAGGTGAGGACCAGCAACAGCTCTAAGCCCTTAGGCCTATCGTAGGGGAGAAATGGCTTGGAGGTTTGCACTTTGGGAGGTGGTCTGTGCCGGGAGTGAGAGTGAGATTGAACCTGAGAATGTGTGTTGGGAGTGCTGGGAGGCAAGTTAAAGGCAGATGGCCAGAGTGTGTTTGGCTGTGAAAGCGGAGTCAAGGGAAGGTGAGGACCAGCAACAGCTCTAAGCCCTTAGATGTAGCGTGTGTCAGAAATCGCTTGGGTGTTGGCATTTTGGGAGGTGGTCTGTGCCGCGAGTGAGAATGAGATTCAACCTGAGAATGTGTGTTGGGAGTGCTGGGAGGCAAAGCCAGGGTAGATGGGCAGAGTGTGTTTGGCTGTGAAAGCGGTGTCAAGGGAAGGTGAGGACCAGCAACAGCTCTAAGTCCTTAGGCCTATCGTAGGGGTGAAATGGCTTGGAGGTTTGCACTTTGGGAGGTGGTGTGTGCCGGGAGTGAGAGTGAGAGTAAGCCTGAGAATGTGTGTTGGGAGTGCTGGGAGGCAAAACCAGCGTAGATGGCCAGAGTGTGTTTGGCTGTGAAAGCGGTGTCAAGGGAAGGTGAGGACCAGCCACAGCTCTAAGCCCTTAGATGTAGCGTATGTCAGAAATCGGTTGGGTGTTTGCACTTTGGGAGGTGGTCTGTGCCAGGAGTGAGAGTGAGATTCAACCTGAGAATGTGTGTTGGGAGTGCTGGGAGGCAAGGCAAAGGCGGATGGGCAGAGTGTGTTTGTCTGTGGAAGAGGTGTCAAGAGAAGGTGAGGACCAGCAACAGCTCTAAGCCCTTAAGCCTATCGCAGGGGAGAAATGGCTTGGACGTTTGCACTTTGGGAGGTGGGCTGTGCCGGGAGTGAGGGTGAGATTGAACTTGAGAATGTGTGTTGGGAGTGCTGGGAGGCAAGTTAAAGGCAGATGGCCAGAGTGTGTTTGGCTGTGAAAGCGGTGTCAAGGGAAGGTGAAGACCAGCAACAGCTCTAAGCCCTTAGATGTAGCGTATGTCAGAAATCGGTTGGGTGTTTGCACTTTGGGAGGTGGTCTGTGCCGGGAGTGAGAGTGAGATTGAGCCTGAGAATGTGTGTTGGGAGTGCTGGGAGGCAAAGGCAGGGTAGATGGGCAGAGTGTGTTTGGCTGTGAAAGCGGTGTCAAGGGAAGGTGAGGACCAGCAACAGCTCTAAGCTCTTAGATGTAGCGTGTGTCAGAAATTGCTTGGGTGTTTGCACTTTGGGAGGTGGTCTGTGCCGATAGTGAGAGTGTGTTGGGAGTGCTGGGCGGCAAGGCAAAGGCAGATGGCCAGTGTGTGTTTGGCTGTGAAAGCGGTGTCAAGGGAAGGTGAGGACCAGCAACAGCTCTAAGCCCTTAGATGTAGCGTGTGTCAGAAATCGCTTGGGTGTTGGCATTTTGGGAGGTGGTCTGTGCCGCGAGTGAGAATGAGATTCAACCTGAGAATGTGTGTTGGGAGTGCTGGGAGGCAAAGCCAGGGTAGATGGGCAGAGTGTGTTTGGCTGTGAAAGCGGTGTCAAGGGAAGGTGAGGACCAGCAACAGCTCTAAGCCCTTAGGCCTATCGTAGGGGAGAAATGGCTTGGAGGTTTGCAGTTTGGGAGGTGGTGTGTGCCGGGAGTGAGAGTGAGAGTGAGCCTGAGAATGTGTGTTGGGAGTGCTGGGAGTTGAGGCAAAGGCAGATGGGCAGAGTGTGTTTGTCTGTGAAAGCGGTGTCAAGAGAAGGTGAGGACCAGCAGCAGCTCTAAGCCCTTAAGCCTATCGTAGGGGAGAAATGGCTTGGACGTTTGCACTTTGGGAGGTGGTGTGTGCCGGGAGTGACAGTGAGATTGAGCCTGAGAATGTGTGTTGGGAGTGCTGGGAGGCAAAGCCAGGGTAGATGGGCAGAATGTGTTTGGCTGTGAAAGCGGTGTCAAGGGAAGGTTAGGACCAGCAACAGCTCTAACCCCTTAGATGTAGCGTATGTCAGAAATCGGTTGGGTGTTTGCACTTTGGGAGGTGGTCTGTGCCGATAGTGAGAGTGTGTTGGGAGTGGTGGGCGGCAAGGCAAAGGCAGATGGGCAGAGTGTGTTTGGCTGTGAAAGCGGTGTCAAGGGAAGGTGAGGACCAGCAACAGCTCTAAGGCCTTAGATGTAGCGTGTGTCAGAAATCGCTTGGGTATTTGCTCTTTGGGAAGTGGTGTGTGCCGGCAGTGATAGTGAGATTCAACCTGAGAATGTGTTTTGGGAGTGCTGGGAGGCAAAACCAGCGTAGATGGCCAGAGTGTGTTTGGCTGTGAAAGCGGTGTCAAGGGAAGGTGAGGACCAGCCACAGCTCTAAGCCCTTAGATGTAGCGTATGTCAGAAATCGGTTGGGTGTTTGCACTTTGGGAGGTGGTCTGTGCCAGGAGTGAGAGAGAGATTGAACTTGAGAATGTGTGTTGGGAGTGCTGGGAGGCAAGGGCAGCACAGATGGGCAGAGTGTGTTTGGCTGTGAAAGCGGTGTGAAGGGAAGGTGCGGACCAGCAACAGCTCTAAGCCCTTAGATGTAGCATGCGGCAGAAAATGCTAGGACGTTTGCACTTTGGGAGGTGTTGTGTGCCGGGAGTGAGAGTGAGATTGAACCTGAGAATGTGCGTTGAGAGTGCTGGGAGGCAAGGCAAAGGCAGATGGGCAGAGTGTGTTTTCCTGTGAAAGCGGTGTCAAGGGAAGGTGAGGACCAGCAACAGCTCTAAGCCCTTAGGCCTATCGTAGGGGAGAAATGGCTTGGAGGTTTGCACTTTGGGAGGTGGTCTGTGCCGGGAGTGAGAGTGAGATTGAGCCTGAGAATATGTTTTGGGAGTGATGGGAGGGAAAGCCAGGGTAGATGGGCAGAGTGTGTTTGTCTGTGAAAGCGGTGTCAAGGGAAGGTGAGGACCAGCAACAGCTCTAAGCCCTTAGGCCTATCGTAGGGGAGAAATGGCTTGGAGGTTTGCACTTTGGGAGGTGGTCTGTGCCGGGAGTGAGAGTGAGATTGAACCTGAGAATGTGTGTTGGGAGTGCTGGGAGGCAAGTTAAAGGCAGATGGCCAGAGTGTGTTTGGCTGTGAAAGCGGAGTCAAGGGAAGGTGAGGACCAGCAACAGCTCTAAGCCCTTAGATGTAGCGTGTGTCAGAAATCGCTTGGGTGTTGGCATTTTGGGAGGTGGTCTGTGCCGCGAGTGAGAATGAGATTCAACCTGAGAATGTGTGTTGGGAGTGCTGGGAGGCAAAGCCAGGGTAGATGGGCAGAGTGTGTTTGGCTGTGAAAGCGGTGTCAAGGGAAGGTGAGGACCAGCAACAGCTCTAAGTCCTTAGGCCTATCGTAGGGGTGAAATGGCTTGGAGGTTTGCACTTTGGGAGGTGGTGTGTGCCGGGAGTGAGAGTGAGAGTAAGCCTGAGAATGTGTGTTGGGAGTGCTGGGAGGCAAAACCAGCGTAGATGGCCAGAGTGTGTTTGGCTGTGAAAGCGGTGTCAAGGGAAGGTGAGGACCAGCCACAGCTCTAAGCCCTTAGATGTAGCGTATGTCAGAAATCGGTTGGGTGTTTGCACTTTGGGAGGTGGTCTGTGCCAGGAGTGAGAGTGAGATTCAACCTGAGAATGTGTGTTGGGAGTGCTGGGAGGCAAGGCAAAGGCGGATGGGCAGAGTGTGTTTGTCTGTGGAAGAGGTGTCAAGAGAAGGTGAGGACCAGCAACAGCTCTAAGCCCTTAAGCCTATCGCAGGGGAGAAATGGCTTGGACGTTTGCACTTTGGGAGGTGGGCTGTGCCGGGAGTGAGGGTGAGATTGAACTTGAGAATGTGTGTTGGGAGTGCTGGGAGGCAAGTTAAAGGCAGATGGCCAGAGTGTGTTTGGCTGTGAAAGCGGTGTCAAGGGAAGGTGAAGACCAGCAACAGCTCTAAGCCCTTAGATGTAGCGTATGTCAGAAATCGGTTGGGTGTTTGCACTTTGGGAGGTGGTCTGTGCCGGGAGTGAGAGTGAGATTGAGCCTGAGAATGTGTGTTGGGAGTGCTGGGAGGCAAAGGCAGGGTAGATGGGCAGAGTGTGTTTGGCTGTGAAAGCGGTGTCAAGGGAAGGTGAGGACCAGCAACAGCTCTAAGCTCTTAGATGTAGCGTGTGTCAGAAATTGCTTGGGTGTTTGCACTTTGGGAGGTGGTCTGTGCCGATAGTGAGAGTGTGTTGGGAGTGCTGGGCGGCAAGGCAAAGGCAGATGGCCAGTGTGTGTTTGGCTGTGAAAGCGGTGTCAAGGGAAGGTGAGGACCAGCAACAGCTCTAAGCCCTTAGATGTAGCGTGTGTCAGAAATCGCTTGGGTGTTGGCATTTTGGGAGGTGGTCTGTGCCGCGAGTGAGAATGAGATTCAACCTGAGAATGTGTGTTGGGAGTGCTGGGAGGCAAAGCCAGGGTAGATGGGCAGAGTGTGTTTGGCTGTGAAAGCGGTGTCAAGGGAAGGTGAGGACCAGCAACAGCTCTAAGCCCTTAGGCCTATCGTAGGGGAGAAATGGCTTGGAGGTTTGCACTTTGGGAGGTGGTGTGTGCCGGGAGTGAGAGTGAGAGTGAGCCTGAGAATGTGTGTTGGGAGTGCTGGGAGTTGAGGCAAAGGCAGATGGGCAGAGTGTGTTTGTCTGTGAAAGCGGTGTCAAGAGAAGGTGAGGACCAGCAGCAGCTCTAAGCCCTTAAGCCTATCGTAGGGGAGAAATGGCTTGGACGTTTGCACTTTGGGAGGTGGTGTGTGCCGGGAGTGACAGTGAGATTGAGCCTGAGAATGTGTGTTGGGAGTGCTGGGAGGCAAAGCCAGGGTAGATGGGCAGAATGTGTTTGGCTGTGAAAGCGGTGTCAAGGGAAGGTTAGGACCAGCAACAGCTCTAACCCCTTAGATGTAGCGTATGTCAGAAATCGGTTGGGTGTTTGCACTATGGGAGGTGGTGTGTGCCGATAGTGAGAGTGTGTTGGGAGTGGTGGGCGGCAAGGCAAAGGCAGATGGGCAGAGTGTGTTTGGCTGTGAAAGCGGTGTCAAGGGAAGGTGAGGACCAGCAACAGCTCTAAGGCCTTAGATGTAGCGTGTGTCAGAAATCGCTTGGGTATTTGCTCTTTGGGAAGTGGTGTGTGCCGGCAGTGATAGTGAGATTCAACCTGAGAATGTGTTTTGGGAGTGCTGGGAGGCAAAACCAGCGTAGATGGCCAGAGTGTGTTTGGCTGTGAAAGCGGTGTCAAGGGAAGGTGAGGACCAGCCACAGCTCTAAGCCCTTAGATGTAGCGTATGTCAGAAATCGGTTGGGTGTTTGCACTTTGGGAGGTGGTCTGTGCCAGGAGTGAGAGAGAGATTGAACTTGAGAATGTGTGTTGGGAGTGCTGGGAGGCAAGGGCAGCACAGATGGGCAGAGTGTGTTTGGCTGTGAAAGCGGTGTGAAGGGAAGGTGCGGACCAGCAACAGCTCTAAGCCCTTAGATGTAGCATGCGGCAGAAAATGCTAGGACGTTTGCACTTTGGGAGGTGTTGTGTGCCGGGAGTGAGAGTGAGATTGAACCTGAGAATGTGCGTTGAGAGTGCTGGGAGGCAAGGCAAAGGCAGATGGGCAGAGTGTGTTTTCCTGTGAAAGCGGTGTCAAGGGAAGGTGAGGACCAGCAACAGCTCTAAGCCCTTAGGCCTATCGTAGGGGAGAAATGGCTTGGACGTTTGCACTTTGGGAGGTGGTCTGTGCCGGGAGTGAGAGTGAGATTGAGCCTGAGAATATGTTTTGGGAGTGATGGGAGGGAAAGCCAGGGTAGATGGGCAGAGTGTGTTTGTCTGTGAAAGCGGTGTCAAGGGAAGGTGAGGACCAGCAACAGCTCTAAGCCCTTAGGCCTATCGTAGGGGAGAAATGGCTTGGAGGTTTGCACTTTGGGAGGTGGTCTGTGCCGGGAGTGAGAGTGAGATTGAACCTGAGAATGTGTGTTGGGAGTGCTGGGAGGCAAGTTAAAGGCAGATGGGCAGAGTGTGTTTGGCTGTGAAAGCGGAGTCAAGGGAAGGTGAGGACCAGCAACAGCTCTAAGCCCTTAGATGTAGCGTGTGTCAGAAATCGCTTGGGTGTTGGCATTTTGGGAGGTGGTCTGTGCCGCGAGTGAGAATGAGATTCAACCTCAGAATGTGTGTTGGGAGTGCTGGGAGGCAAAGCCAGGGTAGATGGGCAGAGTGTGTTTGGCTGTGAAAGCGGTGTCAAGGGAAGGTGAGGACCAGCAACAGCTCTAAGCCCTTAGGCCTATCGTAGGGGAGAAATGGCTTGGAGGTTTGCAGTTTGGGAGGTGGTGTGTGCCGGGAGTGAGAGTGAGAGTGAGCCTGAGAATGTGTGTTGGGAGTGCTGGGAGTTGAGGCAAAGGCAGATGGGCAGAGTGTGTTTGTCTGTGAAAGCGGTGTCAAGAGAAGGTGAGGACCAGCAGCAGCTCTAAGCCCTTAAGCCTATCGTAGGGGAGAAATGGCTTGGACGTTTGCACTTTGGGAGGTGGTGTGTGCCGGGAGTGACAGTGAGATTGAGCCTGAGAATGTGTGTTGGGAGTGCTGGGAGGCAAAGGCAGGGTAGATGGGCAGAATGTGTTTGGCTGTGAAAGCGGTGTCAAGGGAAGGTGAAGACCAGCAACAGCTCTAACCCCTTAGATGTAGCGTATGTCAGAAATCGGTTGGGTGTTTGCACTTTGGGAGGTGGTCTGTGCCGGGAGTGAGAGTGAGAGTGAGCCTGAGAATGTGTGTTGGGAGTGCTGGGAGGCAAAGCCAGGGTAGATGGGCAGAGTGTGTTTGGCTGTGAAAGCGGTGTCAAGGGAAGGTGAGGACCAGCAACAGCTCTAAGGCCTTAGATGTAGTGTGTGTCAGAAATCGCTTGGGTATTTGCTCTTTGGGAAGTGGTCTTGCCGGCAGTGATAGTGAGATTCAACGTGAGAATGTGTTTTGGGAGTGCTGGGAGTCAAAACCAGCATAGATGGCCAGAGTGTGTTTGGCTGTGAAAGCGGTGTGAAGGGAAGGTGAGGACCAGCCACAGCTCTAAGCCCTTAGGCCTATCGTAGGGGAGAAATGGCTTGGACGTTTGCACTTTGGGAGGTGGTCTGTGCCGGGAGTGAGAGTGAGATTGAACCTGAGAATGTGTGTTGGGAGTGCTGGGAGGCAAGTTAAAGGCAGATGGCCAGAGTGTGTTTGGCTGTGAAAGCGGAGTCAAGGGAAGGTGAGGACCAGCAACAGCTCTAAGCCCTTAGATGTAGCGTATGTCAGAAATCGGTTGGGTGTTTGCACTTTGGGAGGTGGTCTGTGCCAGGAGTGAGAGTGAGATTCAACCTGAGAATGTGTGTTGGGAGTGCTGGGAGGCAAGGCAAAGGCGGATGGGCAGAGTGTGTTTGTCTGTGGAAGAGGTGTCAAGAGAAGGTGAGGACCAGCAACAGCTCTAAGCCCTTAAGCCTATCGCAGGGGAGAAATGGCTTGGACGTTTGCACTTTGGGAGGTGGGCTGTGCCGGGAGTGAGAGTGAGATTGAACTTGAGAATGTGTGTTGGGAGTGCTGGGAGGCAAGTTAAAGGCAGATGGCCAGAGTGTGTTTGGCTGTGAAAGCGGTGTCAAGGGAAGGTGAAGACCAGCAACAGCTCTAAGCCCTTAGATGTAGCGTATGTCAGAAATCGGTTGGGTGTTTGCACTTTGGGAGGTGGTCTGTGCCGGGAGTGAGAGTGAGATTGAGCCTGAGAATGTGTGTTGGGAGTGCTGGGAGGCAAAGGCAGGGTAGATGGGCAGAGTGTGTTTGGCTGTGAAAGCGGTGTCAAGGGAAGGTGAGGACCAGCAACAGCTCTAAGCTCTTAGATGTAGCGTGTGTCAGAAATTGCTTGGGTGTTTGCACTTTGGGAGGTGGTCTGTGCCGATAGTGAGAGTGTGTTGGGAGTGCTGGGCGGCAAGGCAAAGGCAGATGGCCAGTGTGTGTTTGGCTGTGAAAGCGGTGTCAAGGGAAGGTGAGGACCAGCAACAGCTCTAAGCCCTTAGATGTAGCGTGTGTCAGAAATCGCTTGGGTGTTGGCATTTTGGGAGGTGGTCTGTGCCGCGAGTGAGAATGAGATTCAACCTGAGAATGTGTGTTGGGAGTGCTGGGAGGCAAAGCCAGGGTAGATGGGCAGAGTGTGTTTGGCTGTGAAAGCGGTGTCAAGGGAAGGTGAGGACCAGCAACAGCTCTAAGCCCTTAGGCCTATCGTAGGGGAGAAATGGCTTGGAGGTTTGCACTTTGGGAGGTGGTGTGTGCCGGGAGTGAGAGTGAGAGTGAGCCTGAGAATGTGTGTTGGGAGTGCTGGGAGTTGAGGCAAAGGCAGATGGGCAGAGTGTGTTTGTCTGTGAAAGCGGTGTCAAGAGAAGGTGAGGACCAGCAGCAGCTCTAAGCCCTTAAGCCTATCGTAGGGGAGAAATGGCTTGGACGTTTGCACTTTGGGAGGTGGTGTGTGCCGGGAGTGACAGTGAGATTGAGCCTGAGAATGTGTGTTGGGAGTGCTGGGAGGCAAAGGCAGGGTAGATGGGCAGAATGTGTTTGGCTGTGAAAGCGGTGTCAAGGGAAGGTTAGGACCAGCAACAGCTCTAACCCCTTAGATGTAGCGTATGTCAGAAATCGGTTGGGTGTTTGCACTATGGGAGGTGGTGTGTGCCGATAGTGAGAGTGTGTTGGGAGTGGTGGGCGGCAAGGCAAAGGCAGATGGGCAGAGTGTGTTTGGCTGTGAAAGCGGTGTCAAGGGAAGGTGAGGACCAGCAACAGCTCTAAGGCCTTAGATGTAGCGTGTGTCAGAAATCGCTTGGGTATTTGCTCTTTGGGAAGTGGTGTGTGCCGGCAGTGATAGTGAGATTCAACCTGAGAATGTGTTTTGGGAGTGCTGGGAGGCAAAACCAGCGTAGATGGCCAGAGTGTGTTTGGCTGTGAAAGCGGTGTCAAGGGAAGGTGAGGACCAGCCACAGCTCTAAGCCCTTAGATGTAGCGTATGTCAGAAATCGGTTGGGTGTTTGCACTTTGGGAGGTGGTCTGTGCCAGGAGTGAGAGAGAGATTGAACTTGAGAATGTGTGTTGGGAGTGCTGGGAGGCAAGGGCAGCACAGATGGGCAGAGTGTGTTTGGCTGTGAAAGCGGTGTGAAGGGAAGGTGCGGACCAGCAACAGCTCTAAGCCCTTAGATGTAGCATGCGGCAGAAAATGCTAGGACGTTTGCACTTTGGGAGGTGTTGTGTGCCGGGAGTGAGAGTGAGATTGAACCTGAGAATGTGCGTTGAGAGTGCTGGGAGGCAAGGCAAAGGCAGATGGGCAGAGTGTGTTTTCCTGTGAAAGCGGTGTCAAGGGAAGGTGAGGACCAGCAACAGCTCTAAGCCCTTAGGCCTATCGTAGGGGAGAAATGGCTTGGACGTTTGCACTTTGGGAGGTGGTCTGTGCCGGGAGTGAGAGTGAGATTGAGCCTGAGAATATGTTTTGGGAGTGATGGGAGGGAAAGCCAGGGTAGATGGGCAGAGTGTGTTTGTCTGTGAAAGCGGTGTCAAGGGAAGGTGAGGACCAGCAACAGCTCTAAGCCCTTAGGCCTATCGTAGGGGAGAAATGGCTTGGAGGTTTGCACTTTGGGAGGTGGTCTGTGCCGGGAGTGAGAGTGAGATTGAACCTGAGAATGTGTGTTGGGAGTGCTGGGAGGCAAGTTAAAGGCAGATGGGCAGAGTGTGTTTGGCTGTGAAAGCGGAGTCAAGGGAAGGTGAGGACCAGCAACAGCTCTAAGCCCTTAGATGTAGCGTGTGTCAGAAATCGCTTGGGTGTTGGCATTTTGGGAGGTGGTCTGTGCCGCGAGTGAGAATGAGATTCAACCTCAGAATGTGTGTTGGGAGTGCTGGGAGGCAAAGCCAGGGTAGATGGGCAGAGTGTGTTTGGCTGTGAAAGCGGTGTCAAGGGAAGGTGAGGACCAGCAACAGCTCTAAGCCCTTAGGCCTATCGTAGGGGAGAAATGGCTTGGAGGTTTGCAGTTTGGGAGGTGGTGTGTGCCGGGAGTGAGAGTGAGAGTGAGCCTGAGAATGTGTGTTGGGAGTGCTGGGAGTTGAGGCAAAGGCAGATGGGCAGAGTGTGTTTGTCTGTGAAAGCGGTGTCAAGAGAAGGTGAGGACCAGCAGCAGCTCTAAGCCCTTAAGCCTATCGTAGGGGAGAAATGGCTTGGACGTTTGCACTTTGGGAGGTGGTGTGTGCCGGGAGTGACAGTGAGATTGAGCCTGAGAATGTGTGTTGGGAGTGCTGGGAGGCAAAGGCAGGGTAGATGGGCAGAATGTGTTTGGCTGTGAAAGCGGTGTCAAGGGAAGGTGAAGACCAGCAACAGCTCTAACCCCTTAGATGTAGCGTATGTCAGAAATCGGTTGGGTGTTTGCACTTTGGGAGGTGGTCTGTGCCGGGAGTGAGAGTGAGAGTGAGCCTGAGAATGTGTGTTGGGAGTGCTGGGAGGCAAAGCCAGGGTAGATGGGCAGAGTGTGTTTGGCTGTGAAAGCGGTGTCAAGGGAAGGTGAGGACCAGCAACAGCTCTAAGCTCTTAGATGTAGCGTGTGTCAGAAATCGCTTGGAGGTTTGCACTTTGGGAGGTGGTCTGTGCCGATAGTGAGAGTGTATTGGGAGTGCTGGGCGGCAAGGCAAACGCAGATGGGCAGAGTGTGTTTGGCTGTGAAAGCGGTGTCAAGGGAAGGTGAGGACCAGCAACAGCTCTAAGGCCTTAGATGTAGTGTGTGTCAGAAATCGCTTGGGTATTTGCTCTTTGGGAAGTGGTCTTGCCGGCAGTGATAGTGAGATTCAACGTGAGAATGTGTTTTGGGAGTGCTGGGAGTCAAAACCAGCATAGATGGCCAGAGTGTGTTTGGCTGTGACAGCGGTGTGAAGGGAAGGTGAGGACCAGCCACAGCTCTAAGCCCTTAGGCCTATCGTAGGGGAGAAATGGCTTGGACGTTTGCACTTTGGGAGGTGGTCTGTGCCGGGAGTGAGAGTGAGATTGAACCTGAGAATGTGTGTTGGGAGTGCTGGGAGGCAAGTTAAAGGCAGATGGCCAGAGTGTGTTTGGCTGTGAAAGCGGAGTCAAGGGAAGGTGAGGACCAGCAACAGCTCTAAGCCCTTAGATGTAGCGTGTGTCAGAAATCGCTTGGGTGTTGGCATTTTGGGAGGTGGTCTGTGCCGCGAGTGAGAATGAGATTCAACCTGAGAATGTGTGTTGGGAGTGCTGGGAGGCAAAGCCAGGGTAGATGGGCAGAGTGTGTTTGGCTGTGAAAGCGGTGTCAAGGGAAGGTGAGGACCAGCAACAGCTCTAAGTCCTTAGGCCTATCGTAGGGGTGAAATGGCTTGGAGGTTTGCACTTTGGGAGGTGGTGTGTGCCGGGAGTGAGAGTGAGAGTAAGCCTGAGAATGTGTGTTGGGAGTGCTGGGAGGCAAAACCAGCGTAGATGGCCAGAGTGTGTTTGTCTGTGAAAGCGGTGTCAAGGGAAGGTGAGGACCAGCCACAGCTCTAAGCCCTTAGATGTAGCGTATGTCAGAAATCGGTTGGGTGTTTGCACTTTGGGAGGTGGTCTGTGCCAGGAGTGAGAGTGAGATTCAACCTGAGAATGTGTGTTGGGAGTGCTGGGAGGCAAGGCAAAGGCGGATGGGCAGAGTGTGTTTGTCTGTGGAAGAGGTGTCAAGAGAAGGTGAGGACCAGCAACAGCTCTAAGCCCTTAAGCCTATCGCAGGGGAGAAATGGCTTGGACGTTTGCACTTTGGGAGGTGGGCTGTGCCGGGAGTGAGAGTGAGATTGAACTTGAGAATGTGTGTTGGGAGTGCTGGGAGGCAAGTTAAAGGCAGATGGCCAGAGTGTGTTTGGCTGTGAAAGCGGTGTCAAGGGAAGGTGAGGACCAGCAACAGCTCTAAGCCCTTAGATGTAGCGTGTGTCAGAAATCGCTTGGGTGTTGGCATTTTGGGAGGTGGTCTGTGCCGCGAGTGAGAATGAGATTCAACCTGAGAATGTGTGTTGGGAGTGCTGGGAGTTGAGGCAAAGGCAGATGGGTAGAGTGTGTTTGTCTGTGAAAGCGGTGTCAAGAGAAGGTGAGGACCAGCAGCAGCTCTAAGCCCTTAAGCCTATCGTAGGGGAGAAATGGCTTGGACGTTTGCACTTTGGGAGGTGGTGTGTGCCGGGAGTGACAGTGAGATTGAGCCTGAGAATGTGTGTTGGGAGTGCTGGGAGGCAAAGCCAGGGTAGATGGGCAGAATGTGTTTGGCTGTGAAAGCGGTGTCAAGGGAAGGTTAGGACCAGCAACAGCTCTAACCCCTTAGATGTAGCGTATGTCAGAAATCGGTTGGGTGTTTGCACTATGGGAGGTGGTCTGTGCCGATAGTGAGAGTGTGTTGGGAGTGGTGGGCGGCAAGGCAAAGGCAGATGGCCAGAGTGTGTTTGGCTGTGAAAGCGGTGTCAAGGGAAGGTGAGGACCAGCAACAGCTCTAAGGCCTTAGATGTAGCGTGTGTCAGAAATCGCTTGGGTATTTGCTCTTTGGGAAGTGGTGTGTGCCGGCAGTGATAGTGAGATTCAACCTGAGAATGTGTTTTGGGAGTGCTGGGAGGCAAAACCAGCGTAGATGGCCAGAGTGTGTTTGGCTGTGAAAGCGGTGTCAAGGGAAGGTGAGGACCAGCCACAGCTCTAAGCCCTTAGATGTAGCGTATGTCAGAAATCGGTTGGGTGTTTGCACTTTGGGAGGTGGTCTGTGCCAGGAGTGAGAGAGAGATTGAACTTGAGAATGTGTGTTGGGAGTGCTGGGAGGCAAGGGCAGCACAGATGGGCAGAGTGTGTTTGGCTGTGAAAGCGGTGTGAAGGGAAGGTGCGGACCAGCAACAGCTCTAAGCCCTTAGGCCTATCGTAGGGGAGAAATGGCTTGGACGTTTGCACTTTGGGAGGTGTTGTGTGCCGGGAGTGAGAGTGAGATTGAACCTGAGAATGTGCGTTGAGAGTGCTGGGAGGCAAGGCAAAGGCAGATGGGCAGAGTGTGTTTTCCTGTGAAAGCGGTGTCAAGGGAAGGTGAGGACCAGCAACAGCTCTAAGCCCTTAGGCCTATCGTAGGGGAGAAATGGCTTGGACGTTTGCACTTTGGGAGGTGGTCTGTGCCGGGAGTGAGAGTGAGATTGAGCCTGAGAATATGTTTTGGGAGTGATGGGAGGGAAAGCCAGGGTAGATGGGCAGAGTGTGTTTGTCTGTGAAAGCGGTGTCAAGGGAAGGTGAGGACCAGCAACAGCTCTAAGCCCTTAGGCCTATCGTAGGGGAGAAATGGCTTGGAGGTTTGCACTTTGGGAGGTGGTCTGTGCCGGGAGTGAGAGTGAGATTGAGCCTGAGAATGTGTGTTGGGAGTGCTGGGAGGCAAGTTAAAGGCAGATGGCCAGAGTGTGTTTGTCTGTGAAAGCGGAGTCAAGGGAAGGTGAGGACCAGCAACAGCTCTAAGCCCTTAGATGTAGCGTGTGTCAGAAATCGCTTGGGTGTTGGCATTTTGGGAGGTGGTCTGTGCCGCGAGTGAGAATGAGATTCAACCTGAGAATGTGTGTTGGGAGTGCTGGGAGGCAAAGCCAGGGTAGATGGGCAGAGTGTGTTTGGCTGTGAAAGCGGTGTCAAGGGAAGGTGAGGACCAGCAACAGCTCTAAGTCCTTAGGCCTATCGTAGGGGTGAAATGGCTTGGAGGTTTGCACTTTGGGAGGTGGTGTGTGCCGGGAGTGAGAGTGAGAGTAAGCCTGAGAATGTGTGTTGGGAGTGCTGGGAGGCAAAACCAGCGTAGATGGGCAGAGTGTGTTTGGCTGTGAAAGCGGTGTCAAGGGAAGGTGAGGACCAGCCACAGCTCTAAGCCCTTAGATGTAGCGTATGTCAGAAATCGGTTGGGTGTTTGCACTTTGGGAGGTGGTCTGTGCCAGGAGTGAGAGAGAGATTGAACTTGAGAATGTGTCTTGGGAGTGCTGGGAGGCAAGGGCAGCACAGATGGTCAGAGTGTGTTTGGCTGTGAAAGCGGTGTGAAGGGAAGGTGCGGACCAGCAACAGCTCTAAGCCCTTAGGCCTATCGTAGGGGAGAAATGGCTTGGACGTTTGCACTTTGGGAGGTGGTGTGTGCCGGGAGTGAGAGTGAGATTGAGCCTGAGAATGTGTGTTGGGAGTGCTGGGAGGCAAAGGCAGGGTAGATGGGCAGAGTGTGTTTGGCTGTGAAAGCGGTGTCAAGGGAAGGTGAAGACCAGCAACAGCTCTAAGCCCTTAGATGTAGCGTATGTCAGAAATCGGTTGGGTGTTTGCACTTTGGGAGGTGGTCTGTGCCGGGAGTGAGAGTGAGAGTGAGCCTGAGAATGTGTGTTGGGAGTGCTGGGAGGCAAAGCCAGGGTAGATGGCCAGAGTGTGTTTGGCTGTGAAAGCGGTGTCAAGGGAAGGTGAGGACCAGCAACAGCTCTAAGCTCTTAGATGTAGAGTGTGTCAGAAATCGCTTGGAGGTTTGCACTTTGGGAGGTGGTCTGTGCCGATAGTGAGAGTGTGTTGGGAGTGGTGGGCGGCAAGGCAAACGCAGATGGGCAGAGTGTGTTTGGCTGTGAAAGCGGTGTCAAGGGAAGGTGAGGACCAGCAACAGCTCTAAGGCCTTAGATGTAGTGTGTGTCAGAAATCGCTTGGGTATTTGCTCTTTGGGAAGTGGTCTGTGCCGGCAGTGATAGTGAGATTCAACGTGAGAATGTGTTTTGGGAGTGCTGGGAGTCAAAACCAGCATAGATGGCCAGAGTGTGTTTGGCTGTGACAGCGGTGTCAAGGGAAGGTGAGGACCAGCCACAGCTCTAAGCCCTTAGGCCTATCGTAGGGGAGAAATGGCTTGGACGTTTGCACTTGGGGAGGTGGTGTGTGCCGGGAGTGAGAGTGATAGTGAGCCTGAGAATATGTATTGGGAGTGCTGGGAGGGAAAGCCAGGGTAGATGGGCAGAGTGTGTTTGGCTGTGAAAGCGCTGTCAAGGGAAGGTGAGGACCAGCAACAGCTCTAAGCCCTTAGATGTAGCATGCGGCAGAAATCGCTTGGGTGTTTTGACTTTGTGAGGTGGTGTGTGCCGGGAGAGAGAGTGATTTTGGAGTGCTGGGAGGCAAGGCAAAGGCAGATGGGCAGAGTGTGTTTGGCTGTGAAAGCGGTGTCAAGAGAAGGTGAGGACCAGCAACAGCTCGAAGCCCTTAGGCCTATCGTATGGGAGAAATGGCTTGGAGGTTTGCACTTTGGGAGGTGGTCTGTGCCGGGAGTGAGAGTGTGTTTGGAGTGGTGGGCGGCAAGGCAAAGGCACATGGGCAGAGTGTGTTTGGCTGTGAAAGCGGTGTCAAGGGAAGGTGAGGACCAGCAACAGCTCTAAGGCCTTAGATGTAGTGTGTGTCAGAAATTGCTTGGGTATTTGCTCTTTGGGAAGTGGTGTGTGCCGGCAGTGATAGTGAGATTCAACGTGAGAATGTGTTTTGGGAGTGCTGGGAGGCAAGTTAAAGGCAGATGGCCAGAGTGTGTTTGGCTGTGAAAGCGGAGTCAAGGGAAGGTGAGGACCAGCAACAGCTCTAAGCCCTTAGATGTAGCGTGTGTCAGAAATCGCTTGGGTGTTGGCATTTTGGGAGGTGGTCTGTGCCGCGAGTGAGAATGAGATTCAACCTGAGAATGTGTGTTGGGAGTGCTGGGAGGCAACGGCAGGGTAGATGGCCAGAGTGTGTTTGGCTGTGAAAGCGGTGTCAAGGGAAGGTGAGGACCAGCAACAGCTCTAAGCCCTTAGGCCTATCGTATGGGAGAAATGGCTTGGAGGTTTGCAGTTTGGGAGGTGGTCTGTGCCGGGAGTGAGAGTGAGAGTGAGCCTGACAATGTGTTTTGGGAGTGCTGGTAGTTGAGGCAAAGGCAGATGGGCAGAGTGTGTTTGTCTGTGAAAGCGGTGTCAAGAGAAGGTGAGGACCAGCAGCAGCTCTAAGCCCTTAAGCCTATCGTAGGGGAGAAATGGCTTGGACGTTTGCACTTTGGGAGGTGGTCTGTGCCGGGAGTGAGAGTGAGAGTGAACCTGAGAATGTGTGTTGGGAGTGCTGGGAGGCAAGTTAAAGGCAGATGGCCAGAGTGTGTTTGGCTGTGAAAGCGGAGTCAAGGGAAGGTGAGGACCAGCAACAGCTCTAAGCCCTTAGATGTAGCGTGTGTCAGAAATCGCTTGGGTGTTTGCACTTTGGGAGGTGGTGTGTTCCAGGAGTGAGAGTGTGTTGGGAGTGGTGGGCGGCAAGGCAAAGGCAGTTGGCCAGAGTGTGTTTGACTGTGAAAGCGGTGTCAAGGGAAGGTGAGGACCAGCAACAGCTCTAAGCCCTTAGATGTAGCATGCGGCAGAAATCGCTTGGGTGTTTTGACTTTGGGAGGTGGTGTGTGCCGGGAGAGAGAGTGATTTGGGAGTGCTGGGAGGCAAGGCAAAGGCAGATGGGCAGAGTGTGTTTGGCTGTGAAAGCGGTGTCAAGGGAAGGTGAGGACCAGCAACAGCTCTAAGGCCTTAGATGTAGTGTGTGTCAGAAATCGCTTGGGTATTTGCTCTTTGGGAAGTGGTGTGTGCCGGAAGTGATAGTGAGATTCAACGTGAGAATGTGTTTTGGGAGTGCTGGGAGGCAAGTTAAAGGCAGATGGGCAGAGTGTGTTTGGCTGTGAAAGCGGAGTCAAGGGAAGGTGAGGACCAGCAACAGCTCTAAGCCCTTAGGCCTATCGTAGGGGAGAAATGGCTTGGACGTTTGCACTTTGGGAGGTTGTGTGTGTCGGGATTGAGAGTGAGATTGAGCCTGAGAATATGTATTGGGAGTGCTGGGAGGCAAAGGCAGGGTAGATGGGCAGAGTGTGCTTGGCTGTGAAAGCGGTGTCAAGGGAAGGTGAGGACCAGCAACAGCTCTAAGCTCTTAGATGTATCATGTGTCAGAAATCGCTTGGGTGTTTGCACTTTGGGAGGTGGTCTGTGCTGGGAGTGAGAGTGAGAGCGTGACTGTGCCTGAGAATGTGTGTTGGGAGTGCTGGGAGGCAAGGGCAGCACAGATGGGCAGAGTGGGTTTGGCTGTGAAAGCGGTGTCAAGGGAAGGTGAGGACCAGCAACAGCTCTAAGCCCTTAGATGTAGCATGTGGCAGAAATAGCTTGGGTGTTTTGACTTTGTGAGGTGGTGTGTGCCGGGAGAGAGAGTGATTTGGGAGTGCTGGGAGGCAAGGCAAAGGCAGATGGGCAGAGTGTGTTTGGCTGTGAAAGCGGTGTCAAGAGAAGGTGAGGACCAGCAACAGCTCGAAGCCCTTAGGCCTATCGTATGGGAGAAATGGCTTGGAGGTTTGCACTTTGGGAGGTGGTGTGTGCCGGGAGTGAGAGTGAGAGTGAGCCTGAGAATGTGTGTTGGGAGTGCTGGGAGTTGAGGCAAAGGCAGATGGGCAGAGTGTGTTTGTCTGTGAAAGCGGTGTCAAGAGAAGGTGAGGACCAGCAGCAGCTCTAAGCCCTTAAGCCTATCGTAGGGGAGAAATGGCTTGGACGTTTGCACTTTGGGAGGTGGTGTGTGCCGGGAGTGACAGTGAGATTGAGCCTGAGAATGTGTGTTGGGAGTGCTGGGAGGCAAAGCCAGGGTAGATGGGCAGAATGTGTTTGGCTGTGAAAGCGGTGTCAAGGGAAGGTTAGGACCAGCAACAGCTCTAACCCCTTAGATGTAGCGTATGTCAGAAATCGGTTGGGTGTTTGCACTTTGGGAGGTGGTCTGTGCGATAGTGAGAGTGTGTTGGGAGTGGTGGGCGGCAAGGCAAAGGCAGATGGCCAGAGTGTGTTTGGCTGTGAAAGCGGTGTCAAGGGAAGGTGAGGACCAGCAACAGCTCTAAGGCCTTAGATGTAGCGTGTGTCAGAAATCGCTTGGGTATTTGCTCTTTGGGAAGTGGTGTGTGCCGGCAGTGATAGTGAGATTCAACCTGAGAATGTGTTTTGGGAGTGCTGGGAGGCAAAACCAGCGTAGATGGCCAGAGTGTGTTTGGCTGTGAAAGCGGTGTCAAGGGAAGGTGAGGACCAGCCACAGCTCTAAGCCCTTAGATGTAGCGTATGTCAGAAATCGGTTGGGTGTTTGCACTTTGGGAGGTGGTCTGTGCCAGGAGTGAGAGAGAGATTGAACTTGAGAATGTGTGTTGGGAGTGCTGGGAGGCAAGGGCAGCACAGATGGGCAGAGTGTGTTTGGCTGTGAAAGCGGTGTGAAGGGAAGGTGCGGACCAGCAACAGCTCTAAGCCCTTAGATGTAGCATGCGGCAGAAAATGCTAGGACGTTTGCACTTTGGGAGGTGTTGTGTGCCGGGAGTGAGAGTGAGATTGAACCTGAGAATGTGCGTTGAGAGTGCTGGGAGGCAAGGCAAAGGCAGATGGGCAGAGTGTGTTTTCCTGTGAAAGCGGTGTCAAGGGAAGGTGAGGACCAGCAACAGCTCTAAGCCCTTAGGCCTATCGTAGGGGAGAAATGGCTTGGACGTTTGCACTTTGGGAGGTGGTCTGTGCCGGGAGTGAGAGTGAGATTGAGCCTGAGAATATGTTTTGGGAGTGATGGGAGGGAAAGCCAGGGTAGATGGGCAGAGTGTGTTTGTCTGTGAAAGCGGTGTCAAGGGAAGGTGAGGACCAGCAACAGCTCTAAGCCCTTAGATGTAGCGTGTGTCAGAAATCGCTTGGGTGTTGGCATTTTGGGAGGTGGTCTGTGCCGCGAGTGAGAATGAGATTCAACCTGAGAATGTGTGTTGGGAGTGCTGGGAGGCAAAGCCAGGGTAGATGGGCAGAGTGTGTTTGGCTGTGAAAGCGGTGTCAAGGGAAGGTGAGGACCAGCAACAGCTCTAAGTCCTTAGGCCTATCGTAGGGGTGAAATGGCTTGGAGGTTTGCACTTTGGGAGGTGGTGTGTGCCGGGAGTGAGAGTGAGAGTAAGCCTGAGAATGTGTGTTGGGAGTGCTGGGAGGCAAAACCAGCGTAGATGGCCAGAGTGTGTTTGTCTGTGAAAGCGGTGTCAAGGGAAGGTGAGGACCAGCCACAGCTCTAAGCCCTTAGATGTAGCGTATGTCAGAAATCGGTTGGGTGTTTGCACTTTGGGAGGTGGTCTGTGCCAGGAGTGAGAGTGAGATTCAACCTGAGAATGTGTGTTGGGAGTGCTGGGAGGCAAGGCAAAGGCGGATGGGCAGAGTGTGTTTGTCTGTGGAAGAGGTGTCAAGAGAAGGTGAGGACCAGCAACAGCTCTAAGCCCTTAAGCCTATCGCAGGGGAGAAATGGCTTGGACGTTTGCACTTTGGGAGGTGGGCTGTGCCGGGAGTGAGAGTGAGATTGAACTTGAGAATGTGTGTTGGGAGTGCTGGGAGGCAAGTTAAAGGCAGATGGCCAGAGTGTGTTTGGCTGTGAAAGCGGTGTCAAGGGAAGGTGAAGACCAGCAACAGCTCTAAGCCCTTAGATGTAGCGTATGTCAGAAATCGGTTGGGTGTTTGCACTTTGGGAGGTGGTCTGTGCCGGGAGTGAGAGTGAGATTGAGCCTGAGAATGTGTGTTGGGAGTGCTGGGAGGCAAAGGCAGGGTAGATGGGCAGAGTGTGTTTGGCTGTGAAAGCGGTGTCAAGGGAAGGTGAGGACCAGCAACAGCTCTAAGCCCTTAGATGTAGCGTGTGTCAGAAATCGCTTGGGTGTTGGCATTTTGGGAGGTGGTCTGTGCCGCGAGTGAGAATGAGATTCAACCTGAGAATGTGTGTTGGGAGTGCTGGGAGGCAAAGCCAGGGTAGATGGGCAGAGTGTGTTTGGCTGTGAAAGCGGTGTCAAGGGAAGGTGAGGACCAGCAACAGCTCTAAGCCCTTAGGCCTATCGTAGGGGAGAAATGGCTTGGAGGTTTGCACTGTGGGAGGTGGTGTGTGCCGGGAGTGAGAGTGAGAGTGAGCCTGAGAATGTGTGTTGGGAGTGCTGGGAGTTGAGGCAAAGGCAGATTGGCAGAGTGTGTTTGTCTGTGAAAGCGGTGTCAAGAGAAGGTGAGGACCAGCAGCAGCTCTAAGCCCTTAAGCCTATCGTAGGGGAGAAATGGCTTGGACGTTTGCACTTTGGGAGGTGGTGTGTGCCGGGAGTGACAGTGAGATTGAGCCTGAGAATGTGTGTTGGGAGTGCTGGGAGGCAAAGCCAGGGTAGATGGGCAGAATGTGTTTGGCTGTGAAAGCGGTGTCAAGGGAAGGTTAGGACCAGCAACAGCTCTAACCCCTTAGATGTAGCGTATGTCAGAAATCGGTTGGGTGTTTGCACTATGGGAGGTGGTCTGTGCCGATAGTGAGAGTGTGTTGGGAGTGGTGGGCGGCAAGGCAAAGGCAGATGGGCAGAGTGTGTTTGGCTGTGAAAGCGGTGTCAAGGGAAGGTGAGGACCAGCAACAGCTCTAAGGCCTTAGATGTAGCGTGTGTCAGAAATCGCTTGGGTATTTGCTCTTTGGGAAGTGGTGTGTGCCGGCAGTGATAGTGAGATTCAACCTGAGAATGTGTTTTGGGAGTGCTGGGAGGCAAAACCAGCGTAGATGGCCAGAGTGTGTTTGGCTGTGAAAGCGGTGTCAAGGGAAGGTGAGGACCAGCCACAGCTCTAAGCCCTTAGATGTAGCGTATGTCAGAAATCGGTTGGGTGTTTGCACTTTGGGAGGTGGTCTGTGCCAGGAGTGAGAGAGAGATTGAACTTGAGAATGTGTGTTGGGAGTGCTGGGAGGCAAGGGCAGCACAGATGGGCAGAGTGTGTTTGGCTGTGAAAGCGGTGTGAAGGGAAGGTGCGGACCAGCAACAGCTCTAAGCCCTTAGATGTAGCATGAGGCAGAAAATGCTTGGACGTTTGCACTTTGGGAGGTGTTGTGTGCCGGGAGTGAGAGTGAGATTGAACCTGAGAATGTGCGTTGAGAGTGCTGGGAGGCAAGGCAAAGGCAGATGGGCAGAGTGTGTTTTCCTGTGAAAGCGGTGTCAAGGGAAGGTGAGGACAAGCAACAGCTCTAAGCCCTTAGGCCTATCGTAGGGGAGAAATGGCTTGGACGTTTGCACTTTGGGAGGTGGTCTGTGCCGGGAGTGAGAGTGATAGTGAGCCTGAGAATATGTTTTGGGAGTGATGGGAGGGAAAGCCAGGGTAGATGGGCAGAGTGTGTTTGGCTGTGAAAGTGGTGTCAAGGGAAGGTGAGGACCAGCAACAGCTCTAAGCCCTTAGGCCTATCGTAGGGGAGAAATGGCTTGGAGGTTTGCACTTTGGGAGGTGGTCTGTGCCGGGAGTGAGAGTGAGATTGAACCTGAGAATGTGTGTTGGGAGTGCTGGGAGGCAAGTTAAAGGCAGATGGCCAGAGTGTGTTTGGCTGTGAAAGCGGAGTCAAGGGACGGTGAGGACCAGCAACAGCTCTAAGCCCTTAGATGTAGCGTGTGTCAGAAATCGCTTGGGTGTTGGCATTTTGGGAGGTGGTCTGTGCCGCGAGTGAGAATGAGATTCAACCTGAGAATGTGTGTTGGGAGTGCTGGGAGGCAAAGCCAGGGTAGATGGGCAGAGTGTGTTTGGCTGTGAAAGCGGTGTCAAGGGAAGGTGAAGACCAGCAACAGCTCTAACCCCTTAGATGTAGCGTATGTCAGAAATCGGTTGGGTGTTTGCACTTTGGGAGGTGGTCTGTGCCGGGAGTGAGAGTGAGAGTGAGCCTGAGAATGTGTGTTGGGACTGCTGGGAGGCAAAGCCAGGGTAGATGGCCAGAGTGTGTTTGTCTGTGAAAGCGGTGTCAAGGGAAGGTGAGGACCAGCAACAGCTCTAAGCTCTTAGATGTAGCGTGTGTCAGAAATCGCTTGGAGGTTTGCACTTTGGGAGGTGGTCTGTGCCGATAGTGAGAGTGTGTTTGGAGTGGTGGGCGGCAAGGCAAAGGCAGATGGGCAGAGTGTGTTTGGCTGTGAAAGCGGTGTCAAGGGAAGGTGAGGACCAGCAACAGCTCTAAGGCCTTAGATGTAGTGTGTGTCAGAAATCGCTTGGGTATTTGCTCTTTGGGAAGTGGTGTGTGCCGGCAGTGATAGTGAGATTCAACGTGAGAATGTGTTTTGGGAGTGCTGGGAGGCAAGTTAAAGGCAGATGGCCAGAGTGTGTTTGGCTGTGAAAGCGGAGTCAAGGGAAGGTGAGGACCAGCAACAGCTCTAAGCCCTTAGATGTAGCGTGTGTCATAAATCGGTTGGGTGTTTGCACTTTGGGAGGTGGTGTGTTCCAGGAGTGAGAGTGTGTTGGGAGTGGTGGGCGGCAAGGGAAAGGCAGATGGGCAGAGTGTGTTTGGCTGTGAAAGCGGTGTCAAGGGAAGGTGAGGACCAGCAACAGCTCTAAGGCCTTAGATGTAGCGTGTGTCAGAAATCGCTTGGGTATTTGCTCTTTGGGAAGTGGTGTGTGCCGGCAGTGATAGTGAGATTCAACCTGAGAATGTGTTTTGGGAGTGCTGGGAGGCAAAACCAGCGTAGATGGCCAGAGTGTGTTTGGCTGTGAAAGCGGTGTCAAGGGAAGGTGAGGACCAGCCACAGCTCTAAGCCCTTAGATGTAGCGTATGTCAGAAATCGGTTGGGTGTTTGCACTTTGGGAGGTGGTCTGTGCCAGGAGTGAGAGAGAGATTGAACTTGAGAATGTGTGTTGGGAGTGCTGGGAGGCAAGGGCAGCACAGATGGGCAGAGTGTGTTTGGCTGTGAAAGCGGTGTGAAGGGAAGGTGCGGACCAGCAACAGCTCTAAGCCCTTAGATGTAGCATGCGGCAGAAAATGCTAGGACGTTTGCACTTTGGGAGGTGTTGTGTGCCGGGAGTGAGAGTGAGATTGAACCTGAGAATGTGCGTTGAGAGTGCAGGGAGGCAAGGCAAAGGCAGATGGGCAGAGTGTGTTTTCCTGTGAAAGCGGTGTCAAGGGAAGGTGAGGACCAGCAACAGCTCTAAGCCCTTAGGCCTATCGTAGGGGAGAAATGGCTTGGACGTTTGCACTTTGGGAGGTGGTCTGTGCCGGGAGTGAGAGTGAGATTGAGCCTGAGAATATGTTTTGGGAGTGATGGGAGGGAAAGCCAGGGTAGATGGCCAGAGTGTGTTTGGCTGTGAAAGCGGTGTCAAGGGAAGGTGAGGACCAGCAACAGCTCTAATCCCTTAGGCCTATCGTAGGGGAGAAATGGCTTGGAGGTTTGCACTTTGGGAGGTGGTCTGTGCCGGGAGTGATAGTGAGATTGAACCTGAGAATGTGTGTTGGGAGTGCTGGGAGGCAAGTTAAAGGCAGATGGCCAGAGTGTGTTTGGCTGTCAAAGCGGAGTCAAGGGAAGGTGAGGACCAGCAACAGCTCTAAGCCCTTAGATGTAGCATGTGTCAGAAATCGCTTGGGTGTTGGCATTTTGGGAGGTGGTCTGTGCCGCGAGTGAGAATGAGATTCAACCTGAGAATGTGTGTTGGGAGTGCTGGGAGGCAAAGCCAGGGTAGATGGGCAGAGTGTGTTTGGCTGTGAAAGCGGTGTCAAGGGAAGGTGAGGACCAGCAACAGCTCTAAGCCCTTAGGCCTATCGTAGGGGAGAAATGGCTTGGAGGTTTGCACACTGGGAGGTGGTCTGTGCCGGAAGTGAGAGTGAGATTCAACCTGAGAATGTGTGTTGGGAGTGCTGGGAGGCAAGGCAAAGGCGGATGGGCAGAGTGTGTTTGTCTGTGGAAGAGGTGTCAAGAGAAGGTGAGGACCAGCAACAGCTCTAAGCCCTTAAGCCTATCGCAGGGGAGAAATGGCTTGGACGTTTGCACTTTGGGAGGTGGGCTGTGCCGGGAGTGAGAGTGAGATTGAACTTGAGAATGTGTGTTGGGAGTGCTGGGAGGCACGTTAAAGGCAGATGGCCAGAGTGTGTTTGGCTGTGAAAGCGGTGTCAAGGGAAGGTGAAGACCAGCAACAGCTCTAACCCCTTAGATGTAGCGTATGTCAGAAATCGGTTGGGTGTTTGCACTTTGGGAGGTGGTCTGTGCCGGGAGTGAGAGTGAGATTGAGCCTGAGAATGTGTGTTGGGAGTGCTGGGAGGCAAAGGCAGGGTAGATGGGCAGAGTGTGTTTGGCTGTTAAAGCGGTGTCAAGGGAAGGTGAGGACCAGCAACAGCTCTAAGCTCTTAGATGTAGCGTGTGTCAGAAATTGCTTGGGTGTTTGCACTTTGGGAGGTGGTCTGTGCCGATAGTGAGAGTGTGTTGGGAGTGCTGGGCGGCAAGGCAAAGGCAGATGGCCAGTGTGTGTTTGGCTGTGAAAGCGGTGTCAAGGGAAGGTGAGGACCAGCAACAGCTCTAAGCCCTTAGATGTAGCGTGTGTCAGAAATCGCTTGGGTGTTGGCATTTTGGGAGGTGGTCTGTGCCGCGAGTGAGAATGAGATTCAACCTGAGAATGTGTGTTGGGAGTGCTGGGAGGCAAAGCCAGGGTAGATGGGCAGAGTGTGTTTGGCTGTGAAAGCGGTGTCAAGGGAAGGTGAGGACCAGCAACAGCTCTAAGCCCTTAGGCCTATCGTAGGGGAGAAATGGCTTGGAGGTTTGCACTTTGGGAGGTGGTGTGTGCCGGGAGTGAGAGTGAGAGTGAGCCTGAGAATGTGTGTTGGGAGTGCTGGGAGTTGAGGCAAAGGCAGATGGGCAGAGTGTGTTTGTCTGTGAAAGCGGTGTCAAGAGAAGGTGAGGACCAGCAGCAGCTCTAAGCCCTTAAGCCTATCGCAGGGGAGAAATGGCTTGGACGTTTGCACTTTGGGAGGTGGTGTGTGCCGGGAGTGACAGTGAGATTGAGCCTGAGAATGTGTGTTGGGAGTGCTGGGAGGCAAAGCCAGGGTAGATGGGCAGAATGTGTTTGGCTGTGAAAGCGGTGTCAAGGGAAGGTTAGGACCAGCAACAGCTCTAACCCCTTAGATGTAGCGTATGTCAGAAATCGGTTGGGTGTTTGCACTTTGGGAGGTGGTCTGTGCGATAGTGAGAGTGTGTTGGGAGTGGTGGGCGGCAAGGCAAAGGCAGATGGGCAGAGTGTGTTTGGCTGTGAAAGCGGTGTCAAGGGAAGGTGAGGACCAGCAACAGCTCTAAGGCCTTAGATGTAGCGTGTGTCAGAAATCGCTTGGGTATTTGCTCTTTGGGAAGTGGTGTGTGCCGGCAGTGATAGTGAGATTCAACCTGAGAATGTGTTTTGGGAGTGCTGGGAGGCAAAACCAGCGTAGATGGCCAGAGTGTGTTTGGCTGTGAAAGCGGTGTCAAGGGAAGGTGAGGACCAGCCACAGCTCTAAGCCCTTAGATGTAGCGTATGTCAGAAATCGGTTGGGTGTTTGCACTTTGGGAGGTGGTCTGTGCCAGGAGTGAGAGAGAGATTGAACTTGAGAATGTGTGTTGGGAGTGCTGGGAGGCAAGGGCAGCACAGATGGGCAGAGTGTGTTTGGCTGTGAAAGCGGTGTGAAGGGAAGGTGCGGACCAGCAACAGCTCTAAGCCCTTAGATGTAGCATGCGGCAGAAAATGCTAGGACGTTTGCACTTTGGGAGGTGTTGTGTGCCGGGAGTGAGAGTGAGATTGAACCTGAGAATGTGCGTTGAGAGTGCTGGGAGGCAAGGCAAAGGCAGATGGGCAGAGTGTGTTTTCCTGTGAAAGCGGTGTCAAGGGAAGGTGAGGACCAGCAACAGCTCTAAGCCCTTAGGCCTATCGTAGGGGAGAAATGGCTTGGACGTTTGCACTTTGGGAGGTGTTGTGTGCCGGGAGTGAGAGTGATAGTGAGCCTGAGAATATGTTTTGGGAGTGATGGGAGGGAAAGCCAGGGTAGATGGCCAGAGTGTGTTTGGCTGTGAAAGCGGAGTCAAGGGAAGGTGAGGACCAGCAACAGCTCTAAGCCCTTAGATGTAGCGTGTGTCAGAAATCGCTTGGGTGTTGGCATTTTGGGAGGTGGTCTGTGCCGCGAGTGAGAATGAGATTCAACCTGAGAATGTGTGTTGGGAGTGCTGGGAGGCAAAGCCAGGGTAGATGGGCAGAGTGTGTTTGGCTGTGAAAGTGGTGTCAAGGGAAGGTGAGGACCAGCAACAGCTCTAAGCCCTTAGGCCTATCGTAGGGGAGAAATGGCTTGGAGGTTTGCACTTTGGGAGGTGGTCTGTGCCGGGAGTGAGAGTGAGATTGAACCTGAGAATGTGTGTTGGGAGTGCTGGGAGGCAAGTTAAAGGCAGATGGCCAGAGTGTGTTTGGCTGTGAAAGCGGAGTCAAGGGACGGTGAGGACCAGCAACAGCTCTAAGCCCTTAGATGTAGCGTGTGTCAGAAATCGCTTGGGTGTTGGCATTTTGGGAGGTGGTCTGTGCCGCGAGTGAGAATGAGATTCAACCTGAGAATGTGTGTTGGGAGTGCTGGGAGGCAAAGCCAGGGTAGATGGGCAGAGTGTGTTTGGCTGTGAAAGCGGTGTCAAGGGAAGGTGAAGACCAGCAACAGCTCTAACCCCTTAGATGTAGCGTATGTCAGAAATCGGTTGGGTGTTTGCACTTTGGGAGGTGGTCTGTGCCGGGAGTGAGAGTGAGAGTGAGCCTGAGAATGTGTGTTGGGACTGCTGGGAGGCAAAGCCAGGGTAGATGGCCAGAGTGTGTTTGTCTGTGAAAGCGGTGTCAAGGGAAGGTGAGGACCAGCAACAGCTCTAAGCTCTTAGATGTAGCGTGTGTCAGAAATCGCTTGGAGGTTTGCACTTTGGGAGGTGGTCTGTGCCGATAGTGAGAGTGTGTTTGGAGTGGTGGGCGGCAAGGCAAAGGCAGATGGGCAGAGTGTGTTTGGCTGTGAAAGCGGTGTCAAGGGAAGGTGAGGACCAGCAACAGCTCTAAGGCCTTAGATGTAGTGTGTGTCAGAAATCGCTTGGGTATTTGCTCTTTGGGAAGTGGTGTGTGCCGGCAGTGATAGTGAGATTCAACGTGAGAATGTGTTTTGGGAGTGCTGGGAGGCAAGTTAAAGGCAGATGGCCAGAGTGTGTTTGGCTGTGAAAGCGGAGTCAAGGGAAGGTGAGGACCAGCAACAGCTCTAAGGCCTTAGATGTAGCGTGTGTCAGAAATCGCTTGGGTGTTGGCATTTTGGGAGGTGGTCTGTGCCGCGAGTGAGAATGAGATTCAACCTGAGAATGTGTGTTGGGAGTGCTGGGAGGCAAAGCCAGGGTAGATGGGCAGAGTGTGTTTGGCTGTGAAAGCGGTGTCAAGGGAAGGTGAGGACCAGCAACAGCTCTAAGCCCTTAGGCCTATCGTATGGGAGAAATGGCTTGGAGGTTTGCACTTTGGGAGGTGGTCTGTGCCGGGAGTGAGAGTGAGAGTGAGCCTGACAATGTGTTTTGGGAGTGCTGGTAGTTGAGGCAAAGGCAGATGGGCAGAGTGTGTTTGTCTGTGAAAGCGGTGTCAAGAGAAGGTGAGGACCAGCAACAGCTCTAAGCCCTTAAGCCTATCGTAGGGGAGAAATGGCTTGGACGTTTGCACTTTGGGAGGTGGTCTGTGCCGGGAGTGAGAGTGAGAGTGAACCTGAGAATGTGTGTTGGGAGTGCTGGGAGGCAAGTTAAAGGCAGATGGCCAGAGTGTGTTTGGCTGTGAAAGCGGAGTCAAGGGAAGGTGAGGACCAGCAACAGCTCTAAGCCCTTAGATGTAGCGTGTGTCAGAAATCGCTTGGGTGTTTGCACTTTGGGAGGTGGTGTGTTCCAGGAGTGAGAGTGTGTTGGGAGTGGTGGGCGGCAAGGCAAAGGCAGATGGGCAGAGTGTGTTTGGCTGTGAAAGCGGTGTCAAGGGAAGGTGAGGACCAGCAACAGCTCTAAGGCCTTAGATGTAGCGTGTGTCAGAAATCGCTTGGGTATTTGCTCTTTGGGAAGTGGTGTGTGCCGGCAGTGATAGTGAGATTCAACCTGAGAATGTGTTTTGGGAGTGCTGGGAGGCAAAACCAGCGTAGATGGCCAGAGTGTGTTTGGCTGTGAAAGCGGTGTCAAGGGAAGGTGAAGACCAGCCACAGCTCTAAGCCCTTAGATGTAGCGTATGTCAGAAATCGGTTGGGTGTTTGCACTTTGGGAGGTGGTCTGTGCCAGGAGTGAGAGAGAGATTGAACTTGAGAATGTGTGTTGGGAGTGCTGGGAGGCAAGGGCAGCACAGATGGGCAGAGTGTGTTTGGCTGTGAAAGCGGTGTGAAGGGAAGGTGCGGACCAGCAACAGCTCTAAGCCCTTAGATGTAGCATGCGGCAGAAAATGCTAGGACGTTTGCACTTTGGGAGGTGTTGTGTGCCGGGAGTGAGAGTGAGATTGAACCTGAGAATGTGCGTTGAGAGTGCAGGGAGGCAAGGCAAAGGCAGATGGGCAGAGTGTGTTTTCCTGTGAAAGCGGTGTCAAGGGAAGGTGAGGACCAGCAACAGCTCTAAGCCCTTAGGCCTATCGTAGGGGAGAAATGGCTTGGACGTTTGCACTTTGGGAGGTGGTCTGTGCCGGGAGTGAGAGTGAGATTGAGCCTGAGAATATGTTTTGGGAGTGATGGGAGGGAAAGCCAGGGTAGATGGCCAGAGTGTGTTTGGCTGTGAAAGCGGTGTCAAGGGAAGGTGAGGACCAGCAACAGCTCTAATCCCTTAGGCCTATCGTAGGGGAGAAATGGCTTGGAGGTTTGCACTTTGGGAGGTGGTCTGTGCCGGGAGTGATAGTGAGATTGAACCTGAGAATGTGTGTTGGGAGTGCTGGGAGGCAAGTTAAAGGCAGATGGCCAGAGTGTGTTTGGCTGTGAAAGCGGAGTCAAGGGAAGGTGAGGACCAGCAACAGCTCTAAGCCCTTAGATGTAGCATGTGTCAGAAATCGCTTGGGTGTTGGCATTTTGGGAGGTGGTCTGTGCCGCGAGTGAGAATGAGATTCAACCTGAGAATGTGTGTTGGGAGTGCTGGGAGGCAAAGCCAGGGTAGATGGGCAGAGTGTGTTTGGCTGTGAAAGCGGTGTCAAGGGAAGGTGAGGACCAGCAACAGCTCTAAGCCCTTAGGCCTATCGTAGGGGAGAAATGGCTTGGAGGTTTGCACACTGGGAGGTGGTCTGTGCCGGAAGTGAGAGTGAGATTCAACCTGAGAATGTGTGTTGGGAGTGCTGGGAGGCAAGGCAAAGGCGGATGGGCAGAGTGTGTTTGTCTGTGGAAGAGGTGTCAAGAGAAGGTGAGGACCAGCAACAGCTCTAAGCCCTTAAGCCTATCGCAGGGGAGAAATGGCTTGGACGTTTGCACTTTGGGAGGTGGGCTGTGCCGGGAGTGAGAGTGAGATTGAACTTGAGAATGTGTGTTGGGAGTGCTGGGAGGCACGTTAAAGGCAGATGGCCAGAGTGTGTTTGGCTGTGAAAGCGGTGTCAAGGGAAGGTGAAGACCAGCAACAGCTCTAAGCCCTTAGATGTAGCGTATGTCAGAAATCGGTTGGGTGTTTGCACTTTGGGAGGTGGTCTGTGCCGGGAGTGAGAGTGAGATTGAGCCTGAGAATGTGTGTTGGGAGTGCTGGGAGGCAAAGGCAGGGTAGATGGGCAGAGTGTGTTTGGCTGTTAAAGCGGTGTCAAGGGAAGGTGAGGACCAGCAACAGCTCTAAGCTCTTAGATGTAGCGTGTGTCAGAAATTGCTTGGGTGTTTGCACTTTGGGAGGTGGTCTGTGCCGATAGTGAGAGTGTGTTGGGAGTGCTGGGCGGCAAGGCAAAGGCAGATGGCCAGTGTGTGTTTGGCTGTGAAAGCGGTGTCAAGGGAAGGTGAGGACCAGCAACAGCTCTAAGCCCTTAGATGTAGCGTGTGTCAGAAATCGCTTGGGTGTTGGCATTTTGGGAGGTGGTCTGTGCCGCGAGTGAGAATGAGATTCAACCTGAGAATGTGTGTTGGGAGTGCTGGGAGGCAAAGCCAGGGTAGATGGGCAGAGTGTGTTTGGCTGTGAAAGCGGTGTCAAGGGAAGGTGAGGACCAGCAACAGCTCTAAGCCCTTAGGCCTATCGTAGGGGAGAAATGGCTTGGAGGTTTGCACTTTGGGAGGTGGTGTGTGCCGGGAGTGAGAGTGAGAGTGAGCCTGAGAATGTGTGTTGGGAGTGCTGGGAGTTGAGGCAAAGGCAGATGGGCAGAGTGTGTTTGTCTGTGAAAGCGGTGTCAAGAGAAGGTGAGGACCAGCAGCAGCTCTAAGCCCTTAAGCCTATCGTAGGGGAGAAATGGCTTGGACGTTTGCACTTTGGGAGGTGGTCTGTGCCGGGAGTGACAGTGAGATTGAGCCTGAGAATGTGTGTTGGGAGTGCTGGGAGGCAAAGCCAGGGTAGATGGGCAGAATGTGTTTGGCTGTGAAAGCGGTGTCAAGGGAAGGTTAGGACCAGCAACAGCTCTAACCCCTTAGATGTAGCGTATGTCAGAAATCGGTTGGGTGTTTGCACTTTGGGAGGTGGTCTGTGCCGATAGTGAGAGTGTGTTGGGAGTGGTGGGCGGCAAGGCAAAGGCAGATGGGCAGAGTGTGTTTGGCTGTGAAAGCGGTGTCAAGGGAAGGTGAGGACCAGCAACAGCTCTAAGGCCTTAGATGTAGCGTGTGTCAGAAATCGCTTGGGTATTTGCTCTTTGGGAAGTGGTGTGTGCCGGCAGTGATAGTGAGATTCAACCTGAGAATGTGTTTTGGGAGTGCTGGGAGGCAAAACCAGCGTAGATGGCCAGAGTGTGTTTGGCTGTGAAAGCGGTGTCAAGGGAAGGTGAGGACCAGCAACAGCTCTAACCCCTTAGATGTAGCGTATGTCAGAAATCGGTTGGGTGTTTGCACTTTGGGAGGTGGTCTGTGCCGATAGTGAGAGTGTGTTGGGAGTGGTGGGCGGCAAGGCAAAGGCAGATGGGCAGAGTGTGTTTGGCTGTGAAAGCGGTGTCAAGGGAAGGTGAGGACCAGCAACAGCTCTAAGGCCTTAGATGTAGCGTGTGTCAGAAATCGCTTGGGTATTTGCTCTTTGGGAAGTGGTGTGTGCCGGCAGTGATAGTGAGATTCAACCTGAGAATGTGTTTTGGGAGTGCTGGGAGGCAAAACCAGCGTAGATGGCCAGAGTGTGTTTGGCTGTGAAAGCGGTGTCAAGGGAAGGTGAGGACCAGCCACAGCTCTAAGCCCTTAGATGTAGCGTATGTCAGAAATCGGTTGGGTGTTTGCACTTTGGGAGGTGGTCTGTGCCAGGAGTGAGAGAGAGATTGAACTTGAGAATGTGTGTTGGGAGTGCTGGGAGGCAAGGGCAGCACAGATGGGCAGAGTGTGTTTGGCTGTGAAAGCGGTGTGAAGGGAAGGTGCGGACCAGCAACAGCTCTAAGCCCTTAGATGTAGCATGCGGCAGAAAATGCTAGGACGTTTGCACTTTGGGAGGTGTTGTGTGCCGGGAGTGAGAGTGAGATTGAACCTGAGAATGTGCGTTGAGAGTGCAGGGAGGCAAGGCAAAGGCAGATGGGCAGAGTGTGTTTTCCTGTGAAAGCGGTGTCAAGGGAAGGTGAGGACCAGCAACAGCTCTAAGCCCTTAGGCCTATCGTAGGGGAGAAATGGCTTGGACGTTTGCACTTTGGGAGGTGGTGTGTGCCGGGAGTGAGAGTGAGATTGAGCCTGAGAATATGTTTTGGGAGTGATGGGAGGGAAAGCCAGGGTAGATGGCCAGAGTGTGTTTGGCTGTGAAAGCGGTGTCAAGGGAAGGTGAGGACCAGCAACAGCTCTAATCCCTTAGGCCTATCGTAGGGGAGAAATGGCTTGGAGGTTTGCACTTTGGGAGGTGGTCTGTGCTGGGAGTGATAGTGAGATTGAACCTGAGAATGTGTGTTGGGAGTGCTGGGAGGCAAGTTAAAGGCAGATGGCCAGAGTGTGTTTGGCTGTGAAAGCGGAGTCAAGGGAAGGTGAGGACCAGCAACAGCTCTAAGCCCTTAGATGTAGCATGTGTCAGAAATCGCTTGGGTGTTGGCATTTTGGGAGGTGGTCTGTGCCGCGAGTGAGAATGAGATTCAACCTGAGAATGTGTGTTGGGAGTGCTGGGAGGCAAAGCCAGGGTAGATGGGCAGAGTGTGTTTGGCTGTGAAAGCGGTGTCAAGGGAAGGTGAGGACCAGCAACAGCTCTAAGCCCTTAGGCCTATCGTAGGGGAGAAATGGCTTGGAGGTTTGCACACTGGGAGGTGGTCTGTGCCGGAAGTGAGAGTGAGATTCAACCTGAGAATGTGTGTTGGGAGTGCTGGGAGGCAAGGCAAAGGCGGATGGGCAGAGTGTGTTTGTCTGTGGAAGAGGTGTCAAGAGAAGGTGAGGACCAGCAACAGCTCTAAGCCCTTAAGCCTATCGCAGGGGAGAAATGGCTTGGACGTTTGCACTTTGGGAGGTGGGCTGTGCCGGGAGTGAGAGTGAGATTGAACTTGAGAATGTGTGTTGGGAGTGCTGGGAGGCACGTTAAAGGCAGATGGCCAGAGTGTGTTTGGCTGTGAAAGCGGTGTCAAGGGAAGGTGAAGACCAGCAACAGCTCTAAGCCCTTAGATGTAGCGTATGTCAGAAATCGGTTGGGTGTTTGCACTTTGGGAGGTGGTCTGTGCCGGGAGTGAGAGTGAGATTGAGCCTGAGAATGTGTGTTGGGAGTGCTGGGAGGCAAAGGCAGGGTAGATGGGCAGAGTGTGTTTGGCTGTTAAAGCGGTGTCAAGGGAAGGTGAGGACCAGCAACAGCTCTAAGCTCTTAGATGTAGCGTGTGTCAGAAATTGCTTGGGTGTTTGCACTTTGGGAGGTGGTCTGTGCCGATAGTGAGAGTGTGTTGGGAGTGCTGGGCGGCAAGGCAAAGGCAGATGGCCAGTGTGTGTTTGGCTGTGAAAGCGGTGTCAAGGGAAGGTGAGGACCAGCAACAGCTCTAAGCCCTTAGATGTAGCGTGTGTCAGAAATCGCTTGGGTGTTGGCATTTTGGGAGGTGGTCTGTGCCGCGAGTGAGAATGAGATTCAACCTGAGAATGTGTGTTGGGAGTGCTGGGAGGCAAAGCCAGGGTAGATGGGCAGAGTGTGTTTGGCTGTGAAAGCGGTGTCAAGGGAAGGTGAGGACCAGCAACAGCTCTAAGCCCTTAGGCCTATCGTAGGGGAGAAATGGCTTGGAGGTTTGCACTTTGGGAGGTGGTGTGTGCCGGGAGTGAGAGTGAGAGTGAGCCTGAGAATGTGTGTTGGGAGTGCTGGGAGTTGAGGCAAAGGCAGATGGGCAGAGTGTGTTTGTCTGTGAAAGCGGTGTCAAGAGAAGGTGAGGACCAGCAGCAGCTCTAAGCCCTTAAGCCTATCGTAGGGGAGAAATGGCTTGGACGTTTGCACTTTGGGAGGTGGTGTGTGCCGGGAGTGACAGTGAGATTGAGCCTGAGAATGTGTGTTGGGAGTGCTGGGAGGCAAAGCCAGGGTAGATGGGCAGAATGTGTTTGGCTGTGAAAGCGGTGTCAAGGGAAGGTTAGGACCAGCAACAGCTCTAACCCCTTAGATGTAGCGTATGTCAGAAATCGGTTGGGTGTTTGCACTTTGGGAGGTGGTCTGTGCGATAGTGAGAGTGTGTTGGGAGTGGTGGGCGGCAAGGCAAAGGCAGATGGGCAGAGTGTGTTTGGCTGTGAAAGCGGTGTCAAGGGAAGGTGAGGACCAGCAACAGCTCTAAGGCCTTAGATGTAGCGTGTGTCAGAAATCGCTTGGGTATTTGCTCTTTGGGAAGTGGTGTGTGCCGGCAGTGATAGTGAGATTCAACCTGAGAATGTGTTTTGGGAGTGCTGGGAGGCAAAACCAGCGTAGATGGCCAGAGTGTGTTTGGCTGTGAAAGCGGTGTCAAGGGAAGGTGAGGACCAGCCACAGCTCTAAGCCCTTAGATGTAGCGTATGTCAGAAATCGGTTGGGTGTTTGCACTTTGGGAGGTGGTCTGTGCCAGGAGTGAGAGAGAGATTGAACTTGAGAATGTGTGTTGGGAGTGCTGGGAGGCAAGGGCAGCACAGATGGGCAGAGTGTGTTTGGCTGTGAAAGCGGTGTGAAGGGAAGGTGCGGACCAGCAACAGCTCTAAGCCCTTAGATGTAGCATGCGGCAGAAAATGCTAGGACGTTTGCACTTTGGGAGGTGTTGTGTGCCGGGAGTGAGAGTGAGATTGAACCTGAGAATGTGCGTTGAGAGTGCTGGGAGGCAAGGCAAAGGCAGATGGGCAGAGTGTGTTTTCCTGTGAAAGCGGTGTCAAGGGAAGGTGAGGACCAGCAACAGCTCTAAGCCCTTAGGCCTATCGTAGGGGAGAAATGGCTTGGACGTTTGCACTTTGGGAGGTGGTCTGTGCCGGGAGTGAGAGTGAGATTGAGCCTGAGAATATGTTTTGGGAGTGATGGGAGGGAAAGCCAGGGTAGATGGCCAGAGTGTGTTTGGCTGTGAAAGCGGAGTCAAGGGAAGGTGAGGACCAGCAACAGCTCTAAGCCCTTAGATGTAGCGTGTGTCAGAAATCGCTTGGGTGTTGGCATTTTGGGAGGTGGTCTGTGCCGCGAGTGAGAATGAGATTCAACCTGAGAATGTGTGTTGGGAGTGCTGGGAGGCAAAGCCAGGGTAGATGGGCAGAGTGTGTTTGGCTGTGAAAGTGGTGTCAAGGGAAGGTGAGGACCAGCAACAGCTCTAAGCCCTTAGGCCTATCGTAGGGGAGAAATGGCTTGGAGGTTTGCACTTTGGGAGGTGGTCTGTGCCGGGAGTGAGAGTGAGATTGAACCTGAGAATGTGTGTTGGGAGTGCTGGGAGGCAAGTTAAAGGCAGATGGCCAGAGTGTGTTTGGCTGTGAAAGCGGAGTCAAGGGACGGTGAGGACCAGCAACAGCTCTAAGCCCTTAGATGTAGCGTGTGTCAGAAATCGCTTGGGTGTTGGCATTTTGGGAGGTGGTCTGTGCCGCGAGTGAGAATGAGATTCAACCTGAGAATGTGTGTTGGGAGTGCTGGGAGGCAAAGCCAGGGTAGATGGGCAGAGTGTGTTTGGCTGTGAAAGCGGTGTCAAGGGAAGGTGAAGACCAGCAACAGCTCTAACCCCTTAGATGTAGCGTATGTCAGAAATCGGTTGGGTGTTTGCACTTTGGGAGGTGGTCTGTGCCGGGAGTGAGAGTGAGAGTGAGCCTGAGAATGTGTGTTGGGACTGCTGGGAGGCAAAGCCAGGGTAGATGGCCAGAGTGTGTTTGTCTGTGAAAGCGGTGTCAAGGGAAGGTGAGGACCAGCAACAGCTCTAAGCTCTTAGATGTAGCGTGTGTCAGAAATCGCTTGGAGGTTTGCACTTTGGGAGGTGGTCTGTGCCGATAGTGAGAGTGTGTTTGGAGTGGTGGGCGGCAAGGCAAAGGCAGATGGGCAGAGTGTGTTTGGCTGTGAAAGCGGTGTCAAGGGAAGGTGAGGACCAGCAACAGCTCTAAGGCCTTAGATGTAGTGTGTGTCAGAAATCGCTTGGGTATTTGCTCTTTGGGAAGTGGTGTGTGCCGGCAGTGATAGTGAGATTCAACGTGAGAATGTGTTTTGGGAGTGCTGGGAGGCAAGTTAAAGGCAGATGGCCAGAGTGTGTTTGGCTGTGAAAGCGGAGTCAAGGGAAGGTGAGGACCAGCAACAGCTCTAAGGCCTTAGATGTAGCGTGTGTCAGAAATCGCTTGGGTGTTGGCATTTTGGGAGGTGGTCTGTGCCGCGAGTGAGAATGAGATTCAACCTGAGAATGTGTGTTGGGAGTGCTGGGAGGCAAAGCCAGGGTAGATGGGCAGAGTGTGTTTGGCTGTGAAAGCGGTGTCAAGGGAAGGTGAGGACCAGCCACAGCTCTAAGCCCTTAGATGTAGCGTATGTCAGAAATCGCTTGGGTGTTTGCACTTTGGGAGGTGGTCTGTGCCAGGAGTGAGAGAGAGATTGAACTTGAGAATGTGTGTTGGGAGTGCTGGGAGGCAAGGGCAGCACAGATGGGCAGAGTGTGTTTGGCTGTGAAAGCGGTGTGAAGGGAAGGTGCGGACCAGCAACAGCTCTAAGCCCTTAGATGTAGCATGCGGCAGAAAATGCTAGGACGTTTGCACTTTGGGAGGTGTTGTGTGCCGGGAGTGAGAGTGAGATTGAACCTGAGAATGTGCGTTGAGAGTGCAGGGAGGCAAGGCAAAGGCAGATGGGCAGAGTGTGTTTTCCTGTGAAAGCGGTGTCAAGGGAAGGTGAGGACCAGCAACAGCTCTAAGCCCTTAGGCCTATCGTAGGGGAGAAATGGCTTGGACGTTTGCACTTTGGGAGGTGGTCTGTGCCGGGAGTGAGAGTGAGATTGAGCCTGAGAATATGTTTTGGGAGTGATGGGAGGGAAAGCCAGGGTAGATGGCCAGAGTGTGTTTGGCTGTGAAAGCGGTGTCAAGGGAAGGTGAGGACCAGCAACAGCTCTAATCCCTTAGGCCTATCGTAGGGGAGAAATGGCTTGGAGGTTTGCACTTTGGGAGGTGGTCTGTGCCGGGAGTGATAGTGAGATTGAACCTGAGAATGTGTGTTGGGAGTGCTGGGAGGCAAGTTAAAGGCAGATGGCCAGAGTGTGTTTGGCTGTGAAAGCGGAGTCAAGGGAAGGTGAGGACCAGCAACAGCTCTAAGCCCTTAGATGTAGCATGTGTCAGAAATCGCTTGGGTGTTGGCATTTTGGGAGGTGGTCTGTGCCGCGAGTGAGAATGAGATTCAACCTGAGAATGTGTGTTGGGAGTGCTGGGAGGCAAAGCCAGGGTAGATGGGCAGAGTGTGTTTGGCTGTGAAAGCGGTGTCAAGGGAAGGTGAGGACCAGCAACAGCTCTAAGCCCTTAGGCCTATCGTAGGGGAGAAATGGCTTGGAGGTTTGCACACTGGGAGGTGGTCTGTGCCGGAAGTGAGAGTGAGATTCAACCTGAGAATGTGTGTTGGGAGTGCTGGGAGGCAAGGCAAAGGCGGATGGGCAGAGTGTGTTTGTCTGTGGAAGAGGTGTCAAGAGAAGGTGAGGACCAGCAACAGCTCTAAGCCCTTAAGCCTATCGCAGGGGAGAAATGGCTTGGACGTTTGCACTTTGGGAGGTGGGCTGTGCCGGGAGTGAGAGTGAGATTGAACTTGAGAATGTGTGTTGGGAGTGCTGGGAGGCACGTTAAAGGCAGATGGCCAGAGTGTGTTTGGCTGTGAAAGCGGTGTCAAGGGAAGGTGAAGACCAGCAACAGCTCTAAGCCCTTAGATGTAGCGTATGTCAGAAATCGGTTGGGTGTTTGCACTTTGGGAGGTGGTCTGTGCCGGGAGTGAGAGTGAGATTGAGCCTGAGAATGTGTGTTGGGAGTGCTGGGAGGCAAAGGCAGGGTAGATGGGCAGAGTGTGTTTGGCTGTTAAAGCGGTGTCAAGGGAAGGTGAGGACCAGCAACAGCTCTAAGCTCTTAGATGTAGCGTGTGTCAGAAATTGCTTGGGTGTTTGCACTTTGGGAGGTGGTCTGTGCCGATAGTGAGAGTGTGTTGGGAGTGCTGGGCGGCAAGGCAAAGGCAGATGGCCAGTGTGTGTTTGGCTGTGAAAGCGGTGTCAAGGGAAGGTGAGGACCAGCAACAGCTCTAAGCCCTTAGATGTAGCGTGTGTCAGAAATCGCTTGGGTGTTGGCATTTTGGGAGGTGGTCTGTGCCGCGAGTGAGAATGAGATTCAACCTGAGAATGTGTGTTGGGAGTGCTGGGAGGCAAAGCCAGGGTAGATGGGCAGAGTGTGTTTGGCTGTGAAAGCGGTGTCAAGGGAAGGTGAGGACCAGCAACAGCTCTAAGCCCTTAGGCCTATCGTAGGGGAGAAATGGCTTGGAGGTTTGCACTTTGGGAGGTGGTGTGTGCCGGGAGTGAGAGTGAGAGTGAGCCTGAGAATGTGTGTTGGGAGTGCTGGGAGTTGAGGCAAAGGCAGATGGGCAGAGTGTGTTTGTCTGTGAAAGCGGTGTCAAGAGAAGGTGAGGACCAGCAGCAGCTCTAAGCCCTTAAGCCTATCGTAGGGGAGAAATGGCTTGGACGTTTGCACTTTGGGAGGTGGTGTGTGCCGGGAGTGACAGTGAGATTGAGCCTGAGAATGTGTGTTGGGAGTGCTGGGAGGCAAAGCCAGGGTAGATGGGCAGAATGTGTTTGGCTGTGAAAGCGGTGTCAAGGGAAGGTTAGGACCAGCAACAGCTCTAACCCCTTAGATGTAGCGTATGTCAGAAATCGGTTGGGTGTTTGCACTTTGGGAGGTGGTCTGTGCCGATAGTGAGAGTGTGTTGGGAGTGGTGGGCGGCAAGGCAAAGGCAGATGGCCAGAGTGTGTTTGGCTGTGAAAGCGGTGTCAAGGGAAGGTGAGGACCAGCAACAGCTCTAAGGCCTTAGATGTAGCGTGTGTCAGAAATCGCTTGGGTATTTGCTCTTTGGGAAGTGGTGTGTGCCGGCAGTGATAGTGAGATTCAACCTGAGAATGTGTTTTGGGAGTGCTGGGAGGCAAAACCAGCGTAGATGGCCAGAGTGTGTTTGGCTGTGAAAGCGGTGTCAAGGGAAGGTGAGGACCAGCCACAGCTCTAAGCCCTTAGATGTAGCGTATGTCAGAAATCGGTTGGGTGTTTGCACTTTGGGAGGTGGTCTGTGCCAGGAGTGAGAGAGAGATTGAACTTGAGAATGTGTGTTGGGAGTGCTGGGAGGCAAGGGCAGCACAGATGGGCAGAGTGTGTTTGGCTGTGAAAGCGGTGTGAAGGGAAGGTGCGGACCAGCAACAGCTCTAAGCCCTTAGATGTAGCATGCGGCAGAAAATGCTAGGACGTTTGCACTTTGGGAGGTGTTGTGTGCCGGGAGTGAGAGTGAGATTGAACCTGAGAATGTGCGTTGAGAGTGCAGGGAGGCAAGGCAAAGGCAGATGGGCAGAGTGTGTTTTCCTGTGAAAGCGGTGTCAAGGGAAGGTGAGGACCAGCAACAGCTCTAAGCCCTTAGGCCTATCGTAGGGGAGAAATGGCTTGGACGTTTGCACTTTGGGAGGTGGTGTGTGCCGGGAGTGAGAGTGAGATTGAGCCTGAGAATATGTTTTGGGAGTGATGGGAGGGAAAGCCAGGGTAGATGGCCAGAGTGTGTTTGGCTGTGAAAGCGGTGTCAAGGGAAGGTGAGGACCAGCAACAGCTCTAATCCCTTAGGCCTATCGTAGGGGAGAAATGGCTTGGAGGTTTGCACTTTGGGAGGTGGTCTGTGCTGGGAGTGATAGTGAGATTGAACCTGAGAATGTGTGTTGGGAGTGCTGGGAGGCAAGTTAAAGGCAGATGGCCAGAGTGTGTTTGGCTGTGAAAGCGGAGTCAAGGGAAGGTGAGGACCAGCAACAGCTCTAAGCCCTTAGATGTAGCATGTGTCAGAAATCGCTTGGGTGTTGGCATTTTGGGAGGTGGTCTGTGCCGCGAGTGAGAATGAGATTCAACCTGAGAATGTGTGTTGGGAGTGCTGGGAGGCAAAGCCAGGGTAGATGGGCAGAGTGTGTTTGGCTGTGAAAGCGGTGTCAAGGGAAGGTGAGGACCAGCAACAGCTCTAAGCCCTTAGGCCTATCGTAGGGGAGAAATGGCTTGGAGGTTTGCACACTGGGAGGTGGTCTGTGCCGGAAGTGAGAGTGAGATTCAACCTGAGAATGTGTGTTGGGAGTGCTGGGAGGCAAGGCAAAGGCGGATGGGCAGAGTGTGTTTGTCTGTGGAAGAGGTGTCAAGAGAAGGTGAGGACCAGCAACAGCTCTAAGCCCTTAAGCCTATCGCAGGGGAGAAATGGCTTGGACGTTTGCACTTTGGGAGGTGGGCTGTGCCGGGAGTGAGAGTGAGATTGAACTTGAGAATGTGTGTTGGGAGTGCTGGGAGGCACGTTAAAGGCAGATGGCCAGAGTGTGTTTGGCTGTGAAAGCGGTGTCAAGGGAAGGTGAAGACCAGCAACAGCTCTAACCCCTTAGATGTAGCGTATGTCAGAAATCGGTTGGGTGTTTGCACTTTGGGAGGTGGTCTGTGCCGGGAGTGAGAGTGAGATTGAGCCTGAGAATGTGTGTTGGGAGTGCTGGGAGGCAAAGGCAGGGTAGATGGGCAGAGTGTGTTTGGCTGTTAAAGCGGTGTCAAGGGAAGGTGAGGACCAGCAACAGCTCTAAGCTCTTAGATGTAGCGTGTGTCAGAAATTGCTTGGGTGTTTGCACTTTGGGAGGTGGTCTGTGCCGATAGTGAGAGTGTGTTGGGAGTGCTGGGCGGCAAGGCAAAGGCAGATGGCCAGTGTGTGTTTGGCTGTGAAAGCGGTGTCAAGGGAAGGTGAGGACCAGCAACAGCTCTAAGCCCTTAGATGTAGCGTGTGTCAGAAATCGCTTGGGTGTTGGCATTTTGGGAGGTGGTCTGTGCCGCGAGTGAGAATGAGATTCAACCTGAGAATGTGTGTTGGGAGTGCTGGGAGGCAAAGCCAGGGTAGATGGGCAGAGTGTGTTTGGCTGTGAAAGCGGTGTCAAGGGAAGGTGAGGACCAGCAACAGCTCTAAGCCCTTAGGCCTATCGTAGGGGAGAAATGGCTTGGAGGTTTGCACTTTGGGAGGTGGTGTGTGCCGGGAGTGAGAGTGAGAGTGAGCCTGAGAATGTGTGTTGGGAGTGCTGGGAGTTGAGGCAAAGGCAGATGGGCAGAGTGTGTTTGTCTGTGAAAGCGGTGTCAAGAGAAGGTGAGGACCAGCAGCAGCTCTAAGCCCTTAAGCCTATCGTAGGGGAGAAATGGCTTGGACGTTTGCACTTTGGGAGGTGGTGTGTGCCGGGAGTGACAGTGAGATTGAGCCTGAGAATGTGTGTTGGGAGTGCTGGGAGGCAAAGCCAGGGTAGATGGGCAGAATGTGTTTGGCTGTGAAAGCGGTGTCAAGGGAAGGTTAGGACCAGCAACAGCTCTAACCCCTTAGATGTAGCGTATGTCAGAAATCGGTTGGGTGTTTGCACTTTGGGAGGTGGTCTGTGCGATAGTGAGAGTGTGTTGGGAGTGGTGGGCGGCAAGGCAAAGGCAGATGGGCAGAGTGTGTTTGGCTGTGAAAGCGGTGTCAAGGGAAGGTGAGGACCAGCAACAGCTCTAAGGCCTTAGATGTAGCGTGTGTCAGAAATCGCTTGGGTATTTGCTCTTTGGGAAGTGGTGTGTGCCGGCAGTGATAGTGAGATTCAACCTGAGAATGTGTTTTGGGAGTGCTGGGAGGCAAAACCAGCGTAGATGGCCAGAGTGTGTTTGGCTGTGAAAGCGGTGTCAAGGGAAGGTGAGGACCAGCCACAGCTCTAAGCCCTTAGATGTAGCGTATGTCAGAAATCGGTTGGGTGTTTGCACTTTGGGAGGTGGTCTGTGCCAGGAGTGAGAGAGAGATTGAACTTGAGAATGTGTGTTGGGAGTGCTGGGAGGCAAGGGCAGCACAGATGGGCAGAGTGTGTTTGGCTGTGAAAGCGGTGTGAAGGGAAGGTGCGGACCAGCAACAGCTCTAAGCCCTTAGATGTAGCATGCGGCAGAAAATGCTAGGACGTTTGCACTTTGGGAGGTGTTGTGTGCCGGGAGTGAGAGTGAGATTGAACCTGAGAATGTGCGTTGAGAGTGCTGGGAGGCAAGGCAAAGGCAGATGGGCAGAGTGTGTTTTCCTGTGAAAGCGGTGTCAAGGGAAGGTGAGGACCAGCAACAGCTCTAAGCCCTTAGGCCTATCGTAGGGGAGAAATGGCTTGGACGTTTGCACTTTGGGAGGTGGTCTGTGCCGGGAGTGAGAGTGAGATTGAGCCTGAGAATATGTTTTGGGAGTGATGGGAGGGAAAGCCAGGGTAGATGGCCAGAGTGTGTTTGGCTGTGAAAGCGGAGTCAAGGGAAGGTGAGGACCAGCAACAGCTCTAAGCCCTTAGATGTAGCGTGTGTCAGAAATCGCTTGGGTGTTGGCATTTTGGGAGGTGGTCTGTGCCGCGAGTGAGAATGAGATTCAACCTGAGAATGTGTGTTGGGAGTGCTGGGAGGCAAAGCCAGGGTAGATGGGCAGAGTGTGTTTGGCTGTGAAAGCGGTGTCAAGGGAAGGTGAGGACCAGCAACAGCTCTAAGTCCTTAGGCCTATCGTAGGGGTGAAATGGCTTGGAGGTTTGCACTTTGGGAGGTGGTGTGTGCCGGGAGTGAGAGTGAGAGTAAGCCTGAGAATGTGTGTTGGGAGTGCTGGGAGGCAAAACCAGCGTAGATGGCCAGAGTGTGTTTGGCTGTGAAAGCGGTGTCAAGGGAAGGTGAGGACCAGCCACAGCTCTAAGCCCTTAGATGTAGCGTATGTCAGAAATCGGTTGGGTGATTGCACTTTGGGAGGTGGTCTGTGCCAGGAGTGAGAGTGAGATTCAACCTGAGAATGTGTGTTGGGAGTGCTGGGAGGCAAGGCAAAGGCGGATGGGCAGAGTGTGTTTGTCTGTGGAAGAGGTGTCAAGAGAAGGTGAGGACCAGCAACAGCTCTAAGCCCTTAAGCCTATCGCAGGGGAGAAATGGCTTGGACGTTTGCACTTTGGGAGGTGGGCTGTGCCGGGAGTGAGAGTGAGATTGAACTTGAGAATGTGTGTTGGGAGTGCTGGGAGGCAAGTTAAA